>NC_072853.1:153354595-153656878 GCF_028858705.1 Grus americana
CTACCGAGATTCAAAAATGCTTTGAGCCAAGCCACAGAAACAGCAGGTAACGCTGCCCAAGCAAACACAATTTTACACTGTAAGTACATCAACATGTGATATATTTTAAGACAACAGTTTCAGTTCCTGAAGAAAATGCTTACTTCTACATGAACAGAACATAAAGGTCTTGTTTTCATTTTCTGTTTTCATTTTCACTTGTAAACCAATTACACTGTTTGTTGTGCATTATGCCTGTGACATGGCAAATATTTTCCAAACAGTTGCAAGATTTTTTTACCTCATTGACATGGGCAATACTGTACCAACCCTGGCAATCAGCTCTGTGTCCACCATGACAGAAAAGAGCTTCTGCAGCTATCTAAGTCTGCCAGCTTTCCTGTCCACTTTGGGCAGCCATTTCCAAGGACTCTGGGTGGAATTTATTTCACCTTACAGTAGTTGTCTAAAACCCAGGGAAATACTCTGAGCTAGTTATTCTTCAGTAGTCTAGGGAGAGAGATAGAGGCACCTTGAAAGAATGATTTACCCTGGTGATCTGTCTTACGGTGGGATGTATTTTTTCTGGAGGTATCTCCCTCCCCATAAGCCACGGGAAAAGCCCAGATATCCAGTTTATAGGAGACATTCGGCTTTTGGAAGGATGAATTAGGTGAAATTAGGTGTTCTTTCTGCACTTGCTTGCTATTTTTCTCATAATCAATTTCTAAATGACACTTGCTTATCACTCCTGCTCATGCCTTGCACTTCCAGCTACCTGGCAACTCTGCAGCAAATACACTGTGTTTATTTCCTACACACATGCCAACGCTGCTTTCTGCTACATGTTCCCTCCAGGTCATAATTAATACTGTGCAGCACTTCTTTTGCCAGGAAGAAGCCTCTTTCTTTGGTGGATCACTCTTTCTCAACTGTTTAAAATGGCATTATTAAGCTCAGTTTTGAATTGCCAGATGAAGAGAGAAAATTGCAAAGGAAAGACAGGCAGGAAAATTTTAGACATTAACAGTGATCTTCTGAAATTTAAATTGGGAATGCAGTTATAAGGGTGGATGGGAAAGGTGTAATGTTGGGGAAAAAGATTAAATTTACCTTGTAAATTTGGCTTCTGGCTCTAACTTTCATGTGTGCATGGTACAGTTACTAGACACCTATGCTTGGGACTTGAAACTTGGCTGATTGATTGTTGCATCCACGTGGTGTAAAATGGCACAGTAGGACTTTGATCTAATGCTGTGACCTAATCTTGCAGGAAGGACAACTCTGGCCCTTACCCCCTAGGTCTGGGTGAGCTAGTGATTTTTGTGGATGAACATGCAGCAAGTTCGGAGAGTTCAAAAGTGAGGGATGCTGCTCTTGCAGACAGATGCAACAAAGACAGGCACTTGGCAAACAGAACCAATTCCTGCCTCTCTTATCTTTGACATGCTGCCACAGCTTTACAAACAGCTTTCAAAGGAAACATGTTGCAGTCAGGCCAAAGTAGCAGTGTGTGCTTCCACTGGTTTTGGCTCACCAGGGTGCTGAAGTGGTTGTGCACGTAAGCACAGAGGATGCCGGGCACTCCCAGAGGAGCACGTACTTTGTGCGCATCAAAGGCAGCTGAAAGCCAGGAGCCGGCCCACAAAGCATGTGTTCCTGCTGTTTACAGCCTGCAAAAAGGCAACGAAGCACTCCCGGACGACTGAGGTACAGATGTGGGAGCTCTGGTTCATGAGAGAGGACTCCAGAACCGGTCTTTCAGATAGCAGCTACAGAGATGTTTAAAGTCTGATTTACTGCAAATTGGCTGGCTGTTGTTTGGTTGTTGCGTGTGATCAAAATGGGTCATCCCTGCCAAGGGAGGCAAATGCAATTCTGTCAAACAGCATCTAAGTGCTTCCTTTGCTAAGTGGAAACAATTGCTTCTCTTCACTTCGCAGACTCCTCTTCAAATTCCTGAGGTGGCACTGACACAGTTCACAGATCAAGCATGCCAGTGCTGCTAATATTAAAGAAATAACTGGAAGAAAATGTAGGAATAGGTTTTTTTCCCACAGTAAAATTTCCACTTCCACTACAAAGAAATATGCAATAATGTTACCATCTGTGTCACTTTATTCAGGCCAGATCCACATTACAGCTAGAACAGTGTTCCCATGCTGAAACACTGCATCATTATTAGCAATTACCAACATAGCTCCATTATTAGCAATGGGATGTCTACAGCCAGTTTGCATCGTCTGTGCTGCTTTTATTTATTTTGGAGAAACAATGAGCATAAAATGTCTCTGCTGGACTCTGACATGGTGTGTACAAAGGCAGATGTCTGTCGCAATCTAGGGGGCGGACAGGGAGGAGGTGATGGAGGCAACTGCTCAGCCGCTGAAAGTTACTTTCATCAGTGTTTCCTTTGGCAAAGACTGTTCAGAAAATGCTAGTGGAGAGGGGGGAGGGAGACAAAGAGGAGGGGGAAAGAGGGAGACAAAAACCGCCAAAGATGAAAAGTATTTTTCTTACTGTGGTCGGTTCAGAAGCTTTTTTAACAGATAATTGCTAATTATTTGAGAGAGATGGGCATTTTTCTGCAGATAACTGTCTCTCATGCCTTAAAACCCTGTAGAGTTAGACTGGAATAGCCTTTAACACCCGCTTTAAAAAACCCTAAAAACCAGCAGACAGCAAATGGTCTATTTAACACCTGGGAAAAGTAGATACACTGCAAGAAAATATTAATCTCTGTTCAAAACCAGAAGATTCAAGAGCATATTTGTACAGTGCCTTTTAACTTAGACACCAGTTCAGTTTTCTGGTTACTGGGTCAGGATGCTTAAATGGCTGTGTCAAACACAGGGTGATGCACGAGTGAAGTCCCTGGCTCAATGACTGGGGTCTGAGATCTGCTCTAATGTCTGAGCGCACAGTTGTGACTGCTTCTCTTCAGAATTCACCAAGAATGCACATTAAAAGAGGCTGCAGGGTAAAAAACTACAGCTGCCTGACAGACAGGCAGCAGTCTCATTTTACAGAACTCTTGTCTGTACTCCACTGAAATAAAAACAACAGGCTGATTCATAACTTCCAAATTATCCATGCAAGAGAAGTGGATTTTCCCCTGCTATAATGAGAGTGTAGGAGCCTCCATCCTCAGTGCCGTGCTGGGGAAATGGTCCACAATCTGCCCCATTGCTGCAGCCGATCCAGACCATACGCACTAAAACAGGCTTTACTCACTCATTAAGAGCTTTTTCATTGCATACATCTGATACGGTCCTTAACAGAAAGATTATTTTTGATCCTTTTCTCCAGGTCTCAGTCTTGGGCCAGATACCCTGTGAGGGTTTGCCATGCTGGCTGTGGCCATGACTGCCATGGATTCAGGGGGATGGATGCACAGTGATGGCTCCCCAGAACGGGGTGGAAACTGCCAGACACCTGTAGCCTTGGTGAGCTTTGGGCAAAACTTACCTCCACCTGGACCAAAGCTGGCTATTTTGGTCCTAAGTCCTGCCTGCCCTGAGCCCTGATACTGGGACAGCTCACGCTCATGCTCATTCTTCAAAAAGGTCTTTTCTGGGCTTAGATGAGATGGAGGATCATGACCCAGCAGGGCCCTGTGGCCACTATGTAGGGACTTGCTTATGGCCCTACCACCCCTCAGCCCTCCTCCTAGGGTGGGTCAAGTCTACATAATATTTCCATGTATTTTAAAATGGAAAAACAGAAGGGAGCCTTCTTTTCAAGAAAAGCATGCAATATAAAATTTTAGGATGATTAAGGAGAGCTGGTGAGAAACTAGTATTTACTTGAGCAGAAAGGCTGGGACAGGCCTTGAAATAAAGGTTCTGAAACATCCTAACTAGGTCTGTCTTTGGTTTTATGGAAATATTTGGTTTTACATGGATTGCTTCATTTTAGCTTTTGTATCATAAAAAATGCAATTCCTCTGAGTAGTAAGTTGGACGAGATGATTTCCTGAGGTCCCTTCCAAACCAAATGATCTTATGATAGAATGAAGCAAATTTAATACAACTCAGTAAAATTTTATTTTCATATAAGAATCAAAGAAAAATAATCAAATTTAAAAGATGCTTCAACATTTTATCATCAATAATTGAACAAAATTCATGCCAAAAATTGAATTGAATGCCGACACTCTGCTTTCTGGGGGAAGAGAACTGGACAGTTTGATTTTAAGCCATTCCACGGCAACTGGCCTCAGAGCCAGAAAATGGACTTTGCCTGTTTATTTACTACACGTTCACAAGAAAACTTCCTAATATGATTTAAATTAGTTTTTTCAATGAAAAATATTTTTTCTAGGAAAGTCTTCAACTAGTAGCAAACTGTGTTGCATTTTTTAGTGCAGTTCCCACACAAGCAAAACCCACCAGCTGTCTAAGAAACACTTTCGCTGATGCAGGGACTGAACTCATCTGGAAAATTCTTGTAATACTTTTCTGGCAAAAGCTATATAAGATCATACTTTACTAAAAATGCATTTTCCCTCCAGGTTCCTTAGTTCCTTAGCAATACAGCAAAAAAGGTGTTCCTTGGGATACGATAAATAAGCATGTGCACGCGTATATCTGCAGATGTGTGAGATTTCTCCAGCACAGGAACATACAGTTGAGGTTACAGAAGTGACAGTTCCATTATAATCCCATTTTCACGTGCTTGGAGCTTTCTGAGCTGTATTATTTTGTCACAGAGGTTTACATTTGGCCCCTAGCTCATAGGTGATATTTTCCTGAGGTTTCACAAAATCTATTAATCCATTTTTGAGTTACCAGAGGGTAAAGAAATGCTTTTCCTGCCTCTTAGATTCTTGTAGCCCTGTTATGGCATTGATTTTTACACAGAACTCTCTGCAGAGTTTAATAGCAATCGGCAGCATGATGTGCCTTAATGACTTCCTCTGTGCGATCAAAAAATGGCTAAACTTGACAAGTTGAAACCTTCCAAGGGGCCAGTGCTCACTGAGTAATAGCTCCAAGGTCAGTTTGGGATTATTATTTTAAAGTAATAACAGAATAACGACATTAAAATTTCCTTGAGTTTATAAAAATGTTTTGAAAATTAGTTTTGTCCTCAGAACAGCCCCTGAGTTTAGAGCTGTACAGCCACTTCTCGGCTTCTCTGCACATCGGATAAGACCCACTGTAGTAATTGTAAGTGCAGCAGAGAAGGATCCAAACCGTAAAGGAATTACAAAGCGGTCAGCCACAACTTCATTGACTTCACTAGAAACATGCAGACGTAAAAATGGCATAGTTAGGTGGAGGATGGGACCCTTAATGTCAATGTTAGCTATTTTGCACAGTATTTTTGTGTAGCATTTGAAAGAGAACAATCCCTGTATGACAACATAAGCCTGCACAACATGTAAAAGAACATGGCATAAGAAAGTTCCGTGTCAGTTCACCTCGTTTATCTCCAGCATGCTGGCCAGGGGATAGCAGTGGGACAGTGCAAGGGTCCTGCAATGTGATCTTTGTCCCAAATATGCCAGCAATTTGCAGATCAGGGTCTTCCTGAGCCAAAACTCGTCTCCTTGTGTTTAATCAATCAATTTTCTTCTCATTGGTGTAAGCTGGCTTTGAAGCCAAGCAAACATTTAGCCTCCATAACAATAGGACTCCTAATGCTATTTTATGTGCACTCAGAGAAAAGGGTGATAAACTCAGAGGTTGTGTTTTGTTGTGGGTTGTTGTTTTTTTTTTTTTTTCTGGGATGAATTTTGCTTTCTGAAAGTTTTGATCATGCAGTGAGGGGTGAAGAAACATAGCCAAGCAGTCAAATCAACATAAATACTTCTATTTCCTCTTGATTCTATTTATCTTCTATAAGTCTGTCGTTTGAGTGGGAGTTTTAGGGTTGTGACTGAGAACTGAAACAGCATCAAGTTGGGACTTTAGCAAGAATCCAACATTGTCAACTCAAGTTTTTTATCATGAGTATCATGAAATTTGGTCACAAGTTTTAAAGCATCAGCTGCTGATATCATCATACTGCCAAATTTCTCATTTAAGATGGAGGAATTCTCTGGCTATTATTATCACAGAGGAAATTCCCAAAAATATGCTAGATTGAAAATGAAAAAGAAATCAACAGTACTTTTTGAGATACAAGGATTTTTAAAAAGTTTCACAAATTTTTGAGGCCTCACTAAAAATGTCTAAAACTTGGAGTGGACAATATTGAGAAAGAAAACTACTGTGTTTTGCTCAGGAGACTGTGAGCTTTCACATCACCTATAGAGAGAAGATAGGGAAGGATGAGGCATCAGGTGGAACAAGCAAACCACAAAATAACCTGAAATGTTCTGAAAAGAGATTAAGAAACAAGGTAGGTGACCTAACACAGTATTTCATGCATTACATGTACTCTAAGAACAGAAAATTGGGGGTTTTTTTATTATTTCCGCATTGTTCTAGCAGTAGAAATGCATTTGAAAACTCATGGGCCTCTCTGCTCCCCTACACACACTGTATCCACTGGAAGGAAAGTAATGTCCAAACTGAGACAAATTCTACGATACACGCTGGTACCAGAAAAGTGCTCTTCGGAAATGTTTTTTCTGGAGCCTAAAATAATTTTTTTTTTTTCATTCCAAGCAAGATTGGGAAGAAATTTTGCCATTGACTTGAAGGAAGCCAGAATTTCCCCTATGTGCAAGGATGGGGAACGCTCCCCCCATAGCAGACAGAGCAGGGCCAAAATCTTTGTGTCATCTGCTTCCACCCAATAACAGCTTTATAGAAGTAAGTTAAGAATGAATAACTTAACAGCTGCCCAAGGCGGCTCTAAAGTGCTGCTTTCCCTCGCTGCACATGAGAAGACAGCCATTAGCGTTGCTGCTGCTAGGTTCACTACTCCTTGGGGGACGCTGCATTTGCAGAATGGCCGGGTTTTGTACTGGCAATATGCACACATTTGAAATTGCTTGCATTTGGATGCCGTTTGGTGCTCAGTTTTGAGTTAGTGCCGTGTCTGTTACAGATTCTTCTCATCAGGGATAATGTGTCTCTTGTGAGCATGAGTCTTATTCTTTATTTTTGTTTGGATAACACTTCTCTCTGAAAGTCAAAAGATTGCCACATGCATTTTTGCA
Source organism: Grus americana (assembly GCF_028858705.1). NCBI lineage: Eukaryota > Metazoa > Chordata > Aves > Gruiformes > Gruidae > Grus > Grus americana. The sequence continues at coordinate 153,361,689 of NC_072853.1, forward strand.
CAGCAGTATATTGTCAAAAAAAAAAAATTAACAGCGAGAAGATGAACAAATACAAAACAATGGCAAATAACTATTATACTGCACTACATTTCCACCCAGCAGTCTCTAAGTACTTCACAAACACTAATTAGTGCATCCTCAGATATTTGCAAACCAGAGAAATATTATCCTCTCTAAGGAAACTGAGGCACAAAGATAATGACCGACTGTCTGGCCCAAGATCAAGCAGTATGAGAGTGTTAGCACTGTAAACAGCCACAGCGCCTACACCTAATCCTGTCTACTTCTTTAAAGCTCTTTTAGTGGAAAGAAAGTTTTGTACACATGACAGAGGACTTCGGTCTTTATTTCACCTCCTTTTAAGAAACTCCTACCCATTCTTCATGAGTATTGAAGTCTGATCTTGCTGAATGGCAAAACTTTAACTGACTTCACTCTGAGTTAATGTCGTTTCAGCTACATTACTGGCCTTTCTTCTGAGAATTTCTAGGGAACTGCAGAAATGTAGAGTCAGCTCCTCACTCAGCTGATAGAAATCACTGGTGCTCCACTAACTTCACTAGAACGACCTTTGGACAAATTAAGAATATGGCCCATGAAAAACAGCTTCCTTTCTTTACATATTTAAATCAAAATTATCTGGCAGCTTTCAGATGAGAAAGAGCTGAAGCTGGGACATGGCAAGGATGGATGTATTTTCCTTTCTATGCTGAGCACATGGGGACATGAAAAAGTTACCCGGTGATCAGATGTTTATTTTCAGAGCACTCTGAGTTTGATTTCAGAGAATCAGCTGAGATGTGGTTACACCTATGAGCATGTTTGTACTTTGCAATGTCAGGCATGGGGGGGAGGAATAACTAAGAAAAGGGATAAACTACCTTGCATGTCAGATGGAATATCACGGGGTGAGAGTGTGCATACGGACAATTTCCATGGAGTAAGCGAGGTGCCTGAAGGTCACACGACAGTAATTTATCTAGCTGCCTAGGGAGGCAAGTTCAAAAAAAAACCTTCCTGGAAAGCCTAAGTTACAGCAGGCAGAGGAACTGCTTAGCTTAGACACTTCGCCTAAGCTTTTGTTCGAAGAGTAAAAGCTGGGAGAAAATGGGTGTGTTAGTAAGTCCCCCAATATGCACACACACACATGTATATGTGTGTATATATATATATATGTGTCTATATTGCAATATAGTAAGGCAATCTAATTGTTGCTAACAAATTCAGCTAATACAATACCCAAAAACCTCTACTAGCATTTCTGACTAATTATGTAACACAGAAATAGGTCTATACATTGTTTTTACGGACTCTTTAGCTATACCAGTTTAGAAACTGTTATAGATAAAGCAGGACAGTCCCTGCTACAAACTGCTGACACTAGCAAGGTTTATTTCTGCAAAAGTACTGACATAAGACATCTTTATATTAGAATACATGTATTCACCAGTGCATGCTGAATTGTTTAAACCATACACAAACAAAACCTTATTGAGATCACTAAATCAGTACAAAAATCAGTGTATGAAGACTAGGCTTTAGAAGACAAAGATTCAAGTCTCAAGGAGTACACAGGTACGGTTAATGAAAAAGTGTAAAAATGTACGAAGTAAAAGTGTAAGAAACAGCAGAAGGACCCTAATTGCCTGGGAAATGTGAGACTGGCTCTTGGTAGTAAGTTTTAAGTTTAGTTTTGGGGAGAGCTATTTGTGTGGGAAAGGCTGAAGAGCACTGGTTTCTCGAATAATGACATGCTATGGTGGGAAGAATGAGAAGCAATTTGGGCACTATTAGTTACACTGTTCAAGAGTAATAAGGAACTTGAAAATGATGTCAGAGAAATGAGATAAAGGGGACTATTATGCTGTTTGAAGGCCATCATCTAGTATAGCTGTGGAGGATAAATGAAAATGGAAACCAGTGAGGAACATAATACGATATGCTTATGGTATTTTGTGTTTGAGCTATTAGCAGGTGCAACACTATTGGCATCAGCGGAGCTGTCTTCACTTGCTTCGCAGCTCAATGTGGTCCTGTATCTATTTTATATACCTGCATTATATAGTGTATGTGCTATTGAAACACAACAGAAAACTTTTGAAATGCATTAGAACCTTAGAGTATATAGAGTGGTTAAAATGCATACCTGCTTTAACTGCTTGCCATCTGAAATACAAGGAGATGAACCTAAATTGTCTGCTGTAAATGCATGTAAAGAAGTTTTGGATTTAAGCCCAGATATGAATATACAAATAGATAAAGTTTATAGAATCGTGACACAAAGTCTCAGGGGTTTTGTGGGAATATCAAAAAACACTCAGCAATCAGAACATATGCCTGCCACGTTAATACATCTTATGCCTCTGCCTCCAAAACAGATTATGGAGATGGCTGTGACACAGAAAAAAAGAGCTTTTATTTAAAAGCTACCTTTGCATATTTTTCCAGACTTAACTAAAGCTACTCAAATAAAGCGACAGCCTAGGATTTCCTCTAAGAAGGGTTTTTAGCATGAAGGATGCAAGCCTCCCATTTTGCATCTGGCAAAGTGGAGTGATCACTATGGAAATAGGCAGTGCAGCCTACGTTTCTGCATGGTGATCAAGCTAAAGCTTTTCTAAATTGCTGATCTGCTTCCCTTGTTACAGATGAATACATCAGAGGAAAGTTGGTAGAAGTTGTCTGGCTTAATGACAGATTGGCACAAGATCCTGCAAGGTGAACTTTGATTTTTACCTGTGCACTTAGCAACTTGTCCCAAACCTTCACTACTATGAGCTAAGATTCTGGAGAAGAAACGATAACTTATTTATAGTGATTTATGAATTGAGGAGACAAAAAATAATTAAGCTGAATTTTCTACTGTATTGTAAATTCCTCTACAAGCATCTGAAAGCCATTGTTATGAAAAGTAATTATTAATTTGTGTAGTGCCATAAATGTAAGTCCCAGCTATTAGCCCTGCACAAGTGAGTCTGTTGTTTTCATTGACTTCAGCGGGACTGTTTATGTGAATAAGATGAGTAAAACTTTGGCTGTGAGGGAGCATTTCTCAAAGCTTGAGGCAGAATAATCACACGGGTGCAAACAGACCTCTCTATTTTCCTCTAGGTTACCAACTTTCGATTTAAGAAGGAGTGTTGTAAAGCAGAAACAAACCAAAACAAAAACCAAACAAAAAGAAAAAAAGAAAAAGGACTATCAGTATCTTCTTTTCCAACACGAAAAGCAGAGGGGCACAGCCCCAGCACAGGGCTGAGCTGCGAGGGCAGCATGTGGCCCCCCTGCAGTAGGGTGCTCCAACCCCCCTCCCACCCCCGCCCAGCACTGACGGGCTGTGTCTTCACATGGGGGCAACGCAGCAGCCCACGGTGCAAATATGCAGTAGAGTCCAAGGTGCTGGGAGTGTGAGGAAGGGATTAAGCCAGGCTCTCATTCAGTGTGAGGCTCGCCCATCTGTATTTAGGGGAGGCATGGGGCATGCAGCCACTGCAGTTCCACATCAGTGTGGAAGGCAGCAGACAACCGCCCAGTTTCTCCCGTACAACAGCTGGTTATTGTGCTTCTGGGAAATATAGTTATATACATAAATATAGTTTCTTCTGGAAGAAATCACCACGTCAAATGGGTGTCTCTTCCACATATGGAGATATTTTCTCAATGGTCCTTTTGAGCCATCTAAATTCTTCATTTTATAGCATTACGTAAAATACTTGTAATGCTATTAACATGCAAGATGAATCTAAATATGCACAATCCTTTTCTGTTTAAATGAATTATTATAAAGCTCACACAGTTCACAACCAGCTTTGTGGATCACAGAATTTCACAGTACCTTATGTGTGAGAAACAATCAGAAATTCGATTTTTTGAGGTTACATTTTTAAAAACCTTTGATATTGCCCATGAAAATCAATTTCCTCCATGGAAGTTCAGGACTTGGGAAGGGGGTTATTCTCACATTTTTGTGAATTTCTACAGAAAAGCAAATGACCTATGCTCCCAAAAAGTTGGCAGGTGACTTATTAAACTTCTCTCAAATCTCCTTCAGGAAGTTCATTAAAACTCTATTTGGAAATGGCCAGGTGCTCGCTTCCCACAGTGCAAGAGGGAAATCTGTCACCCTGTTTAAAAAATTGTTTGGTTACTTGGGATAAAGAAATAAGCATTATACCAAGCTGTGTGGTTTTGTGATGGAAAACTGTGGCCTGGTGAGAAAAGTGCCAAGGTCAATGCAATGAAAGACCCACAGTGAACTCAGACCTGATTTCAGAAGTCAGTGGTGAATGTAGGCCAGGAGAACAAAGTCTTTTCTGTGGTTCACTTGAAAACACTTCTCAAGATTCTGGATAAAAATAACTCTCTAGCTTGAGAGGGTTTTTACTTGAAAAATATCATTAGAAAAGATTTTTATATGTTTTATGAGGATCACTAAGGCTGACAAAATTACCTTGTTTGACACTGGATCCTGACCTAAATACTACGGCCAAGTCAACTAACAGGAAAATAGTAGGGCTAAGCCTTTTTCATTCTTTATTCTGCCAAACCACTGCCTCTTGCAATCAGGATTGATTACAAACACCCAATTAAGAGGCATTTGGAACATGATCTGAACACTAATCCTGTCTCTTTTTCTCTTTATACCTAATTATTAGCCTTAAGATGGGTATTAGCGCTTTAATTAGTAGATTTACTTTAGGAACTTCTACATAAACTAAGAAATCTATACTATATGCATAAATGTGTGTACAAATGCACAGTCTTAAGGATGTGCATGTAACACATGCCTATGTGCAAGTAGTTCTGTGTGATATATAAGTCTAGACGTATACATGTGAGTGCATGTATACCCTGTTTTCAGACATAATTTCATTCTTTGGAAATACTACAAAAGAAAATAATTGAATTTGGTTTTACATCAGCTGTATAAAAATCTCTATATCATAATTATCAAATTATGATCCAATGTTATAGCTTGCAATAAGCTATAATTAAGAAACTAATTTTCAGCAACACATAGGTTTTTGTTTTAATTACGTTAGCACAGGAGAGGGAGGTGGAGAGAAGAGCAGGGTGGGGTTGAGTTAAAACATACTGAGCACTTCATGGGGCTAATGCTAACGACTCTGGGTTTCAATTTAGAAAAGACTCAGCCTTCTGTTCTGAATTTGTCTATCTCTGTCCACAGAAAGGATGAAGGATTAGGCTCAGGGGAACCCATATTTGACCCTCAATTTTTTTCCTGTCTGAAGGTTATCTGGTTGTAGCACATCAAGACAGAACTCCCCCCACAGTTCACTTAACTGTCTGGATTAATAGAAACACCTGTATATGATTGTTATAATTTCAATGTGCTACTGTACAGAGACCCAAGCCAAGACTCTACTGGGCCAGGAATGCACCCATACACATGGAGTATAAAACCAGGCTCTGCATCCAACACCTCAGCCCAAGCGCAGGCCAGCACAGACTCTTCAGCTATGACCAGGCAGTTTGGTCATGGTTTCCCTAATACCTTTTCCTGAGAAAACTAAAACCCAAACCGCTACTCTAAAAGAAAGAATTGTTAAACAGTTTGACAATAGAGACTTTCACAAGAGTGAACTGCTTGGATAAACAACAAAAGAGTTGGTTTATTACACTGCGTAATCAGAAAAACAATATAATTTCCAACTTTTTTCAACTCTTATTTAGTCTCTAATGCACAATAAAATAACAGCATTATCTTTAGATACATGTGTCTAATACTTGTGTGCAAATACATGCTGAATCCTGTACCAAAGACCACATACTTGTATATACTTTCATGATCCAGAACCTTTAAGTTAAGAAAAAGTATTATTTTTTTGAGCGTCTGTGTGGTAACGTGCTCCATGTCTACTGCAACAAGTGGTTTTTGCTTCCCTGGTGCTGTGCGGGCTCTGGGCTGAGTCCTTCCCTTGGCAGGGTTTACTGTAGCCTTCCAGAGGCATGGAACAGCGGCAGCCAGCAGCAGGGCTGCCTGGAGCCAGCAGCGTGCTCCCTGGGAAAGCCTGTCCTGTGCTTTATGTGCAGAAATGCCCTCACAGTGCACACAGAAACATCAGATATCACGTGTTCCTCAAATCCACTGCAACGGCTCATCCTAAGATATGCCAAAAATACATGTTTCTTGTTTTGGGGACAGAATGAAGGATAGTCCCCTTCATCCCTTCAGTACTCCCAAATAATCTCTCAGTAACCCCAAACAGCTTTTGAGGGACAGATTTTTGAGGGATACAAGGGGGTGGAGATGCTGCCCCTTCAGCTCAGGTACAGCCTTCCCAAAAGCCTGGTGCCGATGCCCGGAGGAGCAGGGCCAGGCCAGTAAAACCGTACTTCTGTTTGAAAGAACAGAAGTCCTTGGCTCCTTCAGACTTCTCTGCTCAACCACGGGCAAATATGGCCCCTGCCTCTCACAGGCCTGAATTAATCCACTCCTTTGCTAGCTGTGCTGCTTACCTCCCGCTGTCAGCCGCAGTCACCTCACTGCCTGCTGCACTCAACAGTGGCGGAGGGAGAGGGAATTAGGAAGCTCTGACTGACATTTGCCATCAAAACAACTGATACAGTCATAAACCAGTCCTACAGGGCCTGCGCTGCACCCTTCCTACAGCCTTAAAGAGTAACAGGAGACAGCTCCATGGAGGTGGAGGGCAAAGTTCCCCTTGCCTTCAACAATAACGGGGCTGCACTGGGCTCAGACCCTCCATTACATCCGACGTGCAGCTTGTGGGAGCAGCCTGAAAGCAGCTATCATGTGCAGCCGTTGACAGGACCCTTCTGTCAGGCAAGGCTTGACGGGCAGCCCAGCGATGACCTTTACAGTTGGTTCTCCTCCAGACGGGTAGCGAGGACATGAGCACCGCTGCACTGCCATGGCAGCTCAGCACCCTCCGGGGCTCCTCTTACTCCCATCGGCTCAACCCAAAGGGCTCAAACTGCCTCTGCATGAGAGAAACATGAGGCACAAAGTCTGCACAAAGCAGATCTTGCTGCATGGAAGAAGAGGAGCCAGGATTTAGACAAAAGCAAACGAAAGCTTAAAGTTTGCAGAAACTAAAGAAAGGCTGAGCCGTGGCTTGCCTTGCTCCTGTTTATTTTACCAGTCTCAGTTTGTTATACCTACAGATTTATAGCATAAATCCATTGACATTATTTAGAAATAAAATGGATGGATGAATTTCTAACGTCATTAAGGTCTATAGGAGTTCCGTGGGGCTATAGTTTCACTCTGTATGCTTTCTTCCATACTCAAGGATCTGGAGGAGCTGTTTTCTTCTATATAAACAAACATAGGTATTTTTTTGCTCTGTATTCTATAACTGACTGCAATTTTTATACAGCTCTAATCTCATCAGTGTAACTAATCCCTGGTAAATGCAATATAAAGAACAATTATCTATGACATCTCTCCTTCTACAACTTGAATGTTTCCAAAATGGGCATTTTTTTTCCATCCCAAGTGATTTGACAGCATTGTGCATACACTCTATAATTGTCAAGCAAGGATGATATTTATTCTCTATATCTAAATGATGGCCAATAAAGAAATTTTGCTGTGTGATATATCTATGAAAACCTTGTGAAACAATACAGTCAAGTCTGGCAACAAAGTCAATAATTTGTCAGTAAGGAAACCACTATTGGGCTTTCTCTACCCAACCCTCCACCTTTCTTAAGCCCTTTTCTTCTGAAGCTTCGCATTCATTTTCTTAATGTTTTTAACCTAGTGTCTGTGAAATTTTTATTGCTCCCTAGATAATGACATCTGATCTGAATGTAACCACACACCTCTTTGCTCAGCAACATTTGTCACAAACCATTATAAATTATCATGCTGATAGTGTGCATTGCTGGGAAACCGGAAAAGTTCTATAAATTCAAGGTACTGTATCAGTGACATTCTTGTTTATTATCTAGGTATAAAGTTTTACTAGATTCAAGATGGCTACATTTACACAGTAGGATACTTCAGCAACACGAGACTTGTACAGCTTGCACAAAGTGCTGAAAAGCATTTACCACATGCAACAAACACTGGAGCATTTTAACTAATATGTAGCCATATGTTTTGTCTCTTCTATTCACTTTAACTGTGTTCCTGACTCCAAAAATGCATGGCTATTATTTGGGCTTGCTTGAGAAAAGGCAAAACGGCAAACAGAAACTAGTTTTCGCTTAAAGTACAACCATCATTTCTGGTTTTTGGCTTCCTGAAGAGGAGGCATAACACTCATTAAAGTTAAAAGTTGAAAAGAGACTGTGTATTTTTTCATTATGTCCTTGATAACAATCTGTGGTTGACATGATTCTATACTTCCTGTCGAGCCCCAGTATTTCCATTATGCTGGTTCAGTAGTTCTGGCTAGAAGATTTTTATTAGATGAACCTAGCTTGTGTGAACATATTTTTAATTATTTGCGTATCTTTATTCTTCAAAACTGTGAAAGTTGAGTCCTTTGGAATGCCTCCAGAGAAACAGGAATTTTCACCATGTTTGCTTGAAATTTAAAACAACTCAAATGGTTCTGATCATCAGAAAATCATACATATATGAATTTTATTAGGAGTCATTTGAGAAATACTTCTTCATTAAAGCATAGCATAATAAGTAGGTAAATCAAGGGCATATTTTGAAAATTAATTCCAAACCCTAACATACAAAGAGACTAACTGGGAACAGCTTCAGTACAGCTAATGCTTAAATTTGCTGCTTTTGATTCTCCTCAGAGAATCAACCTTTCACCAGTTTTACATTTCAATACATCTAGCCCTCTATATAGAGTAATATTTAAAAAAAGTTAGATAAGGTCTCTTAATTTTCTTGTTGGCACTACAGAACAAGAAGGTAACCTTTCCAAAGTCACATTGTTTCCCTCCCTGGACTCAGAGGGTTCTTGTTATTAAAGTTGTTTTCAATGCTAACTAAGGTCTAAGATGCAATGAACAGCATTATAAAGAGGATTTTGGGAGCTAGGCCAGCAAGCTAATCTTCTCCTCTAGTCTACTCTAATTGTATGGGGCATTTTTTGTTCCCAGACATGAATTCCCCTATCTCCCATTTTCTATCTGCATTTCATATTTAAGTGCTTATTAATTTCCAGTGCTAAACCTTTCAATAAAGTAGACTGTAACCTAAATTGCACATTTCTAGATTGCGGACCGAGTTGCTAATAAACTAAATATATTAGGAAATCAAAATGTACTTAGTTGCAAAACTAAAAAAATCTTGTGATATGTTTTATTGCATTAATCTCCTGTTGTGCCCAATATTTGGTACAAGGAATCTGAATTTTGTAAGTAGACACTGAAATTTCAAACCACAGAGATTGTTGACAAATTCCTGTTGCTGAAATAATTTTCTATTATTCTGGTCCTAAGGTTATTTTTGGCACAAATACAATCCCTCTCCAGTTAAAAAGAGCAGTTTTAAATATAAGGGAAGTAGCAGATGAGTAATTTAGCATAGCCTAGAAGATTAGCATATGGACATAGACCAAATGACAGTAAAGTCATCATCGCACACTGCAAAGACAATGCAAACAACCCTGTTTAGAGCCTTCCTTCCACCCACTACCATCTCATTACTGCACTGGGCCCCCTTTCAGAGAAAGAAATAGTGCAGGAGGGAGAGTGGACAATGAATATTGAGAAGGGAGCAACGAAGGGAGGGAGTCAATCCCTTCTCTGGACCCAGTTCAGCTCAGTCTAGCACTGTTTAGTACAACACTACGCCACAAAGATTACTTGTTCTTCAAATAATTGTATGCTGTACACCACTTTAGGGCTGTCAAAGACCATGTTGGTTTTACAGCGTTGGAAAAACATGTATTCTAGCAAGGAACAAAAAGGGTTTGACACTGAAATATGCTTGATTTAATTTCCTAATCTCTATCTAAGAGACAAAGAGAGGCAGACAAACATTTTAAAGCATTACCACTGTCCCACAGAACAAAAGCAAAACCTGTGTCAAGAAGACACAGGGAAGTGAATCATTGCCTGAGTACAACAAATTAAAAATTAAAGAATGGGAAGTCAGCGTGTGAACATATGGTGTGAATATGAGCTGCAGCTCCAACACCACAGTAAAAACTCATTTTAATGAAAAGACAGTTTAGTTTTATGAGCATAGGGTTTTCCTGCATTATCACTCAACTATGGTACTGAAATGCTGATGTATAAGAGATTATAAAAAAAAAAACCCAACAAAAAAGCAACTAAGCACCACACTGCATCATTAAAGAACTTCATTTTAAAAGAAATCAATAACTGTGATCTAACTAATCAATTTATTAAATAGTAGGAACAAAGATGTGCATGGTAAAAATTAAGTGCTCAAATACACTTGCTCTCTTTCTCTAAGTCCAATACTCCAGCCTCATGGTCTGTTACAACCATTCCTGATGATGCTGAGCTTCATTTTACAGGACCAAATCCTGTAAAATCTCAAATACTCCCATGAAATGCCAAACACCAACGGCTATTGAGTTCAATCTCTTTCTGACATGCAGAGAACAACCTTGACTGGTAGCATTAATGAAAAATAACTCTCTTTTGCAGTTGTCAGACGGGGATGAAAAAACCATGATACTGAAGAAATTTTTAAATAATGAATCACTAAAATATTTTCTTCATGAAACAAGTAGGCTGAATTTAGAGGGCATGTTGAAGAGGGGAACGATCTGACCATGTGTTGCCTTGTGCAAGCTATGTGATTTACAGATTTGGGGAAGGTGCGGAACAGCTTCAGAGAGCCTCTGACTCCCCTTCTTACTCCTGGAAATAGATGGTCAAAGGGGAGGCAAGCACAGGGGAGCAAAGGGAGCCTCAGCTATCCCCTTCCTCCTCCCAGGGCACTACTGCGGAGCAGGAGGAGGGGAAAGAAGAGCTACTGGCTATAAATCAGCAGCAAAGGGAGAAAGAGGGATGTATGACTATCAGTCCTGCAGTCCACTGCCCCTTAATGACTGAGAGTAAATGCCAGACTAACTCTGAGTTAAGAGGATTCGGCAATTTATAAATTGCTTGTTCCTCCCATAGGCTGTTTGTAGCTGTGAGGATACAAAATGAAAGGCAACTATTTTTTAAAACTCTAGAGACTTACTCAGAAAAGCAAGCAGGCCAACAAACATGCAACGGTGCCTCAGCCTAACCGCACCCCCATAACGCACATCATCAAGATCATCCACTTGCCTCTCCCGTCAGGCCGGCAGAATTCAAACATTATAAAGCTCAAAAACTTGGAAAGATCTTTTTAGACTTCCTCCCACCCCACCCCAAAGGATGCTCTGCTGAGCGCCTCCCGCATCTTGCCACAGCAAACACCGCCCGCAGCCCCTGGGCAGGGCGCGGAGCCCCGCGGAGCTCAGCGCGGCGGGGGGATCCGGGGGCGCAGGGCGGCGGCGGCAGAGGGCCGGCAGGTGGCGCCGTGGTGCTCCGGAGCGCGGCGCGCACACTTACTTGCAGTCGCGGTCCTCCAGGTCGAAGTGGGGGTTGAAGTTGATGAGGATTCTCTGGTAGGGCTCCGGGGCCTGGATCAGCCACTCGCATTTTTGGCTGGGGTGGTAGGACTGGGGGTAGCCGGGAGAGGTGAGGTACCCGGGGTTCAAAATTTTGATCGTGTCGCCGCACTTATCTGCAGGGGAAGCAAACCAATTGGCTTTTTTCAGTCTCCCCCCGCGGCAAGCACCCGGGTTCAGCCCGCAGCAGTGAACCAGCCGACAGCTGTGGGAATGCTGGGGTGGGGTGGGAGCGCAGCCTTCTTCAAGCAAACTTTTGCTGCAGCTTTATGCCTTTAACACAAAGGCATCTCTGCAACATTTTACCAAAGGGAAAAGGCCTGCTGCTCCATGCCCATCCTTAAGTTCAGTGGCTAGACAGGCAGCAGGTAGCAGAAGATAAACAGTATCCTTTTAAAAAGCCCTCCACTCAGAGCAAACAGTGCCCCTTACAGTGTTAAAACATTGCATCCTCACAACAGCGTTTATGTTGGCTCAGAAGGGTATCTGAGACACAGTTGTCTCCAAAAAGTATAATCTTCTTAAGTATGAAGTTTTAAGAAAAGCTGGGAGGAGAGCTAAAAGGATACCATTTGACCCCCTGCCCAGCTATGGGATAAGCCTGCTCTGTGTCGCTGACCACTGGGATTGTCTTGGTGGATCCAAGCTCATTTGCAGCAGACCCTCCCTTTGTTTTATCAGTCCATAAATCTAGGCAGGTTGAAACTATCTGTGCTCTTCAAACCAGGCTAGCAGAGAACAAAGTGGTTTTAGTGAAGCAGAAATCATCCACTATTTATTCCTTCAAGGAAGTTTGTTCATGCTTGGAGACTGCATCAAAGTAATGGAGCAGAACAACATCCTTTCCTCTTCCCTCCGTCCCTTCCTCCCCCCCAGCAACAACAAAGGTTTATTTCTAATAGCAAAATAGTTGCAAAAGTTTCCAGAATCACCAAGTGTGACTGTAATATGTGGTATGCTGCATCTTGCCCCTTTGGCCAGCATTGTCAGGGTTGCATTTTAAGGCTTACAGGAAAAATAAAAAGGGACAAGAAATCCATCCAACATGGTCACTCACTTTACTGTCCAGTGCAGGTTTGTGTTATCACTTTTTTACTGTTATGGATTTCTTTCTATAGACCTTCAGGGAGGAAAAACTTTCTCCACACATTGATTGTTTAATTTTGAGCAATAAAATATGACGGTAAACTACAGACAGGAAGAATGTCCACACTAAAAAGTGAGACTATATATCACTACATCCCAATAATGGTATGTACAGGCTGCAGTGCTGTATCTAATACATTCCCTGTGAATGCAAAATGGCATTCCTTGCTCTCAGCATGAATTTATAAATCTACAGGATTTTATTGTAGGAAAAAACAGGTCAAATGGAAATGAATGAGGAAGTGCACATCAAAAATGCATAAAGCTACACTCTTTATAGAAATTATTTGCCATATATTAGGAGGGAAGGGGATAATACGTACTCAGTTGTATGGTCAAAACCCAGATATTGCTAAGCATGTTCCTGGGAAAGGCTATCTTATTATTTATTTCCTCTTTGCCTTTGCAAAACAGGCTGTTTTCCTCTGACCAGAACAAAAGGCGTTGCAGCTCAAAGCTCAAAAGCTGTCACTGGTGATCTTGCTAATCCACTGTCTGGGGCTCTCAGGGAATCTTGCCTTTTCCTCCCTGTGTAAGCACACTCGGAAAGTGATCCTGTGTCATTAAGCCCACTCCAGCCCTGCAAACAACATGGCAGAGTCTGGCATCTGTTAAATGCCTGAAATAAAGCAGTGCTGCTTCTAGTCACTTGACAGAGTCACTTCAGAGGACGCTGAGGTGGACCCACTACCACCAGCGCTCCTTAATCTGCGACTTCTGGGAAAGTGACAGTGTAATAAGATAATGCGGTCTGCTAGACTCCCTGGCTCTGTGCAATCTCTCTCACACTTGATTAAGAAGAGTAGTTTCTAATGACTTTGGACCATTAGTTCTAAATAAGGTTAATGAATTAATTTAGTGGACACTAGTACCGCATGTAGGTGATGGTGGCATTAGTAGGTCTGGTAGGTTATGGAGGAGGTTAATAGCCTCGGTGACTCCAGCAGGGCCACCACATTAACTGCTCATGGTGGAGGCTTCTTCCCAGCAACCCGCCCTACTCCCCTTCTTTTAATGGGGAGAAATGATCCACAAGAGCACTGGGTACCTCCCTCCCACCCCTCAGAGGGTGCAGGACTAGGGGCAGTCCTGGTTTATGTGGGAGCCAGGGAAGTGGCTGCCTGCTCCTCTCACCTAGTCTGGGGGGGTGAGCAAAGTGCACCTCTTGGAGCATCCCCAAACTGGGCTTGGTGCACGCCTCTAGCGCCTTTGCTCCTGTGCCACAGCACTGGAGGAGGCAGCTTGTTCTGTTTAAATTAAGCAGTGTCCTCAAAACGTATTGGAGAAAGAGATTAACTTCCATCATAAAACATGCGATTTTAATACTCTCTCTTCCACGACACTCCACTTGCGGTCCCTTATTAAAACAATATACCAGCATAAGTGGAGGATGCTCTCTTCTTTTAATTACTTTGATTGAAAACCCAGTCAAGCAAAACTAAATATTTGATAATTAGTTAATAATAATTGTTCAGGATTTGTCGGTAAAGGAAAACTCGCACGAGCTGTTTCATGTGCGAGAGCTAAACGTCAAGCAGTTCCACAATTAGACCGTCTTTAAAAATGCATCATGCAGTGAAATATTCACGGTGCCCTGGCATTGTTCGGGGAAGGAGGAGCACGCTGCTTTTAATTAGTTGTGTTTTCAAGGGCTGCCTGATAGTACGCTAGCTACATCAGTCATTTGTTACGGGATTTCTCTCTTGGAAGGGAGTCTTGAGCTTTCACAGAGAAGCTCAGCTTCTCTCTTGGCACTGTGCAAGTTACACGTAAACTGCAGACTTGGGAAAGGGGTAGTCTAGAGAGCTCTCCATTTGAGGACTACCCGCAGGTACACACACAGCTAGTAAAAGGCACGATAATCTGAAATTACGCTTTGGAAAAAGAAACGGGGGGGAGAGAAAGCCTTCCTTTAAAGTGTTCATTATCTTTCAGATATCGAAAACGAGACTCATTTAATTGCCTATGGGAGGAAACATTATTAAGATAATTAGCTGTCCTGATCTAGTGAGAACGAGCAGCCTGCTTTATACAACAACCCAAAAGAGCGGAAAATAAAGTCGGAAGGCCATGCCAGGGCGGGCAAGGACCGCGCCGCCTCCTTCCTCCGGCCGAAAGTTCCCCCCAGCCGGGCTCAGGTCGGTGCCGGCCCCATCGCCCGCCCCCGGCTCTAGCCGCCCCGCAGCCCAGCCCCGCAGCCGCCTGCCCAGGCTGAGACCCTACGTGCCCCGTGACACTTACCGCTTCGCAGAGCCCTGGCGAGGGTGAAGGTGAGGGCTGCACAGTGCAGGAGAAGTCCCCAATCCATTTTCCCTTCCGAGAGCAGGGAAAGGAGGAAAAAAAAAAAAAAGGAAAAAAGAAAAAAAAAAAGCCCTCCACGCACAACTCTTCCTAGGTCTTAAATCCTCCAGCCGGCGTCAGGAGCAGAAAGCACAGTCCGCAAGGGCAGTCCCGGGCACAGAGGGAGGCTGGCTTCTTTCTGTGCCTTAAGTCGCCCGCATCCTGTCATTTAGCTCCGGCTCCCTTTCCCTTTCCCCACACTTGTTCCTTCTCCGGGCGCCGCTGCCCCTGCCATTCCCAGGGAGACTAGAAAGCCAAATGAAAACGAGGGGGGAAAAAACAACAAAACAACAAACACACAAACAAGACAGACAAAAATCCTGGCGGCTGCTGGCACCTCGGGAGCGCTCTGCCGGGGCGGGCTCCGGGAGACGGGGCGGGGGTGCTCTGCGGAGAGAAGGAAGGGAAAGCGGCCGTGAGCGGGGACCAGCCGGGCGTCGGAGTTTGGCAAACTGCGTCCCCTCCCGCCTGCCCCGCTCTCCCGCGGCCGCGGCTCCCGCGGGGCCGGCAGCCCCGGGGCGGCGATGCCCGGCGGTGCCCAGCACTGCCCGGCCGGAGCGGCGGTGCCCGGCGCCCCGCACTCACCTGCCCCGGCGGGAGGCGAGCGAGCGCGCTGCCGCCGCGGGGACTCCCGGCCGGCCGGGGAAGGGGGAAGCGCCCGGGCGGCTCCTGCTCGCAGCCTGAGGAAGAGGAGCGCAACTCAGCGGCAATAAGAGAGGCCGAGGAGCCGCCGTCTCCCAAGCCCCAGTCCCCTCCCCCTCCCCGCCCTCCTCCTCCTCCTCCTTCTCCTCAGCCCCCCAAGACATCGGCAGCGCGGAAGAACCAACAAACAAACACGGCAAGCCCCAGCCCTGACACCCAGCCGAGGCGGGAGCTGGCTCGGGGGGACGCGGAGGGAGAAAGGGGGGACGAGAGGCGGCCTTCCCCGCCACGGCAGGTAGAGCCGATCCAGGCGGAGGCACCCACCTGCACCCCGCCGCCCCCGCGGGCTCCTGCCCTGCCCCGCGCAGCCCTGCCTGGCCCTGCCGCCCCCTGCCCGGCCCTGCCGCCCCCCGTCGCCGCGGCCCCACAGGCAGACACGCAGACACAAGCATCCCTGCCCCCCTCCCGGCTCAGCCCCCCAAACGCTCTCTTTTTGTTTCGTGCGGGTGTGCAGCCAAGCACCCGGACCCACGCTTGTCCCTCGGAGTCCCTGCGGTCCCTCAGTGGGACACCACTGTCCCCTGTGATGTTAGGGGCTGCTGGCTACGCTCGTGTGGGCTGATCTGTGGGGACCCCCCGTGAGGGGACCCCCAGGTGGCAGGCTCACCCAGACCCACTACCCTTGTCCCCTCTGCATTTCTACATCTTTTCATGTCTACATCTGCATCCTGGCCCTCTCACCCACCCTGGCTGTCATTCCTGCTTCTCTCAGCTTCTCTTGCTGCTTTGCCCCCCCAGTCTGTCCTTCTCTCATGAAGGCTCTTGAGGGGCTGAGGAGCTGCTGGCGTCCCCCTGGGGCCTGCTCTGCTCCCCATGGAGGGTGTGCGGCATGAAATCCTCACGGGGGACTGCATATCTCATTCTGAGCAATCCTCCCACCCCTGAAACCACAGGACAGGCATAAAGCAGGGACATGGTGGGCTCTGAATCCTGCTGCTTTGGTTGCACGGTCTGGTGCCCACCAGCTATGGGACCTGTCCCTTCCTTGCCCCATTGCCCTGCCTTACAGGCTGTCCCTGCACCCGGGGAGTGATTACCTGGCTGAACCCCACTGTGTCCTTTATGTGGAGCGCTTTGAGCTCCCTCTGTGTGGGGGCAATCCAGTCATTGGGGTAGGGGTTAGAGGAAGAGCTCTAGGGCTGAAAGTTGAAACACAGTGTTAAATGGTCCCCAAAGATGGGTCTGTGCTAGGAAAATGACCTGCGGCCAACGGTGGATGTCAGCCACTCTCATCTCCCAGAGCAGTTTGAAAACAATTTGTTACTGGTGCTCAGCCGAGACAAACTCTGTTAACGCTTCATCAGGAAAAAGGCCTGTTAGAGGACCTACTCCTGCTAGGAGTCTTTCTGAAGGATGCAGAGGGAAAAGAGTTGGGCTTTGCTGGGGGCAGGGTCATCCTCCAAGTGCAGCCGCAGCAGTAAATCCCTGTCCACTCCAAAGATGTAACTATGTTTGAAATAGTTTTCAAACATAGTTGTAAGACTGCAGCCACACAGGTTAACTACAAATGTGTTACATCTGTGTTCAGAAATCATACACAGATTCAGCCTCCTCCATCCCTTTGTCTGCAGCCTGGAGTGAGCCTTCCACTCTCACTCTCCCTCGCTGCCCTTTTGAAGCCCCGACTTTAAGGTCAGCCGAAGTCTGGAGATTAAGTCCGTAGGAAATCTGTCTGCTGCTTTCGTACTGCACACTCTCTCATCACTACTTTCTGAGTTTTTGCCAGACATTCCCTTTCTCTTCCGTGATTGCAGTTCTGTAACATCATGCACCAAAGTGCAGCTTGATCCTCTTACACTCTCTGTACACTCCATTCTTCCTTAACTTCTGCCTCTGTCCCTGCCCTTGCCCCTGCTCCTGCCTATGCCCGTGTCTGTAGGCAAGGCTGGAAACCAGGCAGGCTGGAACTAGTCAGACTGAGTTATTGGGTTCAGTCTCATTTCCCTGTCTTTAGGCAGTCCCTGGATCATCATACACAATACTTATGCATTTCCTTGATTGATTGGGATGTATATTTTATGGGTAGCACATTAAGCCCCCTTTATTTTTTTTTTTTAGAGAAGTTCCCAGAACAAGGGGGAAGGGGAGAGTTAACAGTGCTTTCTGATTATTAAAACTCTCATGCTGCTGGACAGTCCTTGAGATAAATTGGTTCTGTCCTGAAGCACATCGTAGTCTGTGACTGACTGAGAGACAATAGAGGTTTTAAAATAAAGCACATCTATTTTTGAAAACAGAAAATACTGATGATAGCTTACTGGGGGGGTTGCAGAAGTGTATTCATACATGTTTGCTTTAAAAACTCAGTCTCAGAAGCCAAGATTAATTCTGTAAGTGAAAAGTAGTAAGCAGATACCCAGAGAGCATGTATATCAAAAATTACACTCAGCGCATGACAATGATGGCTCTTTTGCTTTGGGATTAGCGTTGTCCGTCAGGTAATTTCTACGAATCTGCAGAGAGGAAATACTCATTCCCAGCTGTACCCTGTAAAGATGCTCCAGACAAACCAACCAACCAACCAACCAACCAACCGCGGGGTTTTTTTCCATTTGTTTTCCTATCGGATTAACAAGTCACTTTCTGCAGACGCAGGCACAGCGTGATAGTAGCTAGTGTATTTTAAAGAAATTCCGTTCTCTGAAAGAAAAACTAAACACTTAAATGCAGACAGAACATGTACATTAGTGAAGATGGTACCATGTGATAAATTGTAAGACTAAAGATGGAGGTTGCTTTTATCACCTCAGCCTACCTTGTAACCACTAATCCATATGCCAAGGTTTATTTCAGCGTGCTCATGTCTCAAATAGTGCTTCCTCCTCTGGCACAGAGAGATGTGCACCAGGCTGCAAAGGCAGCAGAGCAGGAATGGCCTCTGTTATGGCTAACATGGCCCATGGAGGAGGATTTCCGCCTTTCTTCAGCACTCCATGGGCATTTTGGGTTTCACACTGGGATTTTTATTTTTTTTTCTTTAATTCTGTTGAATTCTCAAGGTCTAGGAAATATAGCAGAGTCTGGTACATTAACATCCTTCCCTATCATAATGTGAATGGCATTAGTCTAGTTTTTCTACCCATCTTTTTGTCTCTGGTTCACAGATATAGGTGCAGGTTTCTTCCATGTATGAATTGCCCTGAAATGATGAGTGAAGACATTCTATCCTTGGTTTACATATATTTATCTGAAAATGTTTAATCTTTAATCATCTTGAATTTAAACTGGCATCGAATGAAACATTCAAAAGTCTCTTTTTATAATCCACTTCTCACATTTTAGTCATGGTATTTTAGGTCCTGATCCTGCAACTGCTTACAGATTTGTTCAGCTTTCCATTTTCACATCAGTAATGGGATTTTATGGCAAGAATGAGTTAGTGTTACAAAGACTGAATCTGAATCCAGTGTACGTAAAAGTTAATGGAGTGGCTAGCTTTGGGGTTTGGGTTCAGGCCCATCTTTGCTTCGTAATTTGACTTGGTGCTTATAATGCTTTTTTGAAGATTGTCTGCACTTCTGTTATAAACCTGTTTCTCAAGAACTTTATAATTCAGCCATAAAAAATATTCGCCTTGGGCTAAATCATGTAATATAAAACTTAAAATTCCAAAGGAAAAAACACTTTTCCCATTTTAACAATACCAGAACAGAGCAACTTTGATGTTTACTCCTTTATGAACTCATATAGCACAGTAATGCATTTAATTAAAAACTAAGTTTGGCAAATGATTAATCCATGGCTGAAGACACCTTTATTTGGTATTATTTTGAAAAAGAAACACAACAAATTAAACCCATCTATAATATTAAATGCCTGAAAATTGAGACTTCCTACCAATATTTAGTGGAGAATAGAAATAGATTTGCTTTATGACTAGTACCTACTAATATCTTCATATATAGCCTGGTGCTCATTTATAACCTTGTCTCTAATGTTTTCCTTTTCTTTCACTTATCTTCCCCAACAATATCTCCAAAATTAGGCTTCTGTGTCATCTCCTCTCCTGTTGCTTTCGTCATATGAATCACTGCTTGGCTTCGTGTTGCTTACTGTACTGAACCAAAGCTATTTACCCTTATCTTTAAGATCAGACATACATTTTCACTTGTCTATATCTCTCCTCTCTCAACCCTTTTATCTCCTACATCTTTTATCCTCCTACTCAGTCTCTCACACCCAATGCTTTTTTACCCTGTCCTCTCATGTTACACCTTTTCTCCACGCACAGCCACATGCATCTGAATGATCCTTCTTTCACTGCACATCTTACCCTTCTCCAAAGAACCACTGCAAATACATGTATTTTTATAAACCATGCCATCTGATGTATACATTATTTAAATTTACATATAGCCATGTATTACAAAATACACTCAGATCCTATACGCCATTGGTTAGAGATCAGATTCATTTGCCTTTACAACATCTTCACACTGACTACATTGTTAGGGTTAGAGTGACTTTACAAATATCTTACCAAACTCCTTGGAATTACAACTGTGCCATCTCACAAATGCCTTATCAAAACATGTTCATCATCCTGTCTAAACACATTCCACTCCAACAAATTAGCACAGCCCAAGGCTTTATTAGCTGATTATCTGATTATCAAAAGTCAAATGTTTTCATCTGTGTCAAAGGCAAATCATCACACATATCATTCTACTCCCATTTCCAATTTGACAACAAGCTCGTCAAGTCTATCCTAGGCCTAATTCCTCTTCTTGCTACAGCTGCCACAATCTGAGCATGGTCACCCTGTTCTTCCAGATTGCCCCACTCCTTTTCTTCAGTAATGTTCATATATTCTCAGTGTAATCTGCTTTTCATCTGAAATAGGAAGCGGGGGACATATACAGCATATGACTTTTGGTAGTGTCCTTAATAATAATGCCTTATTAACTCAAGGGGTTTTGGAGTAGCTGTTTCTGTGGTGAAGGAAGTAATACATAGCAAATCCACCCATATGAACTAAAAATCTGCTTATATTTCCATTGATGGCAATGACAAAAATCCCACTGACTTCAAAGGAGAAAAGCAGACCCTGTATGACAATAATGGACCCTTAAATTATAAACTTGTTTTTATCAACTTCAGTTGTTTCCATTTGGTTGCACAATGGGTATATCAATGCCTGTGTTTACACTAAGATAACTACCGCAAAAAGCCAAAATAGCAGTTCCTTTCAAAGTAAGGCTTTGCCAGGCTGCAGATCTATAATCATTAAGAAGTAGGTGAAAATAGTGTTAGATGTATCTTTGCATTTCTTGTCTTGGTCTATTTTTGGCTGGGAAATTAGTGTCCTGCTCATGTAATCTATTCATCCGTAAAGGTCCATATTGATTATATCATATTATTGAAAATTATATGCACTACTTTATACGTGTTACATCTGATAGAATAATACTAGGAAGGGTGCGATGTTATTAGGGAAATGGAAGCTGTCGCAGCGACACTGCATGGTTGTCATGCACCCCCTTTAGCTACAATGCAGCAATCACTGTAAACAAGCAGTCGTACTGCATTCATTACAGATCAGATTCCCTTTCTCAGTCGTCTCTCATCTTCTTCAAGAGATGTTCTCTATCATAATTTTCTTTGTCACTTATTACAGCTGATGTTAAATGGCTTTTCAGCTAAATGCTTGTTTGGGTTATTTATTAACTAGAGAACATTTACATTGGCATACTTTGATGTTATACATGAAATGGAGAACCCATTTGTAGACTATAGTGGATTAACTAGAAAATCAGGGAATCGTATTCAAAGGGATTAACTCTTAGGCAATGGATTACCTCCAGTCGGTTAGCTTCATTGGAGGAGATGGAAGCAATCCTTAAAACATAGATCTTTATGCAGGTGATAACATATAATGGTAGGAGTACTGTTCAAATAGGTTAAACATAATTAATTTATATGTCTGTTGGTGGTGGTCTTGCACCCTAAGAATATGGACTGAGATCTGGAGGGTCTTAGGCTCTACATGGGCAAATTTTGATTCATATTGGGGCTTGAAAGTGGAAAGCAAGAAATATAACAGGTCTGATCTAATGGGTTCATTTTCAGAATGTTGGTTTCTTTCAGTATTTTCTCCTTATTGCTACGTCTGTAGAAAAATTGCTCTGAAATGTTGTGTTTTGTAAAATTGCTTTGAAAAAAACCCACAGAGTAATATTTTGTTTTGCTATTTTGTTATTTTGTTACTCTATCAAGAAGACACAGTTAAAACAGAAAGATATTTTGGCTATGGAATATGGGTGGTCTTTTTTTTAAAACCGAATTTGTAGGGTGAGTAGAGGGATGTCAGAGAAACCCAATGGGGGTGATAGAAAATTGGACCGGCAGACTCCTTGGTATATAACTAGAAAATGAAAAAGAAAGTAAAAGAGAGCCTGAACAAGGAATAGGAAATTACGTTTTAAAAGGCCTTACTTTTCTTGGAAATTTGTTGTGTTTGTTTTTTTTTCTCTCCTATCTTTTCTACTGCATTTTTACCTGTACTGGGACCATTTAGTTGCCAATAAAGTAAACTGAAGAACTCCTGCTTCGAGGAAAGTTGACTTAATAATTTTTATCTACTTTGTGGAAAAAAAAAAGTTTCCAAAGAAGCTTCTAAGCAATAACCAAAGCAGTTTTCAACACATTTCACAATATTCTCAATCTTATTTCATGAAAAGGGTAGCAGAATAACTGTGTTAGATTTCTTGTAATCTCCCAGATATGGTTTTACATTTCTTAGAGACCTTTCTGGGATCTAGTTTTCATTGTGGGCTCATGATTTTATATAATTCAGATGGGTTGTCATGAGGAGAAACACAGTTGTCCAGGTTGTCATAGCAGCTAAAACTTTCCTTTTTGTGAAATTGTCACCAGGCCCTTGGCTTCTTGTAACCAAATAACCAGAAACATTATTAGTTTAATGAAGAAGCTCTCCAACAGGCTGTTTCCAAATCTGTAAGTTATCTGTCCAACAAGTATGTCACTGCTGTGTGCAGTATTTTATTCGCAAAGGCCATCTGGACAGCCTTGACAAAGGATTCATATCATTTGCCAGAGAACATCTTGTTTGCTGTGAAATAAAAATTAAATTCAATGTTTTTCTAAATCTATCCAGAGACATTGCTTTTTTGTTCTCAACTGCTCCGTTGGCTTTACTGTGTTGAAGCTCCTTTGTCACCATTGCAGAATTTGTAAACATGACATTGTCTCCTTTTTCATCCCTGTAGTTATAATCTTACGTACACCTTTGCTCTTTAAGATTATTTCAGACTCTGATTAGTAACAGTTATTGATTTATTCTGGTGAGATTTGTGTTTGAATGGAAACTCCCTGACATTTATATGTTATGTTGTTTTTGAGATTTCCTTCATGGTTTGTTCATCATGCCATAGCATATCATAAAACCTTCAATTATTTTCTCCTCCTTTGGGGCAAATTCTTCCATCACAAAGACCTTAACGAGTAATAAACAGACAAAAGCCAGGTACCACATATAGACTGGAAAAAGGTCAAAGCCCACTTTAACGGCTTGGCAACTGCATGTAGTGAATCCAAAAGGTGCTTGGTTTTTATTGACTGGAATGAAGATGATTTCAGCTAGGCAGAAAATACCATGCTGTGACCAATGGCCAAGAACCCCA
Source organism: Grus americana (assembly GCF_028858705.1). Classification (NCBI taxonomy): domain Eukaryota; kingdom Metazoa; phylum Chordata; class Aves; order Gruiformes; family Gruidae; genus Grus; species Grus americana. The sequence continues at coordinate 153,385,060 of NC_072853.1, forward strand.
CTTCAAATTAATCCTGCAAGATACCGAGCAATCTTATAAAAGACTGAGTAACCTCAGCTGCCATACAACATGGAATAGGAGCTGATGTTTTTTCAGCTCCTTAGTAAAACACTGAGCATCTTGCTGGAAAGATCTGTATCCTTCATGCAGAAAGTTCACATGTTAATATAAATTCAAATGTTCTTTCACCCAATTACCCATAATTAGAAAAGGGCTGCCAGACCTTTGTGATACAGTATCTGGATGAAACGCTAGAAAATTAATTAAATTGATTTTTTGACATGCGCAGTATCACTCCCTGAATGTAATTAAAATATCATTTTTGCGAATGATGGGAACTTACTGGATTTATTGAAAATGCCTCTTTTGTATTTACTGCCTTGATTTTGGTCTTACAAGATAGTTTTGTGGCACACCTATATGATCCTGGTGCAATCAGTATAAATGTAATGCATTTTATATTCACCAGTATATTCAGAATCTCTCCAAGTAAAGTATAGACACTCTATTTTGGAGAGTTTAAGGTGAATTAAAATTTTAAAACAAAGTGTATGAATGGTTCTTAATTATGTAAATGTGGTACTTGGAGAAAAAAAATTGAAGTTTGTGATGAAACAGTGTTGACAAACAATTTTTGCTTTTAAACGTTAACTTTTTTATGGCCAAAGAAGATCAGAGGTGAGCTGGTGCTCATCCTTCCAAAGGCCCACACTTTTGCAGATGAAATGTGAACATTTTATACACCAACTGCTTTCAAAAACAAAAATGTAGCTTAAAAGTTTAGTATCTAGACACGGTGGCAAGACTACGTGTAGATGCTAAAACCCAGCAGAAGGACAGTAGCAGGTCTTTAAAGGAGGCTGGGGATATTCGTGTGTAATGCTTCCCTTGGTGAAGAGGAGCGTTACTGGGGAAGTGAAGCTCACTATTATCGTCTGCTGCTGCATTCTGGCAGCACGCTGCGGCGTTGCCAAGTGAAGCACACTCAGGTCCTTTAGCCAGGATATTAACCTATTGACCTACTGGCCCAGAATGAGAATGCTGCCAGCCATAATCAGCTCTCATTGAAGAGTAAGGTATTACAAACATTGAAAAGAAACAATTCCTTGGCGACTGATCAGTTTTATCTGAGAAATACATTGAAATAAGTCAGTTTTTCTGGGAGATTCTGTTGCTTGCCTATGCCCTATGGAAAATTTTATCTTCATGAAATGCAACTTGATAGATATTAAAACAGATTAGGATAATTGTGTTCAGTTGTCAACCTATTTTCAAGTCCAAAGAAAAATCTATTTTTCTAAAGGATAGAACAAGGAAAGAATGTTGCTCTGTAACTTACAGTCATTCTAATTCCTACTTATATCAACTTGAAACAGCTTCTTATTTTTGTGAATTAAACAGACCATAAGTTAGACTGATAAACTAATTAGGGTGTGGTGTGGATCTGACCACTCCTGATAATTGCCAGCATGATTTCAATATGGTTTTGGTCAGTGCAAGATAGTGCTTGCCTGGGTGAGGTCTGGGAGTTAGCATGGGCCAGGGACCATTCTCCATAGGAAGTCTGGACAAAGCTGTCCTGCGTAAACGAGACTGGGTTAATTGCCATCAGGCCAGAGCACAGTCCCTGACCCGTTTCATCAACTAGCATAGACATAGTTTTAGTAGCTGCACAGACAATTACATCTTTGCAAAAACTGGTGCTATCCAGCAAATGGAAAGCTATCAAAGTAAGAGTTAATCAAAATGAAGGGCTACTTTTTTGGGGGACATGTTTTTGGTGTGGAGAGGAAGCATTCAAAGTGATGGGTGACCCTATGTACTACAACCTGTTGCTCAGCTCCCCAGTGTGGAGAGCAGTCCCTGTGCTGATACATAGGGATCAGCCCCTGCAGATGTTCCAGGCAGGGTTTCTGGGAGGGTGTCCTGGTTTCAGCTGAGATGATAGAGTTAATTTTCTTCATAGTAGCTAGTATGGCGCTATGTTTTGGATTTGTGCTGGAAACAGTGTCAATGATATAAAGATGTTTTTGTTACACAGAGATTTTTAGTTATTGCTGAGCAGTGCTTACACTGAGCCAAGGCCTTTTCTGCTTCTCATACCGCCCCACCAGTGGGATGGCTGGGGGTGCACAAGAAGTTGGGAGGGGACATAGCCGGGACAGCTGACCCCAACTGACCAAAGGGATATTACATACCATATGACGTCATGCCCGGAATATAAAGGGCTTGGGGAAGAGGAAGGGAGGTGATGGCGTTTGGTGTGACGGTGTTTGTTTTCCCAAGTCACCATTACGTGTGGTGGACCCCCGCTTTCCTGGAGATGGCTGAACACCTGCCTGCTGATGGAAGGTGGTGAAGGAATTCCTTGTCTTGCTTTGCTTGCGTGAGTGGCTTTTACTTTACCTATTAAACTGTCTTTATTTCAACCCATGCGTTTGCTCATTTTCACTCTTCTGATTCTCTCCCTCATCCCACCAGGGGGGAGTGAGCGAGCGGCTGTGTGGTGCTCAGCTGCCAGCTGGGGTAAAACCATGACAGAGGGTCTTGAGCATGAGGACATGAAAAGGATTCATAATCTCTCTCCTTTCCAAATTCCTATTATTCAGTTACTAGGTGATAGCCCAGATTTCCCTATGTCACCAGGCCAGGGTGCACAGGGCTTCCAACTGTTCTGAGAAAACACTGAAGGCAGTGGGAGATGACCTTTCTCATGCCATATCTCCCTCCTTCCTCTTCCAGGTCTTGAGCCTGTCCATGGTACTGCCCATCTTACCCCTGCACGCTGGATCACCCACAGATGTTCCCTATGCCTTGTGTAAGGCATAGCTAAATCCCTCTAAGCTCACCTTGGCCAACTCTGAAGGAGTTAAACACTGCAGTGTAAAAAGATATCAGGAAACTGGGCAAGGTGAAGGCAAGGAATGCCTTTTAGACACTGCCTTTGGGATACTGTCAGGATAACTTTGTTGTTTTTTGAACTTGTGTGGTACTACCAGCATGGCCTGTGGATGGTGCAATATCCTGATGTTTCTTCTGGGGCATCTGGCTGGCCCTCCCCTCCTGGGCTTTCTTTTTCCATGCTGAAAGGAGGGTTGCTCTCTCTGTGAGGCCCAGGCTGGCTCCACAGTGCTTCTCAGACATTTGTTGACGTGGTGTTAACAACACTTGTCATCAGGACTGGGTCCATAGGCCAGGCTGCTAATGAGGAAACTGCCTTACAGCCTCAAGAGTGGGATTTTAATAAGTGTGATGTAGAGAGTATACACATGCCCTGGAGTGTTGTGTGAATATTTTGGGTTGCATGTGAGAGTATGAGGTCTTCTGAGTTAATGTTGGAGGATGGTGACAGATGGAGATAGCTAAACATGGTATGGCCTCATCCATACTGCTCCTTGGTGGAAGCTAACCCCAGGATGAACCCAAGCTTCATCTTGAAGAGACGTAAGGGCAATAGTCCAAACCTCTACAAAGGAGAATGCAGAGTGGACATCAAGGGCTGACTGCTCAAGCTTGCACACTCGCTCTTTTTAATTTCACAGGGTATGGATATGCACTGTCAGTCTTCACCGGAACTTCTGCCTTTCCTTGGTAGAAACCATGGTTCTATTACTTTAATAAACGACACTGTTATTAGTATCAGGCTAGAAAAACATTTTTTAAACAATTTTATTAAAAAAGACTTAATAGCTTCCTTATGATCCACCTCTGTGTGCTGACACAAGAAGGTGTCTGAATTTCAAAGCTGGCATGGTTTGAGTCACATCCTGGTGAACCATGGTCACTATCACTGCTGTACACCATGTTCTGATTGCTGTTTTGCAAAGACATTAATGAGTTTCCCAGATCAAAGCCGGCTCTTTCTCAGCATAGTTTAACATATATAAACAAAATCTGTTGCAGTAACTGTGAAATCATTTGCATTCATAATTATAGTGGTTTTTCTCATAAATTGCAATCATATCCAAGAAAACATATAAAAATAGAAATACATTACTTATGCTTTATTGTTCAAAATGGGCTTCTGTTTTATCAAGCTGAAATGATAAAAAAAATACATTTACTCAAAACAAGAAACCTGGAATATCATACTGTGGCAAGGTGGTGACAGATCAAAATCAAGAATAGTGCAGTTATCTCTTAAAAAGGAGCTAGAACCTTTGAAATCACTATCACTGTAGCGTTAAAAGCCCCCAAATAAAAACAACACCATGCCGTATAGACATGAGATGACATTATTCTGGCTGAGGGCCTCAACTGAACCAAAACATTTGAATTTTTTATAAGGTTCTACATTTTTGATGAAAATATCTTAGTAAGGAACTGTTAGTAGATTAAAAAATATGTCTGTCAGATATTCAGGTTCGTGGTGTTGTGAAAGCTCTTGGAAGTGACAGTGGATGTGCAGTTGATCAAAAGTCTCAGCCGATTTAAAATGCTCAGTAAAATCCAATTAAGCAAAGTGGAGACCAAGGAATCGAAATATCTCCTTTTTCCATCCAAGCACCTGCATATCTTTAGGAATTTAAATTATTATTGGTGTACGTAGTCTATATAGGAAATAATGAAATATTTTCCCTTCCAAGAATTATAAATTACATCTAAATCCCATTTACTCAGAATATTTGAGACAGAGATACTGTATTCAGATAACAAGGCCTGAACTGGTCAGCTGGAGTGACAGAGGAAGGAATTTGATTCTTGTATTATCATAAAGAACAGATTCTGCCACTGTAACTCTCATAAAGTTGTAGCTTCGTCCTCGGTATCTTACACCATTTTGGCAGTTTCACTGCTGATGGAGAACAGGGTTATCTGACATGGATACAGATAACAAAATCTGTCTAACAGAAAAGATTTTTTAGTATTCTGCATTAAATACACGGTAGTGTAACTTCTAACTGTGGTATTGTACTTAAGCTGTCCCCTGTAATGGATGATTTGGCTGCAGTAAGGAGTGACAGGCTTTTCCGATCTTAGAACTAAACATAAAGTCCTTCTGAAATTTGAAAGGATCTTTTTAATGTCCTAAGGATTCCTGTCTGTAAGTCCTGGTTTTAGCTACAACTTGAAAAAGAAGTGCTGAAATGTAATAAATAAGGCTACTCTCTTGAGCTTTCCAAACCACTTTTGCTGACCCAAGAGGCAGGTCAGAAAAATATTGAATCCTGGGAGTGCTTATCTGAACCACGTATTTTGAGGAGCAATGGGTCATGGGTGGAATCTTTAAAATAAGAATCCAAACTTCAAGGCTGTTTAGATTGAGTTCTTGTTTTCAGTTTAGTGCAATTTCATGGGGAGTCATAACTCTAGTGCAATATTAATGATGATGTTAAAAAGCTCATGAATACAGATGCAATTATTATGAGATTCCCAAACCAGTCCTTTGTGATAAGCGTGGTGATAATCCAATGCCAGGGAAAAGTGAAGGGTCATTTACTGTGCCAAGCTTAACACATTTGGGCTCTGTTGGAGTAGTTGGGGAAGCCAATTTTGAAGCTGAGAGCTGTTTGTTTTAAAAGCATTGCTACTGCCTCCTATTTGTTTAATTCCAGAGCTCTGACATTATATTGTCAGAAATTGCTTTGAGACTTCACTTGGCAGGAGATGTTTTCTCAAGAAGATAGGACCCAGGTCATTTAACACTAATTCAGTGTAGGAGCCAGATTCAATAGGGAGGGAACCATCCCTTTGGTGGGGAGGGAGACAGAATTTTTGCCAGAGAAACTATCTAGTATGTGCTCAGTGGCTCCCATTGCCAGCCAGGCAAGCAGCTGGTTTCAACACGCACTATTGTTTCCAGTTGGTCCTCATCTGTAGCCCCATATAGAGCACATCACAATAATTAAGTCTAGAATTTACAAAGGCATGGATTGGAGGTGGCACTGTCCGAAGCCAAGAAGAAATGTGATAGATGTCTAACTGAAGCAGATATGAAATGCTGTCTTCGGCCCTTAAAGCCACCTGCGATTTCATACAGCAAGAGGAATCCAAATGCACTGCAGGTCGAAATCCTCCCAAATGGGAAGTGGAAAAGAAGTAAGATCACGCCTATTTTCCGTTACACAATAGCACCTCCTCCATCTTGTCCAAATTAAGCTTCTGTCGGCTTGCCCTTATCTAAGTATTAATCTCTGCCAGGCACAGGCAAAGCAAAGATGCCGCACCATCTGGGTTTGATGAAAATGAGGCATAGAGCTGCGTGTCATCTGCATCTTGATAGCACAGCAGCCCAAATTGTGTTATTATCTCTCTCAGTATCACATAGAGGAGGGGCGCTAAAATATAGCCTGACAGAACCTGTGTGAAAGTGTTCTTTGGGCAGATGAGCAATTGATCAAAATCACTTTCTTTCATCTCCTGGGGCCCAAACCTGTTTTAGTTGAAGCCTAAAGCAGTTTTGCAGTTGAGTTCAGTGGGAACTGGAGTTGACATTTCGAGAGGAAAGAACAAAATCACTCAAGTGAGTGATAGCATAAAAGCTATGCTGTTTATCACAACCAAGGACCGCAGGTATCAAAGCCTGCTGACTGATCTAAGAAATTAAAACAAACATCTGAGATATTGCCCATTGCTAGGGAGAAACCAAAACCAAGTGAGACTAGAACAGCCTTTGTGCTCTTCTCCTAACTGAAATTAACCTGAATTAAAAGATTAAGGACAGGTTAAGGTTCCAGACTGGTTTATCTATCCTCATCTTCCTTCTCAAAGACCCTTAGAAGTGAGATTTTGGAGCAATGTGATAGCAACAAAATTGCAAATACTGAGACATTCATGTTTAAAGAAGACCAATGGCCATGTAGTTTTGCAAAGATGTTATCTTTAGTTCTTATGAGGAATCAGAAATATCTGATTTAATGCATTTGAGCTCAGCTTGATTCTAAAATCCAGGTTGCAAAATGAAGTCCTTCCTCAAACTTCAAAACTGCTGCTTCTTAAACTGGCTGACATATTACCAGAGAAGAGGTCACATTTATCTCTTCCAATCCGGCTGTGTGACCACACGTGGAGACACTGCTTGTCTTGGAGAGCACTGAGGGTGAGGAGTTCATTTGTCCTTCTCCTTTAGCCCAGGTAATTAATTGCAATGAAGTAGGTTGGCTTGGCTTCCCCTGTAGGGTCACCTTTATTCTTCTGAATGGAGACCCAGCTTTCACTACCCTTTGGGGTCTGCACAGCTTAAAAGCCTTATATATTTCACCTAGGGTGACACTCAAAAGGTGTGTAAAAGATGGGTGACGACACAGATACAAGATGAAGGCGAAGAGAAGAAATAGCTGCTTGTAACAAAATTCCCTCAGTTCTTTTTTATTAACCACAGCATGCAAGCTGTGCAAATGTCCTGCTGGAGTGGACACACATGTACTACAGATCGTGCTTTATGTCGGTCTGCACGTATGTCCCTTGAATGGGATAAAAGATTCTCTTCTAAGCAATCTGGGTTACAGGCTCACATGAGTTGAAAGGAAATCTTTATGGTATTTTAATCCTAGTAATTTTCTGGAAATTTGTGAGGGGAAAAAAGACTCAGATTAAAAACTTAAGCTCTTATACTAGTTAAGAAAACCCAGCATTCTAACATGATTAACATTAATAAGTAGCGATTTTAAAAGCAGCAAAAGTGGCTAAGCCATGGTGGAACTGCATTTTAGGAATTTTAAGATAACAATTTGAGTATTAAGCTGTGAGAAATTGGTCTATACCAGAAGGGAGCAGCAGGTTTGATAACTAATGCAGAAGGTGAAGCGAAGACGACAAAATCCTCTACAAAAATGGTGATTTAATATAATAATGATGGGGGGATACATGTGAAAAGTATGAGCCAAAGTACCTATGTCAGAAATGGCTATTTGAGAAAACAAGTAGTTTTCTGATGATCCCTGAGAGATGAAGTATTAAAAGAATGAAAGAGAAAAGGACACTTTAACTCATGCTAATATCTCTTTTTAATTTAAACACAATTTTATGATAAGCACTACTTCCTTGGAGTAGTAATGGTATTTAAAAAAAGAGTATGCACATTAACTTTTATGGTGTCATCATGACCTGTAAGTATTCAAATGTGGCAGCTGAAGACAATGTCCTAGATTTGTAATTGTAGAAAGCCAAATCATTTAATAGTTTATGGACAGTAAAAAGCATTATGGTTTGTATAGGAGGGAGCAGGAAGTTCTTATTATTATCTTCTCTGCATTGCCATTCTTGGATTTTATATAAATATTTTCAAACTTCTTTTATTATTAGATTTAGTAAGTACCCAGGGTCATAAGAAATAACACTGAGAAATGAAATTTCTTTTTCACAAAAGCTTCCATTTGTGTGCTGTTGCAAACTTTATAATGTGAATGTGTTTCTTACGATTTTAGGTTAAGCTGTGCAGGCTGTGTTCAATATAGTTACATTAAGATTTTGATGACACAAAAGTTCAGAGTTCATTTTGCCTAAAGCATTCTTTCTCTATTGAGATTTCAGTGAAGCTCAGTGAAATGTGACCAGAATAACCAAGTAATGACCAATACTCTAAGTTATCAGAAAGATAAAAAGGATTAAAGTGGCACTTTGAAATACAGCTCTGAACGTGGAACATATTGGAGAAAACATTTTCAAAGAGAGAAAAGAGTTTATAAACTACCTATAGATTAGCAAAGTGCTGTTAAAAGAGGTGGTTGAAAGGTGAGCTCTGTCCTGTCAGTAAAGGAAATCAACGGAGAAAAACAAGAATTCAATAAGTCTTTCATAATTTGAAAAACTATGTATGATCCATGCATACTTACAGTTTGTATAAATTAAGCATGTAGTTCCATAACATCGATGGAGTAATGCATCATACAAATTAGAAGCATTTTCTAGCCAAAAAACATTTTAAGGAAGATAACAGATCTCCTATCCTTTTCCTCTCAGAGGAATAAAATAGATTATGTCTGACTGCAATCTACAAATAGTGAACAAACCCATTTAATTCAGGGATAAAATCAATTCCCCCAAATTATCATGCTTGCATACATTCTTTTTACATTTCTTTCTACCAGTAGACGTATAGAATGCTTTTTTTGGAGCATTTAGTAGTGTGAAGGGTATGTGGTTGTTTTCAAAGGGTTTAGATGTCTTACTAATGGACTAGGCTGCACGTGCCCTCCGTACAGGGGTCTAAAGATGACAGTTTAGAGTCAGCCAGGTGTAGGGGCTATAAAAGGAATGTCTGGAATCAATTGTTCATGCAATTGCATGGCCAGCACGCATATAGACATAATTACTTTTATTCACTTCTCTCTGTGCATAATTTTCTCTGTTTTAAATTGCCCAGAGCAGACAAATGGGAGAAATTGTTTGGGATGAACAAATCTGGCCTTTCTGCCCTTGCTCCCCTAAGGCACTCTGTTTTGTAGGTGGGCATGCTGAAAGCTCACCTAGCACATTGGCAATGCTGACTTCCACACAACATGACTTTCACAACAAACGTGGTTGGGAAGTTCCTAGAAACAGTTCATATAAAAGCCCATGAATACGAATAGCAATCTACTCAGAAATTAAAGATCTGAACTTCGGGCACGTGGCATCTTTCACTACCTTAACTAGTCCCGAGGTTAGAGGTTAAGATTTGGGCTGAGACGCATGACTTTAGCTTGGTGGCCACTATGCCTTACTCAAGAAAGGGAGATAAGAGCTGTGGATTTGAGATGCTCTAACCTCAAACATCACCAAGACGTAGCCACCTGTGTGGTGGTGTTCTGCAGGTGTTAGTGCTGGAGTAACCCTGTTGCTGAACAGTATCAGAAGGAGATCACCAAAGCAATCAGTGTTTCTGTTTCTAATGTACTCAAGGAGTACTGAACGGTTAATTCTTTATTCCAGCCTCAAAATACTTGGAGCTCCCGTCTTTTACAAACATAGAAATAGCGTATCGGTTGTGACTGAAATAGTGTATCGGATATGAGTTGCCATAAGGTGTCTCTGACAGTAGCTACTGGGATCACTTCTCTTTTTTTCTCTGGGTATTCATTAACTTTTAAAAATCAAATTGCTTTAACTCTGTTTACTCACCTATCAGGATCACCTTCTACATACATAAAGTACATCATGGGAGAAATATTCACAAAACAGTGAGGATAAGGTCTAAGCTTCTGTGAATTCTACTTAGTCCTGGTAGTGCCTGTTTTCTCTTGAGTAGCAATTTCACTGGGAATCAAGCAGTTTTAAGCCAATTTTGAAGAATTTATGCTGATAGAAAATTAAAAAATCAAATCAAGCACACTCACATAAAAAGGTCATAAAATATAAAAAAAATCAGGTCACCTGTGTATCTTATTTTTGGCACTACAATTTTGAATTTTAGTGATTAAATACATGCAATGAATTGTTCACAGATGAGCTACATAGCAAAAATTATTTGACAAATTGTTTTGAACAACGGATGCATTTAAGAAAGTTGTTACCTGTTTGTAGACAATGCATAGGCATAAAAGGCAAAATTAGTCAAATAAATTACGCATTGCAAATCACTATCTCGGCTCTTCTGATATCCTATCCCTTTACTGTAGCTCCTGCTTTCACCATATGGAGAAATAAAATGCATTTCTAATTTGTTTTCTAATAAGTACTAATTAGTCCAGGCCTTTGAGATCCATAAGGAAATAAAGTGTGTCCTTGTAGCCTTCCAAATAAAGCTCTAAAGCTGCAGCTGGTACAGTCCCACGTTGCTGTTCCTTCCAGCCTCCAAGAAGAAATTGAAATCATCCCTCATTTAGATTTTAATATGAGATTAAGTTAAAATCAAAATGACTAAAAGTAGCGGCAGTCATTTAGTCAATGGGCAATGTATGGAAGCTGTGCCTTTGTGGTGACTTAACAGAGGATGATCTGAAGGAGCACACACAGAAAATGTTAAAATAGAAAGAAGCAAATGATTTTAAACTGCTTTTGTCAGATGATACTGTTAGCAGAAATAGTTTCCTGGGGAAAGCCTGTTTTGCTGTGGAAGCACCAGCTCCCTCCGCAGAGCCACTCTGGAGCAACGACGTGCGGAGCGTGGGGAGCATCTCCCAGGAGTCGCAGCTGGAACGACCCGTGCGTTCGTTGAGTCAGTCTCCCGTGACCCACTGAAGAATCTAATCATGTATCCTTCAGCATTTGTCCACCTAAATTTTACTATAAAACTGGACTCCTTCTTTAAACTATGGACACTTTTGTAAGGAATAATAATGTATTTGGATACTTTGGCTGTATAACTGTATATATATATAAATTCTGTATATATATATATATATTCTGTATATATATATATATATTCTGTTCCTCTTCTTCCAGGGATGCTTTCTGGGATATGCACTCTGGTGCATTTTTAGGGGGCTCATCATGTCACACTGATGATCTCTGCAAATGTACTCATGGTGTGTGAGAAGAGAAAGGGAAATGCTTTATTACCTCCACTACTTCCTCCGCCCCTTTCAGCCTGTTTTTTGGGGTCTCCACTTGTGTTTTTTGCCTAGTCTGGACTCTGAATCATTTTCTACTGCCTGTTCTGATTCACATGATCTCCCCAGCCAGTCCCTGTGAAGTTTCTTTTGTCTCTCACTTCAAATGTTTCCTAAAAATCTCCCTTCTGATGCATGGACAAATGACTGCTCATTAGTCCATTGCACACAAACTATATGGAGAAAGGTGATTTTTCCTTGTAGAATATTTTAATATTTTAATTTTTTTCCAGCTGTAATTTGGAAAAAGCAAAAAAAAAAAAATCAGATTTTTCAAAAGGAGGAAAGAAAAGATATTTGCTGATGGTTTTGGCCCTGCTCCTGCGAGGTCATGCTGAGGTTATGTCCATGCCCCACAGTGACTATGGAGAAGCTGAGCAGATGCAATGGCAGGAAACCCAGGAGACTGTCAGCAGAGATCGGGCAGGCGGGTAGGTCTATGAGACCTGATCAGGCTTCTGTCACAGCATTGTCAAAACCAAAACACTTCTTCCAGTCTTTTCAGTTTTTATGAGACAACAAGTTCTTAGGCAAAAATATTTCCCTGGCCCTTTTCTGACCTAAGAAAGTGTGGCTGTATCTGGGGGTACTTGGGAGAGCACTCCCCATCGCGTGGAGCAGCGTTGGACTTTCTCCGTGGCAGTTCAGCTGGTTGCTCGTGTAGCTTCTCTCCATGGGGCACGAGCCGTTCTCCTCTCCTCTCCCCGTCAGCAAGCGGGGCTCTGCAGGCCACAGCGGGCTCTGCTTCACTCAGCTGAGCACTAAGCACGTGCTAAACAGAAGCACATGAGTCATCCTGCTGACATGAACTTGAGCTGATGAACAGCGACTAGTGAAAAAGAAACAACAAATACTTTTGTTCATGCATGAAGCCCTTTGTTTGTGCAGGGATACTGTTATCTGTATGAATAATACCGTATCCACCAATGTTTGTCTGAATGCCTGAGGAAAAATGGGAAAAGGGCAGGGTACTGATACTGTGGGATCGTAGTCCTTGGAAATTTTACAAATAAGGTCACTGGCAAATATTTTTGTTACTTGGTCATCTCTTATGAGGAACATTGGTAACATTTTCTGGCATGCCCAATGAGCTAATATTTCTTTGATTTTGCTAGCCAAACTGGACTAAACCAAATTTCTACATTCGCCTTCTTAACATTATAAGTGCACCCACAGTAGGTGGTTTTTGGTGGCATTGCTAAACTGAACAAACTTTTCTAGGCAAGCCTCAAGAGCATTAGGGAGACTGCCATCTGGACATCCAGTGTTTGTCAGCCTGAACATCCCTAGGAAGAAATCAAACCTAGGTCTTCTAATTCATGACCTTAAGTATTAACACCTTTTTATTGGATAGGAAAGTAATTGCCACCATGTTTGAAAAGAAGAGTGTCTCTTTTTGTTGAGAGCCTGATTCCATGCTCCAAAGGAAGCTTAGGTGGATACATGTCTACTTCCAGGTGCCTGTTGGCATTACTGGTAGAGTTCTGCAGGAAATAAAAAATGGATTTGTGGAAAAAAATGTCTGTATGCACAGGGGGAACTTTGTTAAAAAAATAAAGTCTCTAAGGAATTCAGGCTGTTCTTGAGTTAGGTGGCAGCCAGGGGAAGAGAATTTAGAATAGCATTTAGTGTAAAGGCTACTCAAGCCCCATTTGTATATGCCTACAGAATTTGCTGTGTCTAGCTTGTGGGGACGTGCTAAATTTCATTTTGCAGTTGCCCTTGTTTTCCTCTTCTCTTTCTGAGAACGATAATTTTTAGAAAGAACACTGGATGTCATATCCATTTTTGGTACATGGGATCTTAAAGGAGATAGACTGTGATGTGAATTCCTAAAAACTGGTTGTGATCCAAGCTCATGTTCTTTGCTTGTGTGTTATTTTTACTGATACCTATTTGGCTGCTTCTAGCTTGTGCGTTACTTTTTCTGCTCATTTCCATAAATAAAATGTTCTTTCTCTGCCATGTTGCTGTTCCCCCTGATTATTTCCCGCTGTGGCCTTGGTGTAATAGTGTTTCTTCTTTTACTTAAAACAGCATGCAATTGCATTTTGAGTTAAGTTAATGGGGGATGGAAAGGATGTAGCCAAATCTCTACAGGACTCCCTGAGTCTCACTGCAGCATCTCTACAAAACCTTTCTATGGGTCTGGCTCAGTTTTTCTGCTGATTTCTGTTGGCTTTGTTTATTACCTACCAAAGTAGAGTATTTTGTATGTCGCTTGCTATTTAATGAAATACCCTACAGTAACTTGGATTTCTAGTATTAGCTTCCAGGGAACCAGTAAGAGTCCAGATATTGTTACTGCTATTTGGGCTGTATTGGTTCTTTGCCATCATTAAAAGAATAAAGTATTACATCTGCTACCCTTGCATTACAAAGCAGCTACATAAAGCGCAATGTGAGCTTTATTATCTGTTGGACTTCCCATAATGTCTAGCGTACAATACAGCGCACCTATTTAGCAAAAAGGTTCCTTCTGCAATTGAACCTTCTCTTAGAAATAGAAAAGGATTTTCAGGCTGTGAATCTGCAGGTAGTAATTTTAATAGCCACTAATGTGAATTAATAATTCTAATAGCCTCATTTCTGATGCATTATCAGAATACTGGAGAGTGGGTTGCCATGGCTGCTATATTTTATCACTCACAGCTGTGTAAACTCTTTTAGACCAACCTCTTTTTTTTTTTTTTTTTTTTTTTTTTTACTAAAAAAGCTTTCGTGTGACTTCTCACTGGGATTGTTCTTCGGCCTCTCATTCAGCATGGACTAACACAGCTCCCAGGAAAGTACTTTTTACCCCTCTGGGAGACTGAGCCATATTATTAGCAGCTAGAAGAAAATTCACTATCCAGGGAAGCATTCAAGGTAAAACCAGTTGTCATCACGCTGGCATATTTATCATTAGGAATGCATAGTCTGCCCAATACTCTTCAAGAAATTCAATTGCTTAGTGAAATAACCAGTGAGACAGAAGAATATATTCTCTGTTTTTCAGGATGCAGTAAGCTCCAAAAAGCACAGCACATTTCTTGATTTGCAAAACTGTTATATGTGGATGGGATTTTCATGGATATAAATTTCAAAGTTTGAATTTTTTGTCTAATACCAAGACAAATCTTTAAGTATATGAATAACCTCATTCCTGCTTGACAAAGCACTTGAGCACATGGAACTTAAGTTCTTGCTTAATGTAAGCCCTGTACCAGTTGCTCATCGAAGGTAAAAAAGTAAAAGCTCAGGAGGCACAGCACTCAGTGTTTTTTATCTCTGATATTTTATTTATCAAAATAAAATAATTTCTGTGCCATTTGTGGACATCTCAGTGGTAACATTGATTTAGGGAATGTCTTAATCATGCTGGCTCATATCACCAGTCCATTCATATTTATAAGTCTTTTGAAAGCAATGTTACAAACATTCATGTCAAGGAGACCCTACCACATTTGTACAATCATTATATTTCAACATACTTCAATAGTCTAACCTGTTAATGGGTGGACATTAGAGTGGAGATTTGCATCTGGTAATGAGACAAACTTTCAATTCCTTATCTGAAGAACATCCAGCTCTCTGCAGTCAGCAAAACATCTCCAAATCTCACAGCAACAGACTGTATAGAGATAACAGTGGTATTTCCCAGAATTGCAAGAATGGTCTTTCTCACAGAATTTCAGCACTGCTATTTCTGGCTCTGCATTCAAGAAATGAAAGGGAGGGACATTAAAAAAAAAAATTAACTTAATGTCATAAAACTCCCCCTTTGTTCCTGTTTGGGTGCTACAGACAGAGACAGGGAGAGGAAGGGATTCACCTACACTCCTGTGCTTTCCGTACACCCAACCTTACTTTACCTCAAGATTTCTACTGAACACTTTTCAGGCAAATCCTGTTCTACTGTGCTAGGAAGGGCTGCAATACCTGCTTATCTGAGGATGAGATGCATCCTTAAAAACCTCTCTGTAGCATTGCTGTTTTGGGGTGGTGGGGAGAAGACCTTTCTCCACAGCTCAGAGCTCTGTGAGGCAGACTGTGCTGCCCTTCAGTGGATACTACAATTTGCTTCCCGGCCTCTCTGCTCTCATTTGCAGCGTATTCACCTTCACATGATGCCTCCTTTGCTTTCACAGCTGTTAAGAATCATCTCAGTTTTTGTACTTACAGTTAATGTACATTTTGTACCCTTAAAACCTTAAAAGGATGACCATGGCAAAGCCAGGATTAAAAATCTTTGATGGATGACAGTCTTCCTCTTCACAGAAAACATTTTGTCTACTTAATATTAGGACAGTTAGACAAGAGTACATCTCTTTGAGTATGCCAGAGTATGTCCTTTGTTATGATAAATCACACCAGCTACATAAGGCAGGTAGCACAGCACTAAAATGGATCTTCATGTGGCACATCTAACCAACAGTGTCTCTGCTTACTTGGACTCAACAAGACTATTTTATGTAATGTAGATATAATATATGCAAATACACACACATATGCACACAGACAGTTATTTTGAAATATAAACTAATATAAACATAGTCTATTTTTTAAGTATGGAAAAAACCTCAGGGAATTTTTTTTTCTTGACTCATTCTACTTCTTAAAAAACAGTTGATAACTGAATTCTTTTAGATTATGAAAAAATATATTTCTATAGCAAATATAGATATCCACGCACTCTCCCTCGAGAAATAAGTATGTAATCGGATTAGAAGATATTTCAGATTTGGACCACTCTAATTAAATTACTTCTAACTTTTACTGGCCTCTGTGGATCAACCTCTTCTTGACCTTCACAATCCATCAATATAAACAAAAGCAAAGAAAAAAAATCTTCTATCTCAAAAAAGCGCGCCTTTTTCTTATTTAAAAGAAAACCTGTAGCTGGGTGGATTTGCTTGCCACTTGACCTCATCATGCATTAGCCTTAGCTTAAAAAAACACACCTATTTTTTACATTCACTTTCTTTCATGGTACAAACCCTGTGTAAAGAAATTTCTCGTGCACTCTGGTTTTCTTTTGCATATATCATTTGCCATCTTTTGAGGTAAGGGATTTAAATGTATGCTGATGCCTTTATCATCTTGACAGTTTAAGGATAAAAGTTCTGTCCAATGTGATGAACAAAAGACTTTTCCCTTTAAATGTATAAAGTAGACACATTTCCTTTTCTTCTCTTAGAAGATTAAACGCCACATATTATTTTGCATAACACTTAGGAACTCTTTTACTTGAGAAGCCTAGGATATATGTCTTTGAGGTCCTATTCTGATCCTTCGTATTTACATAGTGTAATTGTAATCTGATCATGCATCTCCTCACTTGCCATAGTAATAAATGAGGACATACTCTGCCGGAATTCTGTCCTTTTGATGTAGATGATGTGCCTGAACAGTAGGCAATTTAAGGGGTCTGGAGGTAGGACTGCATATTTAGTTGCTTGGCTCCTGCTGTGCATACTATGTGCCTAAAATGTTCAATGTTAGCATCTATACAGAAACAAAAAGAAATTAAAAGTTTTTAAAATTATCTTTCTTTTATGAATTAAATTTAATTACAGTGATGCCAGTATATATTAAAGTGAAGGCTGCTGCTATGAAACCACACAGGAAGAATCAAAAGAGTTTTCAGTCAGCAATGTACAACCACTATATCAAATTCAATATTGAAGTAAGCACAAGCCATCTCAATTAGAACCATGACATTCTGTGTGTCTCAAGACTGTTTTTTTTCCCCACTAATTTTTGTGTAATTTAATGAGTGCATCTACAAGAAAAATGCAGCCTAATGCTTTTATCCCATGTGTAGAAATGATTCATCATAAGCTTCACACTGTCACTGCTGAGGATAGTGCATTGACCTTGGATGACCCTGGTTCAGAAGGATGACCCAGCCTCAGAAGTTGAGAATTGTTCATCATGTAACATTTAGGAATGTGCAAAATATTCTTTTTGGCTGATGAAAAAAATTTAAAGCTTCTGTGAAGTTTTGGAACTTCACTGAGAACAAAAGCTACTTTTCCTGGTAAAAAAAATATCTAAATACCTTTTTTTTTTTGCTGCTCAGGAAGAAGATGCTTGCCTGTAAAAATGAGACTTTTCACCAAAGTGCAAAGTCAGAACATTTCACAATTTTATTTTAATTCACACTTATAACTTGCTAGAGAAGAAAATCTTTAGTTGCTAGGAGAAATATTACTGTCTTTCTCTGAAAAAAAAAAAGAACCTTCACAAAATGAAAAATGGTAAATCAGGCAAACTCGAGGTTTGTCTTTTGCAACAGAGACTTCACAGAGACATATAACTTGGAAAAATAAAAGATAAATAAATCATTCCTTCACTTCTGTTACTCACACTTCTTTTCTGCTTCTCTAAATGCTACTCTACACTTAGCTGTCTCTTCTTTTCTCCAGATATTTTTTCTTACTTTCTACTCTCTTCTTCCTCATCAAGCAGTTGAAAACATCTTTACTTCTTGCCATGAGGGAATTCAACCATTTAATGTAAAATTACCCAGGGATTCTCCAGATGGAATATATGAGACATTTCCTAAAATACTAAGTGAATGCTTTCTATGCATGGTGAGCTGAGAAAATAGTAAGTTCCTAATCAGTTCCAAAACTCATCCAGCTACAATGTGATGGATGTTGGGTACATGAAGCCTCAAATGCTTTCCTAACCACTTACTCCTTAATCCTTTCTCTTCCTTTTTCACTTAAATGATCTCTATCACTGCAAAATCTAACTATACACACACCATCCTTTTGCTGTCTGCACCATGAATAATGAGGAACAATTCCTCATCAACCTTCTGTCTTCCCAATTTGAATGCAAGCAGGGCTAACACAAAAGGGGTTTCTCTGCAATGACCATAATAACTGTTGAATGAACCCCCATGTAGATGGGCCCATTAGGTGCAACTCAACATTGCAGTCCATGTGAGTTGGGGTTCTCCTGCATGCTGTCTCTTGGGCAGCCCTGCTAACAAACCACATAGTCTGGGAATGTCACCTAATGTCTCTTCCTTTGTTTCAGAGACCCAATTTATAAAGTATTCTCCATAAAATAATAGTAAACAGAGATGTGGGAGCAGTGGGAAAATCCGCTATAAAACTTCCATTAGTAAATGAAAGTGGCTGTCACAATCATGTGAAAAGTTCAAGGAGGCAATCTTGTTAAACAGCCATTTTGCATAGAGAAATTTATACTGCTATAGACCTTTTCAAATAACTTTGATGTTTTCCAGAACAATTTATGAATGCTGAGCTTTGGAAGAAGAAAGATCAATCCACCACAAAATAAAGTTGGCTAGCAATGACCATTTGGTTACAGCTCAGACACTCTATATTCATTTATAGCACACTTCTGTACAACTCAGTAGGGATTTCTCTCTGCTGAAGAGCTCGAAAAGCTTATTTGATTCCATTTCACATTGGGAGTTGTTTTAAAACATCTCTGCAATCACATTAAATGCTCCAGCAACACAGTGTTCCTACCACAGATGACAAATTACTCTTAAATGAATAGTGCCAAAGCCAATGGCCTCACCACAACTCAAACAGCATGTTTTCATTTGTATTGCCCTCTGAACCCTTCAAATCCGTCCTTGTCTTGAGGTGACCAGCCTTCTGAGGTTAACATTCATACTTAGAACTCTGAATTTCTTGACCTACGCAGCCTCAAAAACTGCAAACTTCAAAGTCAAAGCACAAAAAGCAGAGTTTTAATCTATCTCCTCAGCCAGTCATCTCCCATGCATCTAAATCTAACAGCCAGTCCTGAAAAGCATACACCCAAACCAGCCAAATACAATTAACAAAACATTAGACGAAGCACCAAAGCACAGGTCCCTTTAAAGGTACTACACAGACAGTGCTTACCCATGTAGTGGGCGTGCGTGACTCTGAAGTACATGGTAAGGGCAACCAGTGGCAGTCCTATAACAAATACACCTTAAAAACACCCCACGTATGCTACTTGTTATAGGCAGCTTCATTACACTGTTACACATCTGTATTGATGACTGGCCACGTTGTCTGTCTGCTGGGTCCTCATCCTGTACTTCCAAGGTGTCTGCTCCCTGGTTTTCTTGGGGGTCTCTGCTGCAGCCTTGTGATTGCTTTCTGCTACACATGTCCATATCCTAGAGCCAGCAGTAATTTGCTCTGCCCAACCAATGGTGTTTCAAAACATATACATATACAACATATTATTTTAATTTATTTATTGGTATTTATCTCATTATTGCAAAGTTAAGGGGTTTGAATCTGGTTCTGTTTAGGTTACAACCATCTCTTCCTTTACAGGGACATATTCAGGTAACTGTGGTCTTATGATTCAGTTGGCTAAACCATACACTCCCCGACCCGCGTTGACTGGTTATTGCCATGAGCCTGCTGACTGGACAGTGTATTTTGAATGCTTTGGTCTCACCTCATCAGATACTGACTTTTCGATAATTATTTGCAAATAACCTTGCTGTAATATGCAAATGTTTTTGATAAACACGTAAATATTATAATGATACATAGCAGGATCCCAGCCTGTATTATTAACAATACAATAAGTGGATGAAATAATACATGTAATAGTTTAGATGCTGTGGAACTGTAAAATATATAATTGCATTAAAAACTCACCATATATTGTTTCAAGTTGTGATGCCCATGTTGTTGTGACATTTTGCTGGATTTGTTCAATCTTCTTTTAATTTTGCTGGAATTCTGTTACTAAATAATTCTCTCTAGATGTAGGTATAAGATTTTTTACATAATTTCTTCCATCAAGTGGCCCTGTTGGAGTAAAGTTTTAAATCAGCGTAAAGGCTACGTGTTATTTTCTATTACTGTAATGGCAGAATTTTATGTTTGATTATGCACTTGAATCCATCTGATTGAGTGCACACAGCATCAAACATCTTTGGATAAAGTTTGGTTTTCAATTACAAAGTGTGGTCTAACTGCCAAGATACCACATGACAAAGTACATAAAGTGTGTGCTTTTTCCAGTCTGAAAAAGATAACTTTTGCATTGAGTGATTCTTCATGGTGATGGATATTTGCTGCTGTTTTCCTGAAGCAGGAGAACAATTGTTGGACATCTCTAAAGCTACTTGATTAGCTCCTTGAAAACAAAATAATCTTCCTACTAAATTGGTACATGCTTGCATATCGTATATTTGTAGTGTTTTGATTATCAGCATATCTCCACAGTCAGGGAATTTATGGCCTCCACCATTTCTTAGTATTTTCTTAAGACAAACATGAGGCCATTACCTTATACATATTTATTTTTAAATATTCACAATATAGCACTACACAAACTGTCCTCTTTCCCAATCATAATGTTGTAAAGTGGCATGTAAGGCTGTGCAACCTTCTGAAATAAAACTTATCAAAGCAGACATTTCTGCATTTTCACTTCTTTTAAGCCTTGGAAAAAATTATTTTATAACAAGCTTTGCATACCAGTACATCACACAAGCCAGGTAATAATTCAGACGGATTCTTCTGCTGTTCTTATAACACATGAAACTAATGAAGAAGTGGACGTTAGAAAGAGCATGGGTGTCCTTGATTATGTTCTAAAATGTGTAAACTTGCATTTCGCAGTAGCAATGCTTTAATCATGTTATTGTCTATCAATGATAAATGCAAATATATGAGATAGAGATCTGAGATCTGTACTATTTAATGTTCCTCTCACTACCCCTACACTTCTCAGTAAAGTACTTGGGTCTCTATCTTTCCATTCTGCTCATATATTTTTTAATTCATTGTCTGCATGGGTTTAGCCCAAGATATGTTCCAGCTGACAATTCAAAAAATTGTGTTCAAAGGAATATTTAAGTTGATTTGTGCGGTATGTAACTCCTTACTCTAAATTTGAAAAACCTTTCAGCTTTCCATGGTGGCTTCAAATATGTAGGCTTCTCTCCACAGATTTCACATCCTTTCAAGAATAACAATCAATCATTTAATTCCTCACTCTATTCCTTTCCTGTTTCTCTTGCCATCTCATGCTTTTTTTCTGCAGTATCCTTTAGGACCAAGCTAACATTTTCACCATGGTTCCTGAAAATACAGCTGTTTCTATTACAGTCTTATCCATGATCCTGTTGTAAAACTTTTTTGACCCTTTAGTCATTGATTAGAGAAGGTTACCACTTGAATAGTTTTTTTCCCCCTTATTAGCCTGGTAAGTTTTTAACTCTCACATCTTTCCTGTAAAATTTCTTCAGCTCTTCGAATAATATCTACAAAAGTCTCCAATTTTGTGGTTGTTGGATTTACTGGGCTTAGTCATCTTCTCAGCCAGGTTTATCCCTTCATGTACGACTAGATTGAAACTGTCTTTATAATATTACCCAATGTTCTCAGTCACTAACCTGGCTGAAGTCCCCAATAATTTCTTTTTTTGTGTATATCTCTTGGCCATTTTCATTTGCTCTTTGTTCTGCAATGTGAAACCATTTACCAACAATTTACGAGCACCTTAAATGAACTGTCAGACCTGTCAAGTTCCCCTCCTTCATACACTTTTACCCTTTCAATTACTTTGCATTTTTGAGTGAGGAAAGCCCAGCCAAACTTTGTTGAGGTTGCTTGATCATTTCCAGTTTGATCTTCACTGTTCAGCCCTGGATGTTCCTTCAGTGCTACTAACTAATTTGTACGTTTTTCCTGTTTAAGGATCCTAAGTCCTTTTTCAGTTGTTCTAACATGATCGGTGTCCAATTCTGTTTCAACAGTGATTTGTTCACTTGTCCTTTGCTCTCTCTAGTTTGGAAATTAATTTGGTCATCACTAGTTTTACCATTTCTTGTGCTTGTTTAAATGTCATTATTTTGCATTCTCTTCTTAATGAGAGTGTATTATATTCTTGTGGACTCTCAAGTCCTGCAAAATTTGGGTCATATCAGATATCTCCATTCAAGTTATTCCTCACTTGCACAGCTATTGCAATGCCTATTTTTGCTGCTTTTTAAAAAAAACTGGTATTTTAAAAAATGTTTTCAAACTGTCATATTTCCTGGTAACACAGCATGTGATCAGATTTCTCCTCTGATTCCTCTTTCTGTCTTCCAGTACAACTTGAAAAGTAGCCTGGGTTTCACTTAATTTTTGGTTTAACTCTTGCTTCCTCTTATGGGAATTAGTTGCTCTTTTATTTTCTGTATGATGTTCCTTTTCCTAGAAACGTCAGCATTTCTGCTACTCAGAATCCTTTTGTGTTACATTACCTGGGTTCATTTTCTTCTACATTCTGTTTCAACCCCTATAGTTCATCTTCTGGGCTTTGGTTCTAATTTTATCTTCTTTTGTTTAATCTTCATCTTCTTTTATTGTACTTTTTTGGATTCTTTTATCCCATTTTTTCTTTCTTTGGCTTCTTTAGTTTTATTTTCAGTGTCTTCTACCCTGCCTCTGGTTTCTTCTCCTGTACACTGCAATATCTAAATGGCTCATCTTTTGAATTCATTGGATTCTTGCAGCTGAATTTCTCACTTCATACTAACAGACATCAAGAATTCATTCCACATTTTTGAATGACCCATGTCTTAAGAAAGACATCAAGCTGTTGGAGAAAGTCCAGAGGAGGGCCACGAAGATGATCAGAGGGCTGGAGCACCTCTCCTGTGAGGATGGGCTGAGAGAGTTGGGGTTGTTCAGCCTGGAGAAAAGAAGGCTCCAGGGAGATCTAATTGCGGTTTACCAGTACCTGAAGGGGCCTACAGGAAAGCTGGTGAGGGACTGTTTATCAGGGAGTGTAGTGACAGGACAAGGGGTAATGGGTTTAAGCTGAAGGAGGGTCGATTTAGATTAGATGTTAGAAAGAAATTCTTTACTGTTAGAGTGGTGAGGCACTGGAACAGGTTGCCGAGAGAGGTTGTGGATGCCCCATCCCTGGCAGTGTTTAAGGCCGGGTTGGATGAGGCTTTGGGCAATGTGGTCTAGTGGAGGGTGTCCCTGCCCATGGCAGGGGGGGGTTGGAACTAGATGATCTTTGAGGTCCCTTCCAACCCAAACCATTCTATGATTCTACGATTCTATGGAAAATATCCTCTGTCCATGGATTTGGACTCTGTTGTGAGATTCATGATTCTAGCTGAGAATTTATTTTCCCCTGTCTTAGAGATGATGGGACAAAGGTTGTGATCCTTTCAATCCATTGCTCTAATTTTTCTGTTACAGGTCTGGTTACTACCTCTTGGCTAACTGATTCTTGATTACACAGGCTGTTTGGATACTTAAAACTGTTATCACCAAATGGTAAAGGTGAAAAGATGAATGTTTCAGTTAGGTACTTAGGCTGTTGAGGCTGAATTGCAGCTAGATCATGAAAGCAAGATAGAGGATGTTTCTTTCTTCATGGCAGATTTTCAGTAGTACTCAGTTTCCTAGATTGCTTACATCCTCCATCAATTGCTGCATGCAGAATTAACAGCCAGTCCTCAAAAGCAGGTAACCAGATCAGTCAAGCACAATCAGGTACCAAAACACAGTTATGTTTATGGTAGTAAGACAGTATTACCATAGTACTAAGTACTACTGTGCTACTACCACAGCACTAAGAGGGGAGTTCAGGATAGGATCTGAGCCATATGTTCTGCACATCTGGGTCTGAAGTACAGGATAAAGGCAACAAGTTGCTTTTGTGGTTGTCTTATAGACAGACCTTAAACATACTCCACCTATGCTATCCATTATGGGCAGCTTCATTAGGCTGCTACACGTCTGTATCAATGACCATCCACGTGTCTGTGGGTCTCTGGCCCTCTCCCCGTATTTCCAAGGTCTCTGCTCCCCCGCTTTGTGGTTGCTTTCTGTTACACACACCCTCACCCACGGTAATTTACTCTGCCTGTGGTGTTTCAAGGCACATATGTACATACATATGTAATACTTCCTTGACTTGTTATTGACATCTATCTAATTCTGGTAATGTTATTATTATGGGTTTGGATTTGGTTCTTTTCAGGTTGTAACACCAAGAAGAGTAAGTACAGAATATTTTCACTAAAAATGAACAGTGTGGAACTGTGACAGATGGGCATTAATCTGTCAGCAATTACATCGGACACAGAACAGAACAAAGTTGGGAAGCTGTAAGAAAACATGAACCCTATCTTTTTTAAAGAAGAAATGAACTGGACACAAATTGACACCTCTAACCAGAATAAGTAGGTTGTAAATACATGTTTTTTTTAAAGACAGGAACCCAGGGTAGATGGAAATAAAATGCGGAAGCCAGCTCTGGAGAAAAGGCATTATCCTTGCTCAGTTTCAGAGGGATTCTCCAGGACACAGGGCCAAAACCCCAGGATCAGAAATTGTTCATATAACTGTGAGACCATGGGTAGCATTTTCAGAGAAGTTCTATATAAGTGTCTTTGACGGGTGAGCTAATGGAGGCAGACAAGTTTCATACGAAGTACGGCTGGGTTCACCAAAGGAATGTAAGCAAGGGGACAGCTAACAAATAGCATCTGCCCCAGTGGCTATGGTAGTGCCGGGCTGTCTTTGGGCCAAAAAGATCAAACACAAATTAAGAAGCTGGACTGTAAGACACTCTCTGTTCCTGTGGATTTTGCCTCACAGGGTTAATGCTTGCAGTGTGTGAGCTAAGTGTAACTACAGTTTGTTTTATTTTACTTTCCTTTCGCTCTTTTATTCACAGTAAGTATTGTATTTCTGCAGTGTTTGACGTTTTGAAATGTCATAATAGAATGTCATAATATAAAATCTACCTATCTACCTATCTGTTTTGAATGATGTCATATTTCTGACACTTGCCTGGCATTTGTTGCTCAGAGAAATGCAGGCTGAGATCCACCCAGCCTAGTATAGTTTGCTATGAGGTCTGAAAGCTGACAGGTGAATGCAGTAGTAAGGTTCCTGAGCTCAGAGGGGAGCTGAACTTACAAGGTTATAAAAGAAGAAAACTGTTTTGTCACACATGTCAAACATAAGCTTACAATTGCCTGGATAACTTCTTGCACCGATTTCTCCCATGTATTTTTTTTCTTGTATGAAATTAAAAGTATTCCTACATTTAACTGATAATTGTTTGTAGGCTCACTGAAAAACTCTTACCATTTTTGACAGACAGAAGGAACTCAAATGTAATTATCAGTTCACATAAAAACATAAACAGATGCCCCATAGCAACACATATTTTATTGCTGAGAATGTAGATTTTGTAAAAATATCCAGAGACAGTGCTGTGAGTAAGCAAGACTTGCGTGACTAGCATTCCAGATGCCCTCATGATATGGCCACTGGATCTGATTTTCAGGAATATTAAAGCTTCTACTGATTTTACAGGGAAAGTTGGGTACTCTGGACTTCCAAAACCCCAGTCTGTTTCTTTTTTGGGTCAAAATGAAGCACCAACAGAAAACTGTAAAAACTCTTCTGGATGAGGCTTTTATTGCTGAACCAGAGCCGGGTACCACTTTGGGTGCAGCAGTTGGAGCAGCGCTGAGCTTCAGCTGATCATGTAACAGTGAGGCAGAGCTTATTACCCCAGGCATGGAACAACGCTAATGTAATTATACAGCTTTTAGGACTAGAGTTAATATTTCCAACAGAAATCACAGCTGTGTTATACCAGATTGGCCAGTACTAGCTGAAGGATCTCTGTGAAAGAGGATAAAGATTGTCTCTTCTGATGGGTATAGGGCTAGATATCTTCCTCTTCTGTGCCAGTGTCTGATGCTAGGTGATGATGCTACTGATACGGAGGCCATCAGCAGATCTCACTGCAAGTGTCAGACATGGGACAGAAATCTCTCTTTTGGAACTATGATAGCTAGGAATAGATTTTATTTTTTTTTTTTTTTAATGAAGGTTTAGACTGAAACTAACTTTATGATATGAATCTGAAAACTAAGACTGGAGGCACATTGCTGGGCCTGAGTAAGTAAGAGCTAACTTCTGCACTATTGCTTTGGCAAGACGGTGCCCAATTTCCTGCTAAAATTATCATCAGAGACAGACAGAAGGAACAAACAGAAAATTCCTAATAGGTAGAATACCTTTCTGAAAATGCTGGCTCTGGTTTCCTTCCACTGTGGTGTATTCTCATGCAACTTGTTCCACTCAAAAGAAAAAAAAAAAAACAGGACCAGCTCTCATGAGTAACATAGCAAGACAGAGTCATTTAGCACAGGTAGCACAGCTAATTTCAGAGTTATCAAGCTGAACAATGTTTCTTAAACTGAGTTAGAACTATCAAACTCCTTTTGTTGTGGGCTTTGTACCATCATATCCCAATTATTGAGCTATTTCTGGGTGATGCTTTTCAGTTACTGTGTGAGATATTTTGTGCAATTCTTCCACTGCTCCCCGAAACGTTTGCCGGGTCAAGCAACACATACGTTTTCCTGTCAAACAAACAGATGTGCCCATCTGCTCACCCTTTAAAGGCATACTCTGTCTGATCTTTACCTGACTAATACCTGAGGCCTTGGAAACATTTTGGAGGTAAGGAGTTAAATCAGAAGTGAACTGTTATTTCACGGGGACCTCACAGGCAGACAGTGTGAGCAGGCCTTCTGCTTCAGGTCACTTCTATTCCGCTCGTGCCTGCATGGATAGAGTGTGTCTCCATCTGTCCTTGCCGAGCTGCAAGTAGCAGAATATTTTGCCCTACTTTCTAAGCTACAGACCTAAAATTGCTATGTTTTTCTGGTTACTCTTTAGCCACAGTGTATCTTTGCAATGGTAGGTGGGATCCTCGCATAACAACTGAAGAGCGCGTAGGACATTTTACACGTTCCTTGTACAGATGATGCCTATATCTCCAGTAATTTTATCTACCTGATAAGGGACAATGAAAATGTAGCAACACAAAAGCAATTTACATCTATGTAACATCTTTCAATCACAGAGCAGTGTGAAGTTTCATTTACTCTGTCCCTGCCCAAAGACCACATTGACTATACTTGTCATTCCTGGCAGGTGCCTTCTCCTTCGTGAAGTCCAGTGATCCAACACATTATCCCCAAGAAATCTGTTGCATTTCCCTGTTTTGTATATCCCTAGAACATTGTTTACTCGCATGTAGCATTAGTGTCCTTTTCATTTTCACCTGAAGCTTGGTATTGTGTGGCACCTCAGTCTTCTCTGCTTTAGGCTGTACATCCCCTCTTCTGTCAGTCTGTCTGGATAGACCATATTTTCTGCACCTCTGATTGATCGTTTTTATTGCTCTCCTCAGGGCTTTCTACAATTAGTCCACAGCTCTTTTTGGAGTGTAGTAGCCAAAACCAGAAGAAATACTTCTTAGTCCTTGTCATTGCTGAAGAGAAGTGATGGATTACTTTATGTATCCTATAGGCTACATTCCTGCTTATGCATAGTTTGTACAGATGAATCTACAGAATGTAATATGGAGCATTCATTAAACCATGCCACAGCTATGTGATGCATAACACTATTGCTGTTTTTGTTTTAAAGTTATGTTGTTAAACATCTTGCCCAGTTGTTGCACAGTGAATCAATACCAGCAGCATCCCAAGAGTCTTGCTTCCTATTGCCTGTATCTAGCCTTAAATCACACTACAAACGTCAAACTCGATCATTATTAATTCTGAGCAACCTTCAGTCATGTAACTAGTTCTCCTGGAGTTACTGGGATTCTTCACACAAAGAGGATGACTACCATGAATCTGGCCAAAGGATTAACCCTATTTAATTTTGAACAAATATTGACCTATATGAAAACTGAGGAAGAACAAACACCAAAATAGCCAGAGGTGGCAAATGATACAGCATGTTGTATATATTGTGCTGATATCTCCACCTTGTAACTAAAAATCAAGGATTAACATGCAGAGTCTGCCTGAAGACTTCAAAGAGCTTGCTGGTTAGTAGCTCTACTCCCACTGGCTTTTTATGCAATTTGGGTCTCTAAGACAATGCAGAGGTCCCTGCCCTAACTAGAGGTTTGGTGGTTAGTAATAAGACATTAGGAGAAAGCAGACATTAATTATCTGTGCTTATAATTTAAATTCATTTTTTTAAGCATTTCAGCGTCTTGTCATTAAAAAATATAGATGCTGAATGATTGGAGTCTAGAGCCCCACAGTCCTCGTCAGCAGATTCCATGGTAGGTATTCCCTTTGGAATCAATTAAAAACATCTTCTACAAATCCATTTCTTCTTATCCTCTTTTAAAAGGAATACACAAACAGCATATTTAGGCAAAGGAAAAAAGGCTTTAACATCAATTACATCAAATTAGGTAAAGATTCTCTAATAAATTGCTAAGCTTGACACCATATGAACACATTTAACTGAAACCTCAACTAGATATATTCAAAGTATTCACTGTGTTCCATGAAAATAATTTTAATGGGTTTGCTGGTAAGCCTTTAACAGTCTAGGAATGAATGAATAGACTTAATACTGAAATCATTCCTCCAGACCTACTCTTTATGCTATATTTAGAGGAGACTACCAGAAAAATGTCTGATTCTGCAAGTTCTTGAGCGTTTCAGCCTCTTAATTTCTGTGACTAATGGAACTCAAAGGTTATTTGTTTGCCTTGATGTTTACAGGCTCCTATCTGTACAGACCAAGGTCATCAGGGCTGTTCTGGGCTTCGTCTACTTTAACTAAGTTGTGATTGGTCCTGGAGTACTAGCAACGAGTGAAATCACAGCAATACTTCACTGGTTTTTGCTTGAGAGACTAGAAATTATTTTCCCCTTCCAAGTGGCAATTTCTTCCATTGGCTGGAAGATGGGCACAAAGACCCATATTCTGGGATAATCAAGGAGTTGAGCAATGCCCTGGCAGCAATCAGGTTCTGCTCAGGTCCCTGTGTATCCAGGAAGCAGTCTCAGCATAATCAGGGTGGGCTGAGGGGGCAGATCAGACGTTGCCCGGTTGGTTCTTTGTCCTACACTATTGTCATTAAGGATCAGTGCTTGTTGACAATTAGAGCAGCGTCCCTTATTGGCTTTAATTTCAAGGGAATGGCTCTGAGTTCAGGGTGACGCCCCTCAAAGCATGTTTGAACTATCCTGGCTTTATGGAGTTGAAATCCCAGCTCTCAGGGAAGTCTGCTTCATAAGGAACAAAGTTTATCTTTGTTAGGTAATTAGGCTGTGGAACATAGAATTGAATAGACTATTCCCATAAATAAAGAATTGATATTAATGAGGAATGGATATTATGGCAAAAAAAGATAAATGGAGAATTATATTGTAACAAAATTATGTACTGAAATCAGCGTTGAAGCTCCAGGGTATTTGCTCATCAGTACAATGCATCTAAATAATTGCCAACATTACATACATTTGTGGAACAATTAAAAAAAATCATGACAAAATGCTTTCTAAGAAACAAAATGCAACCTACGCCTGATAAATTCCATCCATTTATTAAATCAAGATTTATGATTAATATCAAAGTTTAGCATATTTTAGGACTAGGAAAAAGTACTTTAGTACAAAAACTCCAAAAAAGATTTATTCTTAAAAAAGAAAAAAAACCCAACCCCTTCAATACTCTTCTATTCACACTTCTCTTGGAGTAGATGTGCTTCCCCCTTCCCTCCCCTTTTCATTTTCTGAAGGGTCTGTTGAAGACATTCTTTACTGTCTACACCCAGGATTAAGAAAATGACCTGGAAAGCAGTGATGCAGAAGACTCTCTCATGGGGAAAAGTGCTAGAAGAATCTCTGAAGAGTTTTGAGACTTAAATATATATGCCACAATGTATCAGCCAGTTTTGTCAAGACCTGAACCATTGATCCCAGCTCTAGACCTATCGGAATACTTTCAGTACTTCTTTTCTGCCCGCAGCCCAGATCAAATCATCGATCAGATATATCTGTTTCACAGCTTCCCCACTTGTGCATGCTGAGATTTCTACTTGACTAGTAGGTCTCACAAGGATGTATGAATGCAGAGAGTAGAGACTCACGGCAAAGGTAATTAACTGGCCAGTAAAAAGGAGAAACTGTTGCTCCTTCTCAGAGCTGTGATAAAAGGCTTCCATATCTGGCAAAGTATAGAAACTGGTGTGACACGACATTTCACAGAGCCACCACTGACCAGAGCACAGAATGGGGAGCCAGGAGATCGAGGCCCTTGGTTAAACTTTATCAGTGGTCCTGGGCAAATCATTTCACCTTCGTATGCTTCAGTCCTTAATCGATAACATGAAGAAAAGATACCAAATGCTTTTAAAACTGGTTTGGGATTGAGTGGTAAAAAGTAGCTGGCTATTAGAATGAGGAGACAAGAAGGTATATCAAGTGGTCTAATGTTTATAAATATAATGCAACCCAGGAAATGCTGTTTGTGATTAAAATACAAATTAATCTTTTGTTTATACCTTCCCATGCTCTGATGATCATTTAGGTATTAAATATCAGGCACTATTCTCACACAACCAAATGTATAGCCACTGATTTTTTTGGTCAAAATAATTCCCTTTTTCATATTACTTTCCAACACTTATATTTCTTATTATTTGCTCTGTTATTGAATGCCGAGAAGAAAGGCACTCATGTTCATTTCTGTACACAGAGTCAATAAAAATTGTGTGCACGACAAGGGAAATCAGACTAACAATCTTGATTGCAGTTGTTGATGCAGATATTAAAAATCGTAAAATAGCATAGGCACACTGTGCTTCCCATTGAGGTATTCCTCATGGCAAGATTAACCTGTCTAAACGGAGATGTCCATTTGAGACACCATCTAAGGTGTCCAGGACAGTTATAACAGCCAGCAGATACAAATCATGATCTGCAGATACTTACACACTTTTGGAGCAACAGCTGCAAACTGGGCAGTACACCCCAGTGTAAACTGCTTGCACATGTGAGCCTTATAACCAAGATATTTTTAACTTTGAAAATATTTCTAGGAAGGACAACAAATACAATTCACATGTAACACTTCAAATGAGAAAGCTACCTTCAATCCTTCAATGGTTCTTGTCCTATATTTCTTCTGTAAGACAGAAACATACATCAATTAACTATCCCTGAAATATGGATCCAAATCAAGGTCTCACAAAATGTGTCATTAACAATACATACTGGTGGTGTGTTTCCATTGCATCAATTGTTTAATGATAAATAACCCTCACAAAATGGAATGGTTTGTTGACAGACAAAAGCACAATCTAACAACGGACTATTTAGACTTGCAAATGACAGAACACTTAATTATTCCAAAATAACATTTCCCCGTTAGACTATGATCATTAAATCCATCATCCTTCAGTTTATATGCATGAAACATTTATCATGTCTTCTACAAACAGGAGTCAGTCATCTAAATATAGATTTTTGGACCATCCATTTCATCATGGCATTTCATCGAAAGCCCAGGATTTCATTTATTTTCAGTTACAGAGATAAAGTGTTTGTAAACGATGTGATAAGACCATAAAGAAAAAGTGAAGTGAAATTCAGCTCCATACAAAGATGATAAATACAATACCTACTTTGAACACTGGGATTATTGTGAGAGAAAAATGAGATATCGGAAGTCAGTAGCTATGTTTAAGATAAGAACTTTTTTCTCCTGTGAATTTTTCATTAAAGTCAGGGGCCAATAAAGAATTATCTGAATGATTCCATTTTTTAAAATGGCCGTTACAGACATGAAACTAAAAAAAACCAAATGGAGAACAATTGGAACTAAAAGGAAGCAAATTCTCTACCTCTCGTGTTGTGGAATTACTAAAGGGCTGATTTTCAGTTACTGAAAAAGCCTGGAAACATTTCTATTGCATTAAAATATGCTCTGGTCAGAAGACGTGTGATTTTCAATTGCTCGTTCAAGACAACCAAACCAGAATCCTTTTCTTCAAACAATATCTAATCTGTGTGTTTCTGGGTGTTTCCAGCGGAAGTCTGAGCTTTCAGTTCAAAACCTTATTTGGGCAGTTTGCTTACACACATTTGGGACGTTCATAAGAGCATTTAATCTGTACCTCTGGGCATTTTGGCTTCACCTTCGCATGAGTTCACTTTGGCAGGATTTATTTCTTCCCTTGCCCCCACCCCTTCCCTCTCTATTTCTGTTTGGCAGAGTGGCAGCTTCTCTCTAAATCACTGCACCCAAGCCTATTTGAATGATTGTTTTTACTTTTGTAATGCAATCTAAATCATAACTATCATAATGAGAATATGCTTGCATAATTCCTGTGGGACTTATTTTGCACAGACTGCAGAGTGGAGAACATTCTTATTTTATTTGCCAAGGTAACAAAATTAGTTCTTTTCTATGCTTTTTCTCACTGCAGCTATGTAGCAGATGAACTTTTTTTCCTGTTTCAGCCTGTTTTTTTCTTTTTTTTTTCTTGATAAACAAAATCTAAAGAAAAGAACTAAATAAATAATGGATGTACAGCATGTTCTTGGCTTCTGTATATGCCTACAAGTGTCCTTTCATCATATTCATTTGGCTGGCAAAGTGGGAAAGTGCTTACAACCTGAGGGTTAGCTTGCATAACAAAAGAAATTCAAAATATGGCATAGAAAGGGAAGCAGACATTAGGTTTTGTATATAGTCTCTCTAGATGGTCCTTTTTGGGGGGCCATCTAGAGATTAAACACATATCTCTATCATACAAAAAACTATATTAAGAGAATGTTAGGGTTACAGAATGGTTAGGTTGGAAGGGAGCTCTGGAGGTCATCTTGTCCAACTCTTTTAATATAGACAAGGATTTAAAAGTGAGGAAATACTAGATTTTGGATAGTCTGCATAACCTTAATTTGTCCTTCCCCTGAGAATGCATTTAAACAGAGCTTTGATTACATGTGTTGAACTTATTTTTTCCATTTGACCCTCATATTATTTAGTGTACTGGATTCAGCGAGCTCACAGAACAGGAATTAGATGTTGATAGTTTTTTAAGCTGACTGAATTCCCTTTGTGATGTCTCTATACCTTTTGTTTTTAATACACACTACTCAAACTATCACCAACAAAATCATTACACTTCCTCCTGTGTGTCTGTATCATGATCAGAGGGTGAGAGCCAATTGAGGTATTTTGGCTTCTAGTTCTCCTTTTCAGTGCTTACAAAAGTGTAGATTTCTACCTCGCTCCCTCACGCTGGAGTTCTGGAAAGGACAATGTTAATTCAAGCACTTCCTTGCTTTTGAATCCTTCAGAAGTTAATGACCCTTCTGTATGTTTACCACTCATCCTTTTTACTATGTGTTCCTTAAACTTGTTTGTAAAGCACCCTGTGAGCAATATCCAACCCACCTGGAGGGTTTAGCAAAGTTCGGGTCGAAGCAGTTGGCTGCTGCAGTCATGCAGACTAATCAGGGCAGCCCCCAGCTGTCTTTGGGCATGTCCTAGGCATGGTAGCTTATGGGTTCACCGTGAGACGAAGAGAAGTCTTGAGAAAAGACTTAGGCACACTGATCCATGATGCAGGTGCTTCCTCATCCTTGTTGCAAGTGCTTCTGTCCTCATTGCTGTAACTAAAATCATCTACATTGTCCCTGAGAAGAGCTGAACTCTAATACTACTGATAGATAGGTCTATAGGGCTATCATGCCAGATTTATGCAATGTGTATGAATGACATTGTGAGCGGCCTTGGACTATATATTTATATATATGTGTATATATGTGGGTATTCTCCACAGAGCAGGCAAATATACACTATGCCCAAGATGTCATAGTTGTATGAGAAGACAGCATGCTTACTGCAAATAGAGTATTTGGAGAATTTACATTTTAACAGAACATGAACGCGTGAGAATTTAGTTTTTTAGGAGATTACAGCTGGATCAGATTTCCATAGGAGTGACGGAAGATAAGTCTTGACATCAAAGCAATTTCCTTACGGAGTTTCAAACTTTAGCTCCAAAGCCCAGACATGCTAGAGTCTCTCAACACGATGCTTGCGAGAGTTCTTAACATGACTAAAAGGATGTATTTCTGCTAACTGTGTTCTTGGAATTATCTGAGCCATTTTAGTGAAAACTTTCCAAAACCAATTCTGCTAGAGACAGACACCCACCATGGAAAATTTAAGCTGTAACAGTTAAATTTTGGCAAACTGTCTAAGTAATTGAAAGTAAGTTCTTATAAATAAGCATTAGCCAATCTTAGCTAAAGGCATTACTTCTCCTATTATGTATACACATACATGAATAACGAATACATTTAGTCCTGCTATGCATGTACATGCACATTATAAATGCATATGTATAACAGGGAATTAGTGTAATAGTTTTTAATGCATCTGGCAATCAGAAAGACACGGCTTTATGTGGAGCAGTAGCTTGTACTCTTTAGGCAGAATCCTGAGGTTAAACGCTAGCTTCCAAAGCCTCCAATTTTTTCACATAAATTTAAAGTTCATGAAAAGTGTCAGCCTGATGCTTGTTAAGAAAGAAGTCCTTTGTTCGGACGCGGCACAGGGCGGCACAGAAAGCAGCAGCCCAAGCTTCCTATGTGGCTCTATCAGATGTCTCATCCCTGACCTGGAATAGGGGGGAGGTGAAAGGTTAGTCCATTCTTCATGCTCATTCAATACTTCGCTTTTCTGTTGAGTGCCAAAAGAGTATCAATTACTGCCAGTTGTGTGTTGCTTTTTGTAATGTGGACTCTTGTCCATTAAGAATTGGACTGAGGCCACAAAACCATCTCATTGAGCCTGTTGGAAAGTCATCTTGATGGCGATGGCTCTTCCATCATTTCCACAATTGTAGGATTTGAAACAGGTACCTGGATTTAATGTACTTCATTACTTGAGTCATACAGCTTCCCAACTTTTCATTTGTGTTTGGAGAGGAGATGTCAGGGCAGGAACTCTCTCTACTAATACTGATAAAATAGAACGGTAATGACAATCTTTCCGTGCAGCCAGGATGCCTGGTAAATCTATGCTTTTCTAGTCAGGACCTTGTTGCAAGAAAGGTCACGAAACATTATTCAGATAAAATTGCTCTAGTCAGGCAGTGTATGAACATTCTTAAAACTCCCTGCAACAATCTAATTTATGGGATACTGCAGCGAGAAACAGTCTGCAACGGTACTAGTGTAACAGTATCTTAGCAGCAAATAAACACAGTGCGAGAAACTCTTCCTTTTAAAAACAATGTAAAGGAAAGACATTCAATCCCTTGGGCAATTTCTTTTCAAAGCATTTGCATTCTACAATACCAGAGAGATTCTCAGTGCATCACATGGGGGATATGGACAAATGCCATCTACAAGTTAATTAGTTTTGCACATGCATTTCACAGACAACATTTCAAACACTTTGCCCTTACTATCACTACTTTTTGGTCTGTGTGCATGTAATTTATCCTAAAAATGCAGAATTGCATTTATAAATTACAGCTTTATCTAAGCAGGAATGCCATACTGATTTAACTTCAGCCATTTTCTAACTGGATATAGTTACACTTTTGCAAAAAGCTATCATGGGTATCCTAGAGCCCAGGATCCGAGTCTGTCCAAGCACAGACTTTCTGCAGCCATTCGTTCCTTTGCCTCTCTACGTTCTTCCCCATGACCCATATTTCAGAACTGCCCTTCTCAGCTCTCTCACATGCACATATAGCAGCACTGGGATTTCCCAAGCTCTCCCTTCTAACTCTTCACCTCGGGAGCAAGAGGAGCAGGAACAGTGATAGGTAATTCAGAAAGGAGTGGCTGGTGCTAACAAAGAAAATTCTCTCTGCCAACACAAAGGCTCCACCCCGGTGTGCTGCTGAAGATGAGGAGGCTGTGCTGGGAAAGTATCGCTGTGTGCTCGCCCTGTTCCTGTACTCCTTATAGGCAATAGCTATAGGACAGCGTCAGAGCCAGGATGTTGTGCTAGGAGCCTTTTGTTTCCACTCTGCTCAGCTGGTTTTGGTATTCTTGATGCTGGGTTGCTGCACTGAGGACGCCGGCAGCAAACGGCGAGCCCCTTGGTAAGCACAAGCCCAGTTTGTGCTTAATGCACAGCACACCATGAGAGGCTGAAATTTGGGCCCACTAATTAGCAAGGGCCTCATATCGCGGGGCTCAAATCTGGATCCAAACTCCTCTGGAGTTTCAAGTTATTCAGGTCTATGGGTTTGGCTCTGGCTCATCTGTCCTAAAAACAAAGTGAAGTTGACAAATGTCTCTCTTAGGCAGCTGCCCCGAAGGACTGAATATCATTACAAAAAAGACATTAAAATACAAAAGGCCTTAGTAATTTGTGTAGGGTCTAGTTTCCAGTAATGCTATAAGAAGCCTGCCAGCATTTTGGTGAAAAGGGCCTGCAGCACAAATCTTATTAACCAAACTGAATGAGGAATAAAACAGCCTGGTTTTGGCCTCCCACTGAAGTCAATGGCAGAACTCCCACTGGCTGTGGCAGTGCATGATCCAGCCTTTGCAGTATGGAATATGAGCACTTTCCATTAATTACCTGGTCAATTAGTTACCAGGGGCTTTTCATTCAAGAAAGGAATCCTGTTTAGTATACCATTTATGCCATGTTTAAGAATTTAATATGGTCTCAAAGACAAATAGATTTAAACCTGTTATTTTTCCTGAACATGAACCTCTATGAAGAGCAGTAAAAAGTATAATGAATTTAAAGCATAGTATGACTCAGGACCTGATCATGTTCATAAAAGACTAACCATGCTGTCTTCCAAAGTGAAAATTTTAGAATACTTTCTGTTTAGCACCAAGTCTTCATAAGGACATGGTGAAGCAAGTTTTACTCGTCCCTCAAAAGAGAATAGTTACCTTGCACGTAGTGCTCACTAACTGCTGGATTTACTAAGATACTTAGGAGCCAAAATCTTTCTAGCCTCAGTGAACCTGTATGTAATAAGAGCATCCATGCAGAAGGTGAGAGAGATGTATCTGGTGTACTCTAAATTCATGACCTAGCTTACTATTAGAAACACAATAGAGCAACATTACTGTTGATTTCATTGCTGATCAACAGCTGCAGGGAAGTACCAATTCACTACTGTTGTGAGAGTGCACCATGGGCTATGGACAAAGCTGGAGAGAACTCATTTTTTCCCCAGGCTTCTCACAGATCATGCTGATTAAAAAAATCATCACAATTTATATTGAAATTTGACATTATTCAATTAATTAATTAATTAAAAGAACATCCTGTACTGGATTCTGAGTTATTTTCATTTTTAAAATGTAATTTATGCTATGTTGATGATTAATTTTTATTTATTTTGCTCTTTTTTAGTTCAGTGATCTTGTAAAAGCTTTTAATTCTCTCCCGTCTTCCTCCACTGCCAACATAGCTCAGTATAACCCAGACTTTTTAGCAAACATTGCTACACATGCCAGTATTCTGTCTAATTTTAACTAAACATTCAATAATGCTAAGCTATTTTAGTACCTTGGGCCCACGTTCTCAAAGGTATTTAAGCACAGAACTCCTGTGAGGATCTTGGCTTTGTTGCTTTCTAAAAATACTAGAATTCCCATACGTGCTAACATGGCAATGGTAAATGAACAACTAATACTGCTGCTGTATTTACATAAACTATTATAAATTACATTCTTTCAGTGTAGAACATGATTATTAATCATCCCATTCAGTTCTGTGTTATATGCAACTAAATAAGGAACACTGTGGACCCTTTGTAATTACTTACCCTAACTTCAGTTTTAAAGCCAAACGCAATTGTGACCTTATACTGATTTTGGGTTTATTAAACAGTGTTCTCTATTATATGAAAGAAAAGAGAAGAAAACGTTTATGTAAGATTTTTGACATTTATTAACCCCGCCAAAATCTCTCTCATACAGTAGTCAATAAAATGTGCAGTATGTACATATGGGTATAGTAATTAGCACGTATGTCAGAGTAACAAATGAACTCTTTCTGTCAACACAGAAAAGGCTCGGAGAAGGGTAAATCAAGATTATTCTCTACTCATGTGGAATCTAAATAATTCAAAAATAATCTGCTGTCCTTAAATGCTACAAATTATTAAAAGCACTGAAATATTCAGGTCTATCCTCATGACTGTTGGTGCACTAAATTACAACCACCCAAAGTCCTCAAACTGATGACCCAGCTCTCCCCTTCCACTGCCTGCTCCCCAAATCTGTTGCATTGCCTAATTTTCTCTTGCTTAATTAACACTGGCACTAAATTTAGAATTGTCACAGCCTGAAAGGACAATTTATGATCTATGCATTCCTGTATTAGCACTAATGGAAGTAGTGCTTGGGGAAATATTAATCTAAATTTGAACATTAGTTTGGGGTCATATTTTTCTCCATCCTGCCTGGTATATTTGCAAGCAGATGATGTGCCTATACAGATAATAGACTTCAGATAACAGACTTTTAGCCACAGGAACTCTAAAACATTGGTTTAGATACAAAAATATCATGCTTTGACTGGGTTAGTCAGAGGTATTTACAGGACTGCCTGCCAGGGGAACGCAGAAAGTTGCACTGTCTTAGAAAGAAAAGCCGAGGCTTTTGGTGTTACACTTTCTGGAGAGGTACAATACAGCTTCATAACCAGTTTTAACAGTTAAAGCAGAGAAACCTGTACCTCCTTTGCTATGGGACTAGTTGAGATGGGAAGCAAGGGAGTGCAATCCCTCTGCTTCTCACTGCAAGCACCCAGCTGCAGGAGGTGAGAGACGCGGCTTCTGTGTTCCTCCCACACTGCCTGCCTGAACACTGCTCTTGTGTAGTCTGGCCCATAAAACCCATTTCTTGAGAATCTGGCCCTGCCTCTTGAACTCTCTTGAGAGAATCAAGCCTTCTGAGGTTCAGCATCTAGTAAATTCTGCCCCTAGGCAAGGAAGTGACTGGCCATTTCATCTTTTCTGCAGCTGCCCAGCAAATGTATGCAGAGAAGCACAAGGAGGCAGAGACAAGCACGGGAGGTAAATGATGATACAGAGGGAAGAGGGTTCATGCTCTTAAAATAGTGGACCTAATGAGGAGCTGGAAGATGGCTGTAGGCCAAAGAAGAAAGGGTCTTGCAAATAGTAGGGGAGATTTGGATGGATGAGAGTCCTGTAAATAGGAATTATACAAGTGCCTTGAAAAAAAGGAAGAGAGTGGGTGGGGGGATGAATGTGATGTAGAGGTAACACCCTGAAAGCAGATTTAGAAATAGCAATATTGCTGAGGAACCAATAGGAGAAGCAGTGAGCAGAAGATTAACAGTGAGGTGGACTGAGAAAGGCTGTGCACAATGCAGAGAAGCTGCTACGGGAGGTACAAAGAGGTTCCGGACAGGGAATTCCAGGGAGCACCATCGAGGATCATATCTTGGGGGAGCTTTCTGTGAGGCACAGAAGATATAAATCTGTGGTTTCTTCTGATTTTTTTTTGTTTTGTTTTGCTTTGTTGTTTCCTCTGACACAAGATTAGTTTCATGAGACATAACTCTGAGGATTTCAACACCTTTCCATGAAATCCATCCCAATGATCGAAAGAAAAAACTTTCAGAAAACGTAGAAAGTCTCCTGGTCTCCTGCTAATGGTTCAAATGTTGTCCTAGGGAGTATTTTACCTCTTAGAATGAAAGCAATGTTTTGAGTCTTGTCAAAAAGATAAGAGGGCATCTAAGATGTTCATCTGTTTAGTTACCAATGGACAACAGTTCTCATAGACTACATACAACTCAGTGTGGCTGGCAAGTCCACTCAAAAAAAATTAGGAGAGAGAGGTGTCTCAGATATTCTCAAGATAAATTCGACTTATTTTTCTGGAGAGCGACGTTTTGACATCTGTACGGAGATCATTAGCACAGCATCTCACATTGAGGTTACTTGGACTACAACAGTCAAGAAGACAAAAATAGTCTTCCTTAATACAAATTCAGAGAAGTAATAAAAGCCCATTTCCCATTACAGTAAGAAAAGCCACAAATACTCTCCTATCACTGGACTACTCCTTCTTCATCCATTTTTGTTCATTGCTTATTATGCATGGAAAACATGTTCATGCTAAAAAAACCCATTATCATCTGCTTCAATGGCCTGTGGTCAAATGTATTTAAAACAACAACAGTAATAAGATAGAATATTCCCTCTTTTTTTTTTGCCCTGAAATGTAACCTTAGGCCGTGTTCCCAAACTATTTCAGATAATTTTGCCTTAAGAAAAAGCAATGTTCACTGAGTACTGTTGACCAAATCTTTTAAAACCTCTCATTTGGTGAATGCCACTATTTCTCATCTCACTGTGCCTGAGATGATACAACTTCATACTCCTTTAGTTTTCTCAGTCTGACAAAAGGTTTTGGATATTTCTTATGAATTTTTGATTCTGCATCTCAATCATCTAGTGGCTGAATAGCCAGAAGTTTGAAAGATTCCAACTATTACTCACCATGACTAATTTTTTTTTAAAAAGAGCTTTATGCCACATATGAGTGACTCCTTATCTGCAGTTTGCAGAAAAAAAAAAAAGTACAGGGAAATAAACATAGTGATCTGCTAAATTATGGATAAAGAATGCACTATTTTATGGCTATTTATAAAAATAATGAGCAAAGCATCAAAGAAACTTTGTTTTCGAATTCTAATGAAGGAGACAGATTATTTCCTCCAGTTTTTCCCTATCGCAATACACACAGAAAGAGGGAAATTTCTAAGAACAAAGACAGAAAACTCGTAAGTGTATGTTTTTTTCAAGAACTTCTTCACAAATTGACCCAGGAATTGCTAGAAATATTTGGATCTGTGTATGGAAATTGACCAAACATGGGATAGTAGGAATATAAATCATGCACAGGGATGGAAAGGCTCTTCTGAAAATATTTTTATGGTATGAAGGCAAATAGTGAACTGCATATGAAGTATAAGCTAAACAAAAATACTAGGCCCAATTTTTGACTGCTGTGCTCAGCAAAAAGCATAGGTAAAGCCAGGTTAAATTACTATTGGAAGATCTGTGGTTTTTTCTTTTATTTTTCCACTGGAAATGGATTTCCGCTTGGAAAGGGGTCTTCACGTGTCCATTGCAGTTTATTTTATAATTTCCTTTACAGTAGTTATTATACGACCTCTAA
This sequence comes from Grus americana, assembly GCF_028858705.1. Lineage (NCBI taxonomy): Eukaryota > Metazoa > Chordata > Aves > Gruiformes > Gruidae > Grus > Grus americana. Next base: position 153,426,538 of record NC_072853.1, read on the forward strand.
GTTTATGGAATTAGCAGGTGTTTGAGGACTAAAGGGCAGATAGTAGAAGTCGCTACAAACTGTATTGGGAAGCACAGTGATCGTCACCCAACTGGATATCTCATTTTGCACTAGTAGTCCTACCACACGTTTTCACACTGCCTGCAGATACTGACTGTAGATGCAGTGGCTCCAGCTGGATACACGCAGGACTGAAATAATGCTGGCTGAAAAGGAGGGATGATTCAGATAAAACAGAGTATGTGCCTCAGTTCATTAAATGACTGAGTTTCTCTTACATGTTAGTGCCAGATACTTTAGAAGGTCAATGGAAGGGAAAAAAAATCCCACACTTGCATCTCTTCTTGCTACAGGTGGGAATCAGTGGCTTCTTCCCACCTTAAAATTTGGCCTTGGCTATCCATGTAATCATCATCTCCATCTGTTATTGGTGAAATTTCCTGTATCTGGGACAGCATATGAAAACACTTCAGAGACTTTCGTTTACTCAGTTTATGTCTGCCATAGGCTACAAAGAGCACATTGCTGCAGCCTCGGCACTGCTCAGTGTTTCCCTCCCTTGGCCCTGATCCCTGAAGCTGTTGACAACTCTGGTCGCTGCTATCTCAGAGACTGTCTGCCTGTCCATAGTCCATGACATCCATGGGGATCCTGCAGCTTTGCAGACGTTATCCAAGGAATGTCTGGCAAGTGATCATACAGGGTTTTCTTAATGTGTATGCTGCCTGGTTTGGATAGTCACAACTGATCTTGTAGTATTGCTTTCTTTCCTTGGCTGGACAGCCTACAAGCTAACCTCGGACAATCAAGCAGCACAGCTATTTGCACATCTGACCTGAAGTCTGACCTCTGCAAACACTCAGCAGAGCTCAGTCCCTAAAGCAATTATGGAAAGTGAAAGGATACAGTGCACCTGAAGGGAGCCCATTAATAAAACTGCAACTTTTTGTCATTGTTCTTGCTTTGTTTTGGCAGTGTTACCTCCGATCTCAATGCTTTTGACATAAAAGAAGTGAGGTTTTTCCCTTACAGCACAGGCAACCAGGTGGTTTCCCCAAGGCTCGGCATCAGTTGTGAAAGGGGCTGGCAGTGAATACCAACCCGATGGGGATAAGGGGCAGATGATTTCAGCCAACGCAACTGTGGCACGCTAATGTGATTGCCAGAGAACTGAGAGCTTTGGTAAATCCATTGCTCATATGGCAAAATACACTGCTAAAAGATCACAGCAATATTTAGAGTACGAAGTTTATTTTTCCCAGAACTGCTTTTGTTTTCTTATTCCATTATTCTTATAATTTTTCTTCTGTTTCCTTTCAACATGATTGTTTTTCACATCCTAAACAAAAGAGTAAGACAAATTATTCTGCAGCAGTATATGAGTTGGCATAGAGTAACAGAAGGAGCCATTATGATCTGTCAGACAACTACTTATTTAGGGACTTTTGAAACCACTGATAATTGACTTAGTAGAATAAAACAGCTTCACTGGAACTGATGGAGTCTATTGTTTCAGTACTTACCACATTTGCTGAAAGTAATTTAAAAAATGTTATTGACCCTGGCTAAACTATTAAAGGAATGGTGAAAGTGTGAGGTGTGATGGTGTTATTTAATACAGTTTTACTAAACTGACTGCATAAATACAGATTTGAAGACTAAGGTATGGTGGGGTAGGGGGAGTTGGTCACAAATCTAAACCCCAGTGGCAAACACCGTCAGTAACAGAGGCAGCTGGAGACTGGAAGAAACAGATTATAATATGCAAGGCACTCGGCTGTGTCAGCCTGACAGCCTCTCTGTCTGCTCCGCAGGACTCCTGCGAAGGTTGCCATGGGCTCAGATCCATGTGTCCCTGATGCATATTCAATACCAGACCCCATCTCACTCTCCAGAACAGGGTAAGTTGTGCAGACATACAAGACTGACACATGCACACAAGCAGCCACGTCAGCTGGAGCAGGAAACTGAATGCCTAGTGATATCCAGGGACCTCAGGCACTCAGTCCCCTAGGTCCCTGGGAAGCACAGAAATCCTGAGAAGGCATTTGTAAATCTAAATCTTAAAATCTGGGCACCTTGTCAAACTGTGCTGAACAGTCAGATTGCAGTGGTTGCTGTTCATGGAGACAGACGTGGGCTTGCTTGTGAATCATAGAATTGTTTTGGTTGGAAGAGACCTTTAAGATCATCAAGTCCAACCGTTAACCCAGCACTGCCAAGTCCACCACTAAACCATGTCCCTAAGCACCACCTCTACACATCTTTTAAATACCTCCAGGGATGATGACTCAACCACTTCCCTGGGCAGCCTGTTCCAGTGCTTGACAACCCTTTCTGTGAAGAATTTTTTTCTAATATCCAATCTAAACCTCCCCTGGTACAACTTGAGGCCATTTCCTCTTGTCCTGTTGATTGTTACTTGGGAGAAGAGACCAACACCCACCTGGCTACAACCTCCTTTCAGGTAGGTGTAGAGAGCAATAAGGTCTCCCCCCCTCAGCCTCCTTTTCTCCAGACTAAATTAAACTATTAAACTAAACTTTAATACAGCTACAGCATGGCTGTTGCATTAAGGAGCTCAGAGGCTCCTCATTTCTGGCTCTACAGTTAAGACACCCTTCTGGGAGGTGAGAAACAGGAGTCCAAATGTCCATCTGAGAAAGGCACTGAACAGGTGTCCCACATCCTGTGCTCCAGCCTCTGAGAATTCAGATGCAAAAGGTTGTATCCCTGGTGGGAATTGCTCGTGTTTTGTGTTAGAGAAAGAGAAGATCAGTTCCCAGTGAGAGTCTATTCCTTTGCTTCTTTGGCGAGGGGAATGCAGGTAAGGACTGGCTGGCATATCTTTTTCCAGGTTTTCTCAGACAGGATGAAGTGCGCAACCCCAGCAGGTCCTGGCACCAGCTGATCTATGTGATTTATGCTGATGTGCTCCCACAACTAGTCTGTACGTTTGCAAGAGGTGCAATGCTGTCTGGATGGACGACTCTTACTACACATGTGCTGCCCTCTTTGTCTCCATACGTGCTGCGGACATGCCAGGATTTCCGTACTGTTCTGTTGCTGCTCTGCCTTGATTGTTGGACATTGGGAAATCTTGTTTCTAATCTGATTGTGTGCACAGTCCTCAAATTCCACTTGAGCAAAATTTCCAGCTGGAAAGAAAGGATATATGTGGGTTTAAACAGTTTCTGTATCTGTCAAAATGTAGATTAAAAGACCTCAAAAAATACTAACAATTTTTTTTAAGAATTGTGACTTTTTCCTTGCAAAACCTTTGTGACTATTGAGACAGTAAGATATTTTAGAAAGATAACTTTGCACGCTGTGGCAATTTCAAGTTCTAGTGCTAATATAGATATCTTCTTACCTGAAGCACAAAAATGTTCATGAAGTTGCATATGGTTGTTGAAAATGCTGTCAGCTACCACTAAGGAAAACCATAGCATGGCATTGGGAACAGAAGAAATTATGAAGCCTGAATTTACTTTTACTGTGCTTGAACAAATCTGACTCATTTTTCTGGTTTCAATGGAATTACTCCAGATTTACATTGATAGAAGAAGAGAATTTACCTTACTTAGGCTTCTACCTGCACAAAACAAAATAAATACCAGTTTCAAGCTCTGGATGCCCTTGACTGTGTTTAAAGAACGTTAAATAAAACTCACTGGCTCCAGCATTTCCAGATCACGATACCTCAGTTGCAACATAAATATAACAAAAATTTAATTAGTCCCACCAACAAAATCACTAACATTTTTGCTTGCTAAAAGTGAAATAGCTCTCATCCATATGACAATGTCAACGTTATGGGTTAAGCCTTGGATTTTTTATGTAATGAAAGCAATATTTATGGAATAGGCCATTTATCAGTTAAAGACAATAAAGGCCATGACTAAATTCATAGGCTGAGACAGATAAAACAGTACTGTTATTATGAGCATCTTGGCAGCGCCGTACAGATATATTGTGCTGACACTCTACAGATATATTTACTTACATGGAAATAAATATACATCTATATCTTAAAATTGTATGTAAAGCAAAGCAAAGAGGTACTAAGAACATGAACCTTGAAGACACAGTGCGTTTTTTGACTGCCTTTTGTCATGAGTAAATCTGGAAAGGGCTAAGAAAAATTGTTCCACTGGGAAAGCAGGTGACATCCCTATTTTTGGGGAACAGCCTGAGTGATCGACCCCAAATCTTGCAGAAACAGACTTATCTGACAGTGATATCTATGCTATAGCTAGCATAATTCAGTGACCATCAAGCATAACCAACCTTCTTCAAAGCTACTCCAGGATTCCCTTAGGACATCAATACCTCCACCTCTGTTAAGGGATCATCAAATGCGTAAAGCAGTGGGTTATGGGGGCGCTGTATTACACTATCCATCTGTATTGCATTTCTGTCTCATAAGCCACCAGTGCACATTCCTTTGGACCTGTTGTTTGCAGACTAAGCTCCAGTCCAAATCTGTTTTGTGGGCATCATCCTGGAAAGTGGCCTTTCCTTCTAGGAGGAAAAAGGCTATGTTCAGAAGAGCCATCCACATGCAGCTCTTAGGGCATGGTCCTGCCAGCTCTCATTACAGGTTGTTGTAATGAGCTTTGCTTTTCTGAGATGCTCTTTTCTCTTCTCACTATTGTGGTTACCCAGGAATGTCAATATGTTCTCATGCTGAAATTGCAACAACTGTGTAAGAGCTGTTTCAAGTAAACGAGTGAGAATGAAACAGGAGGAAGAGGGTAAAAAGAGGGAAAAAATGGAAAGAGATTAACAACAACAACAACAGTAATTATTATTAATTAGAAAGAAAACATTTCTTTTTTTCATGCTTTTGCTTTTGTTTGTTTGGTTTTTTGTTTGTTGAATTTTCCTGGAAGGAAATGGTCACTTAAGAAAGAGCTTTGTATAGAATTGGTGAATAGTATTGAAAATCCATCAACATCTAGTAACATATCAGGCACATTTTAGTCCATTTTAAGCCATAAATTATTTCATCTGGAATGGAATCATGGATGTTCCTTATGGAATCATCCTCAGATTAGCCAGAATTCATTTGTAAATAAAATATTCAGTGAAAGAACATTGCATAAAGTTGGTAGGTAGCATAACTTTGTCTTCTTTTGTCATTAAATACAACCTTCACCAAGTATTTTCAGTTAAGTCTTAATAACAAGTATTGGGTTTTACTGCTTATTTACAGGACAAGTGTATGTAAATGTATTTAAATGTTTATGCAAATTAAACCCAACCCTTAGGCTGTCAGAGTTGCAAATGTTGTATTTTGCAGCACAAAAGGCTAAGCACCTCTGGCCCAGAGCGAATTTTTATAGATGTGTATTGAGAGGATACTAGTATTATCTTAAGTGGTGGCACTCTAACGTTGCTCATGACTATTTCTTAGTATTAATTAGGGAGGGACAAATTAGTTTGGAAAAATCACAGCGTAAGTTGAAACAGAAATTTTAACCTCCAGCTCCTACAACTGCCCTGATAAGAATAATTTTCTGACTGTACCTCCCAGAATTGACTTACCCTCCACCCCAGACATGTCTCTTGATATTTGAACCCTTTGTTGAAGGGCCCTAGCCTAAAAGGGAATCAACTCTTGCCTGCCTGCTGATGTCCAATGTCATATGTACTAAGTGATCTAGGGCAAAAAAATATACAGGTTCAATGTTATTATGCAGACTTTGCAACATCTGTTACTGTCGCACAGGCATTTCGGTGGCACAGAAATAAGAAGGTCAGTGGGGTTTGTCTGAAGGAGTGTGTGGTTAAGGGTAAAAGAAAAGCCTCAAAAGAAGGTAGGAAGGGACTGAAAGAGCCTACGTGAGTCAGCCAAAATACTTATTGAATTTAGAATTCCACTAATAGACACAGCTGGTTGCAAGGTCAAAGACAAAGTCAAAGATATGACGAAAGGACACAGATTAGTGCTCAAAGGCAGAGCAGAGAATCTTTGCGGGATGAGAACATTCTCCCTTGAGAGACATGAACAGCAGAAGAGAAGAGGTAGTAGTAGAAGAACCAGAAAAAAATTGGGACACTCTCAGGTAATCTTATGGTTCCTGCAAAACAAGATTGTTCAACCTTTTGAAGTTTTCACCCCTAAAAATGATATGAATAATAACCATAATAATCTGAAATGGAAAAAATTCTCTCTCAGTAGGTGCTAATTAAAAAGCAGTATATTATTTGCTGCCTGCTAAATATTGCCAGAAATATAGGGAATCTATTAATCAGAGAATCCATTATATCTGTTAGTTATATTAATTCTACAGTTTTATCACATGTGAACTATCAGACTATAAATTATAAAGAAAGCTATAAAAACCTGATTATTTAAGTAGGCTTAGGTGAATGGGAAAATCAGGAATGAGTAAGGTCCCACTCCCTTAAAGCTAACAGTCATGTGACATTAGAAGTGGCTTGAACCTTAAGTTCCAGCTCAGAGATTTGAGTTTTGTTAGTGACATTTTAAGGCCACCTACTGCTAATTCATTTCCATAAATCTATTAAAGCCTTGTTTAACGATACTCCATTCATACCTGAAAACATAAAGAAGAAACCTGTTGCTGGTGTATTATCTCCTCAGGTAAAAACCCTAAGGGATCTCCTTTCTTTTGGAGAAATTGTATGTATTGAAATTCCACATGTGAGAGAGAAAGAGTTCTAACACACCTCCTAAATTTCAAAGTAATGTGGAAGTTTTAAAAGAGACAACTAAAGGGAATGTTTTTGAAGGAAAGTAATTTAAAAATAAAGGAGAAAGCTAGAGTAAAGGAAAAAGAAAGTACAAGTATATGGGTAAACTCTGGAATGTGTCTCAAAACCAAAAAGCAGAAATGATGTCCAGGAAAGAAGGCTAGAAAGGACCATAATCCTTGACAAGTTATAACCAAAATCATGAAAAACATGCCCAAAAGATTTGGAGAAACTAATCTTTACTGATACAGAAGCTACTTCTTATTCAAAACAATTAGAATAAGAAAGCTAGTCTAGTTCCAAGATATGGTTAAGAAATAATAGGAATCTTTGTGTAATAAATACCGATTACAGAAAGGTATCGTTCTGAATCGTTCCCATATCACAGTCACTCTTTAAAGGGAATGAGCCTGAGGAAATGTTTCAGACTGATACATCAATGAAAGAGTTCTAAGATAAGTTAAGACACGTAAGAATAACAAATCACTAGAACTTAGTAGTGTTGTCTCCAGAATTCTAAAAAAAGGTAAATATAAAATTGTTGAACTGCTAATTGACACTTGTGATTATTGTTTACATCTGTCTTATCGTCAGAGCAAAGCAGATGGGAAACATGGCATCAGACTTTGAAGAAAAACTCCACTCATGATCCTGGGAAATATGAATCAGTAAATCTGATTTCCACAAAACAGTAGAAATGAAAAAACTTGATAATGAATAGATTTAGCAATGCAGTGAGGAATATGACATATTTGGGAACAGGCTTTTGATGAAAGCCATAGTTTTATTATAGTTGAGAAAAGAATAAATGAACATGTGGATATGACTGATCCGAAGGATATAATGTGTGCAGATTTTCAAAGAGCATTCGACATCTCCTTTAAAGAAACTAAGCACTCATGGGATAACAGAGGAATTTTTCTTATGGATTAATGGATGATCAAAGAAGGTTAGAAGCAAATGACATGTTGATACAATGGAGAAATGGAGAAGGGTTAGGTACCCAAAATTTGCAAAATCTTAAGATCACTGCTGGGACATATGTAAGTTTAGCATAGTCTGGATCTGAAAATGAGGATGAATGTGTTGTCAGTCACTGTTAGGTCTCTACATCGTATAGACGTTTTTGGCATAGTCTGTTTTGAAGTTGACTCCGAAGAGCTACAAAAGGATCTCACAGTCATGAACAACTAGAGAATAAAGTAACATCTCAATATAAAATTCAATGCCAGTGAACGCAGGGAAATGTGCACAAAAAAGTAAGTTTTGCTCCAGGTACACAGTCATGGGTTATACACATATTTTTATGTGATATAGTCATTGTGGGTAGTTCTCTGCATGCATCAACCTAATACTCAATGATCGTAAAAAGGCAAATAGAACAGTGAGCAAAACAAGACTCGTGGAAAAAAGTTTCTCTCTTTAAATTGACCAATTTACATAAATCTTTTAAAAGGAGTAAAGTTATCAAGAACACTTCAGGTCACCTACACAAAAGCTGGAGAAGTATCCTGTTTATTTAAAGAAATACGGTATAGTGGAGCAGAAGCTGATGATTAGTTAATAGCACCACATAATGATGGAAATGTACCTATTGAACAGATATAGGTATGCCCTTGCTTTCTAATGCGCACTAAGGTTCTTTATCTGTTTTCCAAAGTGTTTCTCCAAATTCTGTTTGAAGGTGGTCAGCACGTGAGAGTGTCTCCAGTCTGTGACTCCCATGACTGGAATGGGATGCGTGGAAACGCTCCTCACCGTCTTACAGCCAGCACAAAGCAGAGCACTGGCCTTTGGGTAGTCAAGACTTTCACCCTCACATCTCCTTCCTGCTGATGCTCCACCTAGAAATATTTGTTCTACAGACAACTGACAACACAATTATAATTTTAAATCCCTTTGTTTTCTGTAACAAGCAATCTCCCATACCATCAAGGCCCTGAGGGCACTCATGGGTCTTAGTGTCTTCTCCCTTGGCCTCACCCCAGCCCAGCCCAGAGCCATCAGTCCCTGCCCCAGCCATGGGATGCCATCTGAAGCCCTGCCACAGCTGTGCCCTGCCTGGCCACAGCTCCCTGACACCTACATTTACTTTCTCAGCCATGTATATGAAACAAAGAGAGTAAGAAAAAATGTGATGAATGTTGCTACCCTGAGAAAAAATCGCATTCTCCAGCCTAAGTCCCACTAGAAGTCCCACAGCAGCAGTGAGCTGTGAACATCTGGACCTGAACCTTATTTAGATGAAGGCAAATAGGCAGCACAAAAGGGGCATAAAATCAGGTTTTTGTTCACAGGAGGGAGAGCTGGGCCCCCCAGTTTACTTATTCTGCTATGTAGAAGCATTGTGCCTTGTTGAACAGTAGCTTTGTCTTTACCCAAAAAGTGGCTATTATTTGTCAAAAAGGACACAGTGATTTCTGTGCAGGAGTGTATATTTTTGTGCAGTGTTCTGAACTTTTGAAGTATTATCTTAATACATAACAACTCATAAACATTTAATCTCATCAACAAATCCCAAATCAATCATTCCACTTAAATCATAATTAAAATGAGGAAAAGTAACTGGCACTACCACTCCAGTTTTATATTTGCATAATACAATTAAAGTTAAAAAGTTTCCCTAATACATGTCAGGACTGATGTTCTATTTCTTCACAGGAAATACAGCTACTCTTAAACTTTCCTATTTCACCTTAAGAAGATCAAACTATAGAAAAGCACTGACCAATCAAATAACTGCCACTTAAATGTCATGTTTTGTAAAGAAATGTCATGTTTTGTAAATAGAGAGATCATCTGAGAGAGAATATACTGAATTCTAGAGTGGGAATCCCACCACAGTTAGCAGACAAGTAATATATAAATACTGAGATAAGTAATTTCTACTAATACCTGAATGGCACCCTGAAATTCAGAGGCATGTATTCTAATTCTGGATTTGGTTTCTAAATATTATTTCTTTAAAATAAAGGACTACTTGGCAACATGTCTTACAACGTATTGTGGCCTGTTTAATAAATAAATCACTGATTGAAGATATTTAGTTAATTAGTGGAAAAGAGCTTTGGTGAATGCCAGGAAATAATTTCACAGCCGAGGCATAGTTCTATCTGTGTTTCGAATAATTCATAGAAAATATTCCTCTAAAATGCCAAATATTTTATTCCTGGGTAAAGCTGACTGCCTTATTGTCTACTTTATAAGTCAGTTACAGATTATGTCTACTTTTTAATTCCCACAAGGAAATGACATATTTTCCCCCGTTAAAGATTAATATTCACTTTGACCCTGTACTTTATGAAAATAAATTTAAAATGTTACATTTTTTGATAGCACTGCAGCTCTAAATTTGCTGATTAATATCCATGGGGATATGCAATTCAGGCTGTAAGCTAGTTAAAATAAAAAAGTGCTTCTTGTGCTTTGGTTGCAGCTCAAAGAATAGCAGGTGGTCACTGTTTACCCTGCTAAAGCAAGCCATTCGGTTAGAGAAAGCTCATTTTGGACCAAAGCTGAACGCCATGCCTGAGTGATTCTACTCCTAATAAAGCAGCTGAGAGTCTCATTCATATTGTTTCATTTGAATGAGAATTAGCTACTGGAGATGGCTTGTCCGGGAGCTGCTATTTTAAAATGGTTCTCCAGGCGTGCTTATTGATGACTTTCAGTCTAAGAATTTGGGAATAATCTCTTAATGGGTTCACACTTTCCATGTTTGACTTTGCCAGTGAGAGTGAAAGTCAACCGAATGCAGCAGAGAGGAGCAGGGGATGTGGGGAGGCAGCATCCTCTCTCCGTGACAGCCACCCTAACTGCCTGGTGAGCACCGTGGCGGCAGTGGGTCTATATATTTTCATTATGAAAAGGAAATGTATCTGCTCAGTGTGATTCCAGTGGAACTGGACAGGAATCCACGCTCAGAGAGCACAATGTCAATGCAATCACAATGCATACTACTGTGATCACTGCCGGATCTTGGACAAAAGGTTGAAACAAGCTGAGATATAAATGCTCTTATTTTTGTAGGTAACAGATTCCCCTACATGCACTCGGAAAAACCGCCCTGGAAAAGCTGGTGGCTTTTGCCTGGTAGACCTTTGCAGAGCAGGAGAATTTCACCCTACATCTCAGAGGCTGGGCTGTGTAACAACAACGTCTGGGATGTCTCCTCTCGTGTGTGCAGTATGTCAGAGCTCCTCAGAAAAAGCAGTTCACATGCTCTAAACACTAGGGCCACACTTCTCTATCCAGTCCACAGCAAAATGAAAACTATTGGTATCTAATTTCAGTTTCTCACAGGGTTCCAAATCAAGCTGTAAAATCTGCATGCCTCATGAAACTACCTTTTAAATTCCAATTATTCATTTTTTATCTTCTGTAATGCTTTTTTTTCTTGTAGAGAGTGCCATTTAAAATATGAAATTAAGAATGGAAAGAACCTCCTGCGATGTTTAGATTGTCATAGTTGGTCAACTAGTAAAAGTCTCCCAAGTTATTTACTGTGGGGAAATGGAAAAATGCTAAGAGTCCTTACTTGGGTTCACTCTATGTACCTATGATATACAGGTCACCAGAAATATATTACGTAGGTTCTACCCGTGCAAAGTTAAATAAATAGAAGGGGGTTTAAAAATTCAACTCTCCTAGCAGGCTTGACATATTTTAGTTAAAATCTTTAATCCAAAGTGGAACAAATTTTTTAAATTAACCCATATATCTATGACCACAAGTGAAAATACCAAAGTACTCTGAAAGAGACATATTTTGAGAACATTGCAGATTGTGTGAAAGCAACTAATATTTGAAATCTTGTGAGAATTTGGGAGATTTGCAGCTTTTCAGTCAGACTGATGATTAAAAGAAATGGAATTGACCCTTTAATGTATGGAATATTTATTTAGAATTTTCTGAAACATTCGGAACTTTACTTTAAACAGGGTTTGGTTATTTCTCTCCTTGAATTATTTTTTTTTTTTTTTAAATTTTTTCAATACTAAATTAATCTTATAGTATTTGACAGTTCACTGCCATTTAAGAAACACATTAAAATTTTGGTTAACATGCTTATCCTTGCAAGAACAGTGCAATCTACTCAATCAAAGGCAAATATGGAAACTTGTTTGTGTTTTTCTTTTAGTCTAGATCACATGGCACTGTCCTGTAGCTCTTCAAATATCTTATTAAATGAGATTCACTTTTTTGTAGATTTTTTTTTACTTCAATTTAATAGCAGTAAAAATACTGAACTCCTTCGTAAAGCAGTTTCTGATCAAATGATGAAAAGTGCCATGTGAGAACTAGGCGTTATTACTAAACCAAGATCCATAATAATGACTGGTCCAAAGAAACTCAGGCTTCAAACTCGAAATCCTTCCATTGACTTCGAATGCAATTCTTTATTAACGTTAAAAGTTTGCCTTATAACTCAGACACTTTCTTGGGTTCATATGTTTGAGAACTATTGGAGCGACACACTCCATTTCTCCCTCTCTGATCTGCTGACTCATTCATTTCCTCTTACCAGTGAAGATAAGAGGAAGACTGCTGGGTTAGAGCTTTTACTGTTCTTGTCCTATGCATCTGGCACTTCCTTTAGAGATTAGACTATTTCCAGCTGGGGAGCTTTTAAAATAGCAAATTAAAATCTCTTTTTGCTTGATAAAGTATTTGATTACTGAAACATCAGGATGAGGTATAACCTCTAAAGTTATTGTAAAAGTTTTTTTTTTTTTCTCCCCTTTAATATTTCTTTTTTATTCACCCTTGAAAGAAGTGAAAATCATTTGTTTCCAGAATATATACACTGCCAAATTCCTTGACCTTCTCTGCTGCTCCCCTTCTGAAGATTTTTGCTTTCACAATTAGAAGTTGAGACACTTTCCCCTCTCACGGGTCTTTGTGATAACTTAAACATACACCAGCAATAGAACTTTCAACAGCGTATATATTCACAGTTTTTAACCTTCTTTGCAGATTAGCAACTGACAAAAAAAATCATGAGTCAAAATAATACCACCAACTGTGAACACTATTGAAGGGCTCTTTAAAATGTTTGGAAGAATTGAGGATCTTCTGCAGTATTTTTCAGAGGGATGACTCTCAGCAGAAGTTGTTGGATGGCCAGCTCTGCTGGCACACGAGTGACGTGTAGGAAGAAAAAAGCAAGATGCCAAGAGTACAGGAGGTAAGGCACTACTTGACAGGTGGCTAGGGACTCATTCAGTCTCTGCAGAACAGGAGCCACAGGAGAAGCAGGGTATGAGTTGGGAAGCTTTCTGTTTCATTGCCGCGCTACAGTGTAGGGCTTTCCAGCAGCTGATGGCACAAGTTAGCTGTTGTTTGAAGTCTGAAGAGTCTTTGAGTTGTTTGACCTAAGATGAGGTTTGGACACTGGTGTACTTCTCCCTTTGGGCTGGTGATCAGAAATTTGGTCACAGCTCTACTGTCAGCAATGAACTCCTGTTTTGATGGCTTGTTCTAAAAGACAGATGAAACTCGTGTTTGGACCCTGAGGAAGATATCCTCCTATGGGCACTCTATTGATGGATTTAGATCTGGAGTTGACTCCAAGTTATCCCTCTCCATGACTTTTCCCTTGGAGATCACATTGACTGGGATCATCCAGCACAGTTCTAGAAGCCCAGCAAGTGGGTAGACCCCTCACTGAAGGATTGTCAGGCAAAAGCTACCTGAATGCAGCAAAAATGTGGTAAAAACTCTGATACCACCACAATGTTGGAAGCAAAGAAGAGATTTCTTGCCCATAGGATTTACCAAATCCCCCAGTTGCTTTAGGTTACAGATATATAGGAGGAAAATCCTACTTGGTTCTACTCCATAACTGACATGAGATACTTGTGAGAAAATTCAGACTGCTTTCAGACGGAAATTGTCTCTGTGGAGCTAGTGCAATATCTTCCCATCAGAAATGCTACAATATTTCTGTTTCATTTTTGTCCTTGTGTAGTGGTGAAGAGATTGGTGACATTTGGGCCATGAGTTGGAGGCTGAAAACATGAGTTTCACAGCTATTAAATCCTAGCAGGAGGCACCAGGTCCTGTGTAAATGGAATAGTTACTTCAAGAGCAGAGGCCAGCAGCTTTGCTTAAAACAGCAGTGATATGGCTTGTATTAATGAGACACGGGTGGGTGGGTTGGCAAGCTTTGGTTTTTGTTAGCTCTTTCATTTTTCATGCAGCTTATTGACAAGGTCACAATGACACAAAAATTACATGTTTTATCTGTGTATACACTCATGTAGAAATATAATATACATAGATATAAGTAATTAAAGCTTCCTGTCAGGCAACAATGTGAAGACTGACTTTGTTTAGCTGGCAGATGACTTTTCGTCTACTGACGGATGAAGTCAGAGAAGGTATGCATAGTCATTTGGCTATTCAAATGATACTGTTAAAATACCTGTAAACCTAAGCGGTGTGCACTGCTCTGCTCTTATTCTTCACCCAGAGCGAGTCCTAGTAAGTCATGTCAGAGAGTTGGTTTCTGTCCTCTGAGAACTACTTTTGTGCAAGAGTTTACCCTGCTCTGTTTCTCTTGCTCAGCTTGAAAACAAGCTATTGAAGGTGCTGGTATGGACACCTGGGTAGGCTGCCTTCAGTGAGCACACACGTGTTTCTCTTCTCTGCTCCAGATGGCACGGTTACATCCTTGTTCCGGGGTCTGGCTGGTATTGCCACATATGAAAGTTAATTGAGGCTTGTGTTGGATGGCATTTGCTTTACTGGTATCTTCACAGTTATACATATACTCTGAAGAGAGTGGCTGGGTGACGTGGGGCTTGGGGAAAGGGGAGGCGGTTCCTCCTCATCAGGCCTAGGAGCATATTTGGACACAATGTGATGGAGAAAGTGCAGGATGAACCTGGCAAAGGAACAGGGAGCCAGAGGCTTGTGGCATGGTGCTGAAAGAAGCCAGTCAGGCCTCACAGATGATGAAAATAACTTTCCTAGGACCCAAAGGGAAGAGTTTGTTGCTACTCCATAGTAAAGGAGTTGCCTGGAAGCAAGGATGTAGTGGATGGGGAAAGAGGTTGTATACAAAACCCAATCCTGTTAATTTATCCTTGGTTACTTTGTTTTCCTTATTTGAAAAGCTGCATTGCTATTTTTTTTTCCCCAAATAAAAGTTGGTTGTTTTGTTTTTTGTCTTCTTTGAGGATTTCCCTATAGAGCAACGGTCTAGACCTGATCCCACTGTAGCCAGTTTGGCATCCTGTCACTATGCCCAAACCAGATAAAAATAAAATAAACTAGGATTATTATGAGGAATGCATCTTTCTGTTGGATTGCAGGTGTTTGTCAGCCATTTGTTTTTTGTTTTACCAGCGAATAGTCTGATTTGATTCTCATTTATTCCATGATTGTCTTAGAAGTAGCTGAAAGCTTTCTTACCTTTGTATGTGGACAAGAAGGTGCAATCTTCATGTACAGGTGCAAACTTACACTGCAATGATTTATGTAAACTCTGCTTCGTAAATCTGTTGGAATAATTTAGTTGGTACAGAGAAAAGGATTCCAGCTGTTCACTGGAGGAATGTTGAGATGATTATATTTTGGGTACCCTGTGATCTATGTTGATTGCTTATTGATTTTTGGGTGGAGTTTAGAGTGATAGTTTGGATTTACGATATACTAACTGGCTTAATTTCTCCCCTGAGAAACTACTTTTTTCTTTGTGCTGAACTGATGCAGCAGAAATCTGTGCAGACCCACACTTTGTCTTCTGAGATCTAATAAAAAGGAGCCTGCTAGTGGAAGATTATGGTTTGTGAGGGGCTCTGTCTTCAGAACTTACTCATCTTCTCTGAGAAGACCTCTAAGAAAACCTGATTTTAAGGTGCCCATGCAAAGCCTGTCATTTTGGGGGTGCTTTTCAGAAGGAATTTATTCCTTGAGCAACAGTGTTGCACTTCAGTTTTGTGTGTTGGAAAGATTAACCTGTTTGTATTCAAACCTACGGTTCCAGTAAGTCTGAGTATTTCAAACCTGAAGCTTAGCTGAGGCTCAGCAAACAGCATATAAAAATAAAACAGGCTCATTTGCTCAGTTTTTGAGATAAAAAGAGGCTCAAGGCTATCGGAGAAGATAGTGGAAATTAGGAGATACTCATTGTTTGAATAATGTATTAGGAGTCCAGGACACAAATTACAAACAAATATCAGAAGGTAGGAACAGCAAAAAAGGTGAAGAATGCATACAAAGATATATAGACATTATCAGGGCTCAGAAGGTAATACCATTTTACTTGATTTCTCCATTTCTCCTCTGAGATGGTAGCTGAAACAGGATTTGCTGTATATTAATTTTCCATGGGGTTTTTTGCCATTTTTATTAAACATATAAGCAAGCCATTACACATACAAAAGACAAGAAAAAAGAGGAAACTTGAGAAATAAATAGACAGAAAATAATGTTCAGAGGAGAAACATAACATGAGAAATAAACTACTAGGTCTTGACAGATGGCATAATATTTAAATGAAAATAATAGCTGAAAAAAAAATATTTAAAGCATTGCAAAATTCCTGCTTGAACAATAGACTCTTTTACAAGATAAGCTTTCTGGGTCAGGTTGTGGCTTCCGTTATTCTGCTCTACGGAAAGGACTGTAAAAAGCAGCCCAAGCCGGGCAGTTGCAGATTCTCTTGGCATACGGGTGCATCGTGACATCCAAGGGATTGCACTGGATGATGTGCTACAGATACATTAGGGAAAGGAAGTGAGACCAGCTGTGTAATTCTTCCTCAGGACATGTCAGTCCCAGACCAAATCAGGGTCCCTGGGGGGATGCTCATCTGTTCCCAGAATCGTATTGTATCCCTGTGGTACCCAGCTTTCCAGAGACATGTATATAGCAGGATCCCTCATGCTCCTCTCACAATGAACCCATGTGCTGTTTGGCCAGATTCAAAAATCATGTCCTTTATAATGCATTGTTATGGAGAATATTTAAGGAGCCAAAAATATTTAGCTATTTTCTCATAATCTGTCTGCCTAAGCAAAGGTTTAGTCTGAAAATATACAGCAGATTTCCAGCTGCTCCTTGCTGCAGCGATGCAGCCATTGAGAGGATGGAGTCCCTAATAAGGAGCAGATAATCAAGTCATCCTTGCATGCATTCTCAAGCACTGTGTTATGGGCTTAGCTTTTCAAGGCAGATCTGTGGCTTGTTGCAAAAGGAATTCTATATCCCACAAGTGGGAACACATAGAGGCCCTCAAAAAGAACAGGTGAATCTGAAATGAAAGTTATACTGACCCTCTAACTAGCAGTGGCATTGCCACACAGCTTGCTACAAATGAAGACTGACAAATTGTCTTAGCAGGATACAGGCTTTCAATTTGCTGTGGTCTCACATCTTAGCAATTCCAAGCTACAAGGATGAAACATGCATTTCACAGCTGTTATGGATGGACCTGTCCAAGGCAGGTGTGGGTTCAGCTGGAGAAAGGGAAGAAATGGAGACTCCTGAGTTTACTATTCACTGGCAATAGGAGTCTCGCACATTCCTTCTCCTGCTCTGGGGAAAGGCCAGGAAAGGGTTTGGAAAGCTGAGAGCATTGAGATGTTATAATTAGCATGGGTTCTTTTGCCAGACATTCAAATTCTAGAAAGTGAGCCCCTCCAGGTCCACTTGGAAAAGTTTGCAAATGCTTTTCTGTTTTTCTCTTAGATTCAAGGGGGAAAGCAGGTCTGAAAGCTGCCAGTACTTCCTTATTGGAATCAGCTGTTTTAGCTGAGGCTGAGCCCAGCCATATAAACAAAGAGAAAGAAAAAGAGTTTTGTGAAGGCAAAACCAAAAATAGCTTGTTTGAAATAGTCTTCCCTCCTTTTCTCTCTCTGTGCCCTTCAGTTGATTTAACTTAATTAGGTTCTATTTGGTCTCAGAGACATTTATTTTTTTTTTTTAAAGCAGACATGTAAAAGAGTAAGAGATGTTTTGCAATATTTGGCTTTGGTTTACCAAGTTTTGTTTGCCAAGAAAAGCCTCAAGAGAGACAGCACCTCATTTTCACAAATATCCCTGGAGACAGCAGGTGCTTTCCGAAATGTCCACATTTGCATCTGGCGAGTTCAAATAGCCAAATTAGTCAAAGCAGTAGTTACCCACTAAATCAAATATCTGAGATCCTTTCCAGCCGTATCCCAGACTAGCAAATGTCATGGAAATGGACAGCTGTCCAATTGCAATTCCATTTGAAAGCATTGGCTGTGACCTAAAATCTGTTGAAGTTGAAGGAAAGATTCCCACGAATTATGCCTTATCTGTTTCACTGCAATATGGGATATTTTCCTCAGTGTTTATGGGATATTTGGAAGTGGCTAATCAGAAATCTTCAAGATTAAGGGGCTAAGATGGAGATTTCTGAAACACTCAGTTTACCAGACATTTGCGTCCTTTTCTGGGAGGGTGATAGCAATCTGCCCAAAGATGAGAATGTAAACAGACACTTAATGAAGATGGCTTGCACTGATACTCTCTGGTCTGTTCAGGATGGAGAAACTAAAGGTGGATTTGTTGGAAGAGATTGTACTGTGAACAAACAAGTTCAGATTCATCTCATTTAACCTTAGTTACCACAGAGCAGACATCTGCAGCCAAACCGCTCATCCCAGGCTTTCATAAGAACTAGACGTATTAACCAAATACCCACTATTAAGGGCAACCTGCATAACAGTCACTATAAACGTATGCATTTAGCAGAGAAATCCTCCTTACGGCCACTGACAGTGGTGGTGAGGATCATGGTTAAGAAGAGCTCCTTTACTTAAAAAGAGTTAAGGCCAAACCTCACAGACTGGCTGGCAACATCTGCCAAGCAGCACAAGCTTTCTGAAAGCTATGATGCTTCCTATTACAAAATGTGGACAGTCATAAAAAAGAAAGTAATGTCTTTGCCTGTCAAAAAATGGCAAATAAATTATAAAGAGCTTGGCACACATTTCTACTGGTTGTGGATGTATTTTGTTATTCTACCTCCCTCATTAATCATAATTTTTAATTATTGATCTTTCCCCATGCGAAATTTGTGTCTGCTACAGGCGAACCCCTTTGATTGCCAGCAATCCAAGTACATTTGGTCCGTCTGCCACACATGGACAGGCCACTGCATGGAAACCCCATTCATCAATTGATTTCTGCAGGTGCTGGGTGAAATGAGCAATAAGCCTGCTGAATCACAAGAAAAGTACTTTTCTCTAGAACAAAACCAGACAATGAATATTTGGGCAGAACTTTAAAACATAGGTCTAACACAAACACAAAAAGAAGGATTTAAATGCCCATTCAAGAGCAGAAATGTGGGTACAATTCAGCTCAAATGCAGAATAGCATTAGTTCCAACTAGTTGGGCTTTGGGATATTTCAGTGGTGGATGCATGGAGAGGAAAAACCTCTTCACGTGGTGCAAGTGCCAAGACTCTGAATGTTGAAAAAGCAATTTTTCAAACATGTTCAGAAGTGAGACAGCCAGAGGCTGGTATTGTCCCTGCCTTCCATAGAGAAGCTGTGGTCTCACCAGTGAC
Organism: Grus americana; assembly: GCF_028858705.1. NCBI lineage: Eukaryota > Metazoa > Chordata > Aves > Gruiformes > Gruidae > Grus > Grus americana. Next base: position 153,445,812 of record NC_072853.1, read on the forward strand.
GTAGTACACCATTGTATATGGCTGAAATGATCTTAAGAGATTGTAGTCGAGGTAAGGACATTAGATTTATTGAAGGTAGGACTACTAAATCTTTCTTCATAACACAGTGTAAAATGCTTTTTTTTTTTTTTAACCCTGCAATTTTACCCTCTAATTGGGTGCAGAGCATCCTCTTGGACCTCTCTATCTACCTTGCTATGCTTTACCTTTTCAGCTGGATGAGGTCAGCTAATGAAAATCCAGAGACTTGTGGTTCTTCTCTAAGCCTTGCCATTGCCTTTGGTGAAACTCCATTAGATCTTTCTGGAAGATACAGGTTGCGATTTTGGGAGGTCTTGCTGGACACTGTTCCTATTTGGCTCAAGGTTAGCAAGGTGCTCAGTGGCTGTAATCACCAATATGCTTTGAGTTGCCAACCCTGAAAGGTAAGAAGTATAACGAGCAGACATTTTCCTGTCCTCTTTCAGTAGCTTGTGAGTGAACTTCTTCATCTCCCAACCATTTCCAGTTTGTCATATTCACAAATATTTCTTCTTGAGAGACTTGATGCCTGGGAGTTCTTTTCAGCCATAACAGCTGGTGTTGTGAATAGGCACTTCGAGGCCCCAGACATTTCTCAGTGTGGGATGCACACTGCTTTATGAACGATTCTCTTGCATGGGAGAAAAAAAAGGGAGCATTTCCAGGTTGTGATGGATCCTTAACAGGGGTGATGCAGGCAGGCTGACTGTACCAGCATCATACAGGTGATCTGTTGCATAGGACCACAGATAATTCCCATTATAAATGCCATGCCCTCAGTGGTGTGGCAAAAGGGCATCTTTGTAAAGATGCGCCCTGCATTAGACTGGTGCCACCAGACCTCTTGCAGAGTTGAAAAAAAAATGTTGCTAATTCAGGAACTGGGGACAGGCCAGGCATCCTCACAAACATTGCAGCTTGGCCAGAGTACTTCCTGTGCCTCAGCCTCAAACTTATCTCTCAAGCAAACATGACCCAGCACTGTCAGATTACAAATGCTTATCTGCAGTGACTGGTGACTAACTGTGTGTTTACTCTCCTAAAAAAGTTAATTTGGGCTTTGGCAGGGGAAGGGTCAGCAGCACATGTGCATTCAGGTGCTGGCCTACGCTTGCTCTCTCCAGTGCTTATGGTAGTAAACGAGAAGGCTGGTTCTCATCGTCGTGACTCCTGCAGGAACCCTGGTGGGTATTGCCGTGATAAACAATTGGACTCTGGATGACTGAAATCTTTGTTTTGGAGTTTAGCAGCCTGGGGAAGTCAGGAGGAGGCAGGGAGGAGAAGGAGTGCATGAAACATGGGTGGTTCCTGGCATGCATGCTGAAAACTTTGGAGTCTGAAGGGACTTGGGCGTCTGCCTAAGCCAGATAACAAGCCTGGGAGAAGGGAGGAGAGTTTTGTATACAGGTTTGGCCAACAGCCTCTATGTCAGGAGGAGACCAGTGGAAAAGGAAGTAAGAAGCAAAAGGAAGGTAAAGGAACATTTTCTCACATCCAGCCACAATAATATAAGTGGCACCAGCTGTTCATATGTTGGCAGGAAGGAGCATCTAATGGATGTGCAGGATCAGGATGCTAAAAAGGCTCCTGGCTGGCAGAGAGTCCTGGTTCCTAAGGATGCCCAGACACTGTTTTTCCCAGTCTTATCCAAGTCAGGTGCAGAATCTGCAGCAAAATATGACTTGAGGTGATGCCTTTGCAGACTGTACCAGCTTCCTGGTGCTTGTGGCACCTTCAGCACTGGAATGATGATTAGTGTCTCTTATCCACCTCTGAACTCCTCAAAGTCCTTGCTCAAGGGCTTCTGGCATCTACCTGGCATGCAATAGGCTTGTCAAGCTCCATGTTTTCAGGCCTGCTAGGCCTTTGCTTTTCTCCTAAGCACTAAGTTTGAAAGTCTTTATGAAAGGGTGCAATGTGGTGGGGAAATTATTAGAGGAACCATTAAGTGAATCAGAAGGGGACCACGTATAAGCATAATATAAAATATTACATTTTAAAGTGGCAAATTTATTCCTGATCCAACTGGGAATAAGTTTGCTACTATGGCATTGAAGAATTTATTCACACCATTTTTTGTTTCAGATAGCTTCCCCTGAAATGGACCATAAAACAGCTTCCTAGTCAAAGGCCTGAAAAAACATCAACGTAATAGTCACAGTCACCAGGAACATGGAGGCTAATACTTACTAGAGTTTGTCAATGGCCAGAGACAAGGGTTTCTCGCTGGAAAGCTGTGGGCGATGGAAATCCTCTGGCCAGAGAACCAAGGCTAACCTTTTACCCTTTTACTGGTTTTTGTACTTCAGTTTTTCCATACAACTAAGTTGATAATTTCAATGTTTAAACTAGACTACTTGACCTTGCAAAACAACATATTAAAGACAGCAATACTGTCACTTGGCAGCAATACTGCGACACTTTATCCCGCAGCACTTATTCCAAACCCTGTAGAGGGCCCTCGCCCTGCCTCTGTGGGTGCAGCAGTTGATGGGTCTTGCCATGAACCTGATCGATGAATGAATCCAGTCTGGTCCAATGGAGGAGAAGTCTGGGCTGGGTTTCTTTGTTGGTTTCCCCCCCAGTTATTTCCCTTGCTCAGTGGAGGCTGCAGCCCCACAAGCGCTTGTGGTGGCTCCATTGGGCGAGGGAGGACAGGCATGGGGGTCAAACAGCCACGGGCAGGAGAAAGGATCCAGCCACACGGAGTAACGGAGACCCAGGGAAGGGCTAGTTACGGTGATTCGGCTGAGGTCTGTTAACCGAGTCGTAAACAGCCCTGTGGCCAGACATATCCCTCTACAGTTTACACTCCTTTCCTGCTATTTACCACTCTTTACTGGTTTAATTTTGTCAACGCTAAGGGGCTTTAGCTTCCAAGAGAGACCAGACTTGAGGAAGGTGTTTCAGCGGCAAGGTGTCTTCAATGTGAAACGAGCAGGTACAAAATTCTGCAGACTTTTGTTTCCAGGCAATGAACCATATTATCCTTTCCTCGAGATTAAAGAGACCTTTAATACCGAAAACCTCCTCTGCACACAGACTCTAACCCGATCAGGGTGTAATGTTTAAAGGTGCTAATGGCCTGCCATTAAAGGTCACACTGTATACACATGCAGACCCTAATTAAAGGGACTGTGTAGGTTAAGACCGTCTCTTTTGTCTGACAATTAAAGCTCCGAGGTTCCTTTGTATTGCAAAGTGGCACAAGGAGAGAGCTGATATCCAGATCTCACCTTTGAAGGCCACAAGTTTCCAGCAGCTTTTAGGTGAGGGGCTTTTACAAGGGGGACAGGAAGTTCTTGTCGAGGTCTTCGATTTAGTGTGAAACTTTAGAAGAGATAAGAAATCTCAGGCAGTCGGTTTTTGGGCAAAGCAGTGAGGTTTGTGGTCTCTGTGAGTGGCAGACTGCCATTTGTTATCCCTGTTCGCAATCCACTCCTCCCCACAGATGTGGGCTGGTGAATACTTTATAATAAACTAATCACATCACAAAAATAGCTAACATAAGCTGACCGTTTATTATTGCCCCAAAGAGCACACTGATTTACAAAGTACGCTATTGTTTAGGAACAGTTACTATTGATCTACAAAGCAGTAACAGTACTAACAGTACTGGAAGAAAAAAACCCAAACCAACCCACAAAACATTTCAATCTGTCTTTAGATGCAGCACAGGTTTTAGACGTAGCTTTAAGGTTTCCAGCTACTGTGGAGCTGAGGGTAATTATCCTCATTTTAAAAGGTGGAATGCAGAGGGGCTGATTTCTAACATTTGAAGGCTTAGTGCAAAAGATGAGGTGCTTAGAACTGTATACAAAACTTACACAGACTGATGAAGTCTTAGAGCCTTACAAGGAAAGGCTTCTTGCATGATTTATGAAACTTCCCGCTTTTACTGGACTTGAGTGTGGCGCTGTGTGAAATGATTCTTTAGATAATATATTGAGTGACTAATCAGAGAAAGGTGGATGAACATTGGATAAAAAATAATTCAATATGTTAGTAATCAAAAGAGTAAAAAAATAAAAGCAAACTGGAAAATATACAGTCCATGTGCTTTACCAGAAAGTTGAGATTATGATCATCTGTTGTCACAAGAACACTTTTTAGAAAATCTGTTTGATTTCCTAATTTGATCAATTAATTCTACATAAAGTGTACTATTTGGAGGATTTTCTTTTGAAGACTTTTATGTTGTTCACTTGTCATATAATTTATTTAAAAAGTCAATAAAAAAGTAAAAAATCCCTGTATTAAACATATCAAGTCATCCAAGTTCCAAGACTTTCCTATCAGTTTGCAGAAAAACAATAGTAGAATGAGAGAATAAGATATAAATGCAAACACCCAACTGAGAAAAACCTTGGAAAAAGTTTTGCAGGTAGAGCACACCAGCAGACATCCTCAAGCGAGGCATTCCAGCCCTGATGCCGCTAAGCTGCTCAGAGCCTCTGAGTGAAGGTAAACTCAGGCCTGATTTGCACGTCTCTCCCCGCCCCCCCCTGCCCCCCCCTTTGCTTATAGGTGATTTTCATGTTGGAATAGTTTTAAAAGAAAAACCACTGTGATGATGCCCTAAGTTATAGTTGTCTTAGACTGGTATTACTTACCTTAATGCTGATACAAAGGAAAGTCCTGTCCTAAGAGCAATTGAGACTGTAAAAGAGTTTGCTGCTATTGAAATGTTGATCTCCTGTCTCTCCTCCACCACTTTGCTCTTCACCTCCCCTGTTCCTAGCCCTAGGGCACTGCTTTCTCCTTTACACTTGCTCTGTCATTTTCCAGATGTCCCTGGGCTGCTTTAACTCACTGAGTCGACAGAAATCTAACCCTCTCCCTTCCCTTTCTCCACCTTCCTTAAATTAGTTTTCTGCCTAAGCAGTGAGTGGAACCAGCACAGGGAAGGGAGAAGGGCTGCCCAAACATATGCCATGGCTAGCCCTAAATAGGAGGTAGTGTTTCACAGCTGGAAAGGGTGGAGTAGAGTGGCACCTCCCATTTTTAGTACCAGTCAATTCTACTTCATACGACAGGACTACCTAGAAATTATTTTAGTGTTAAGAAATATATGCCACTAACTTCTGGTAAGGTAATACAAAATACATAAATTGTGATTGTACATTTCTAATATCTCTCCCTCACCATTTTGAGCTAATCAACATTCCCTTTCCCTCCCTCTTCCCCACTTGGTGACCACGGCTGGATAATACCTTCCATGTGAACTGCACGCAGTGGTCACCCTGTCTGCTGGGAAGGAGACAGAGCATAATAGGAAGTTGGCCAAAGCAGCAATTTGAGACTGTTGTTCTCAAGGACTGATCCGACGGCAGTCTGTGCCGTTCCCATGGCATCGAGCAGATCCTGGCAAAGACCAGTCCTCAGCAGACCGCCATACTGTTCCTGAGCTGCCAGACCAAAATTTGGTTTGGAGTTAGTATATGATTTATAAAAAAAAGAAAAGCCACACATCATAAGAGAAAATGAATTTGAACTAAACATTTCCTAAGCAGAAAATATGTGGACTTAGAAAGCTGGGGGAGCAGTGGCAGTTGCAGCAAGGGGGAAGCAGTCCTCCTGGTGAAGGTTTTTTTGCATTAGCTCTCCCTTCTCCCTTCCCAGAGGTGGAGGAGTTAACAGCTACTTGAGAAAATTGCTAAAAGGGTGGGGGAAAGTGTTCTGCTTTGCCTGTGATGTTCCTGTCTGTAGGAGAAGGTGGACCCTAATTACGCAGATTTCCTTAGTGAATCATCTCTCTCCACTTTCTCTTACAGGAAATAATAGAAGGTAAGAGTGTTCATTAAGTATGTTGGGCTGCTATCCTTGGAGACCAAAGTCTCCCTGATACAGCTCGTATTGTATACGCAGTGCGAGCTCTCTGCATTAGTGTGCTTCAGTTGTCTGCAATTCACCCTGGACAGCCACAGGAGAAAAGTGTAATTCAGCACATGGAAGTGCACGTGTATTGCTCCAGGAAAACCCCATCTGCCCCTGAGGAAAAGAAAAACCCACCAGAAAACTGCCCAGATGACATAGCCCCTTGGCCTGATGTGAAACTGTCTGAGCTCAAGGGTCTCCAACCTGCATCATTTCCCCCAGAATAACTACGTGTGTGTGTGCGTGTGTGTGCAGTTGTCCTGCGATGGTTCCCCTCACATTGTGCCAGGTGGTTTCCTGTCCTGGGATACCTCTGTCCAGGGGAGCAGAACCACGGGAACTTTTCCTTCCAGAACAAACAGCTTTCGCCCTCCGCGCTGGCTCCTCTTTCGCTCCATCCATCTGTCCTGGTACTTCAGCCCCCTGTTCTTTGCACTCCTACAAATCTGAGCAGGTAAAAGAGACTGAAACGGCCTGGGAGGAGAGGGGGAAATGTGATGTAAGGGATGATCGTACAAGAGGATAGCAGTGCAGACCCTGGGTGTTGTTTGAGATCTTGGTAAACCTTGCAGGTAGTGGGCCTGAGGGGAGCTGGGCTGCCTCCCCTGCCCTCTCACACAGCTATCTCCCTGGCCTCTTCCTTCAGGCCTGTGAAGGCATTTCTCTTACTGCCCTGGTTGCTAAAAAAGTGCCAATTAGCAATGGCTGTTTTCTAATGTGGACCCAGACGCATGAGAGGCAGAAGAGCCACTGCCAGGGTGTGGTGCAGAGGCCACGGATGAGCTGATCAGGAGGAAGTCACTGGATTCCAATACCTGAACTGCTTGGTCTCTAAAAGCAAAGCTCTGGAGTGCGCTGTTATATACTCTCCTGCTTTTCTACATTTTGACTCAAGAGAAGTGACAGTGGTGACATTTGTGGTCACATTCAAGGTTGGGGCTGTGGCACATCAGGGGAGGGGAGCAGTACGCTGAGAGCTCAGTCTTGTGTGAAACCCAAAGTTTCTATTTATTTTCATGGATTTAAAGCCTTGGCATGTTTTTGATCTCATAAATACTGGCATAGCATACTTACAATATCTAGAGAGAACGTCTGGAATTCAGATTGTTTTATGTAGTGTTTAATATAGTTGAGGTAGATGTGAAGCACTACGGGACACCATAATTTTCCACATGGAGTATTGTTCCAGGATGCTTCTGAAAACACTCTGGCTCCATCACCATAATACTATACTTGTTAAGTAGAAGATGTTAAACAGAAACAGGTGATCACCCAGTGAGGGCAGGATGGGATGGTACTTTGCATTTCGACACGACATCCAAAGAAGCGTATCCTGGTTCAGTGCTGCAAAGACCATTAGAGTACAAGTGTTTGTTATTCGAGTGAGGCTGGCATTAATCCCCAAAGTTGGTGTTATCCATTCCAGGCTGTGGGACCGCGTAGTGAACAGATGTGCCAGTGCATATGCACAGTCCTTATGTGAAAATACAAACCACTTGTATTTTGTTAGAGCAAGGCTCTGGTATTGGCGTTCTCCCCTTGCCTTAGACAGACAGTATTTCTAGATTAAAAGACATCTGCAAACTGTTTTAGTGGTGGTGGGGCAGGAAACATTTTATAGGCGTTACATAACTGTACGGAATGAATATTCAAGCCACATTTTATTAAAGTACATAACTCCTCCAACATAACTGGGTTATTTCTTCCTCTAAATTTAGGATACAGCAACACTGATTTGCTTAATAAGGAGCAATATTTACTTTAAGGGTCCCATGATATTTACTTTGGGACCCAAATCAGTTTCTGATGACTTCAGTGGAGATTGGGTCAAATTCTTCCTTATTTTTGTGAAAAAGAGATAGGACCTCTCTCAATGTTTTTCCTTTCCAAGTTAGAAAACACGTATCAAAAGCAGACATCCAAAAAGTGCTGAAGAAAGACTAAATGAGGAGGAGGTAACCTGGAGAGTATATGCTTTTATAATCATTATATAGAGTTCGTAGCCAGTTTTCCATACTGAGCTTATTATGAGAGAGTTCCCAGAAGATGGAAACCAATTAACTCTTTATTTTGGCAGAGATCATTCTAGGTGTTCTTTAATGGGCATTTTTCTTGCTAAATTATGAATGAGCTTTATAGTAAGACAAATGCCATTATCAGAGTTATTTATTCATGGGCTGTCATCCATAACATCCCCACACTAGTTTTTCTCAAAGTTTAATATCGATCATTTGCTTTAATCAGATGCATCAAGGGACACTCAAAGAATCAGCAACTGCAGCTTTGAATATCAGCATCTCTCTCTGGGTTTCTGCCAGGTCTAAGTGAGTACTGAGGCCATGTCAAGCATTAGGTAACAAGGGCAGTAGGTGGGGGCTTACTATCCTTACATTAGGATAAGTGTCTGTGTCCCCCAAACTCTAACTTGACTGATGATTAATCAGTCTGTGCTGACATGCCCATTACTCTGTTTTTCCACTTGATTCTGAGATTCCCCCAGAGCTCCGCGGGGACGATGCCCTGAAGAATTGCTGGGAGTGCAGAAGGGTCTTGCTCACCCTTAATGGTATTGACTGCTCTTCGCTCTGTCTCGCCAGGTAAAATCTTCTAAGTTGAGAGTAAATATTCTCTGCTCCATGGTAGCTAGGAGGCTCAAACCAAGTCTAAAATCAGCATTATATTGGACAAGGCAATTTAAAATGATACAATGTCTATTACTGTTTATATTGCTTACAGAGCGGACGAGAGAAAAGCATGGTGTCAGCATCTTGCCTGGCTCAGTGAGTGCTTGCTTCTTCATTGATCTACATGTGGCAGAGACTGCCTTATTTCCATTCTTTATTTCTTTACACAAAGATTCAGCTTTACCAGATACTAAATCCAGGCAAGCGCAGTAAGAAATCTGCCCTCCTTTTTCTTTCCTCATTCACGTATAGGGTGTCCCACTCTGGTCAGCAGACACCTCACTTAAGGCACGAGAAAGTTAAAGTCTAGGTCTGAGTTAGTCAACACAGATGACTTCTGAATTCAGTGAGGAGAAATGGGCATCTCGAGATGTCAGTTTATCTAAGAAGGGCATTTAAGAGGCAGCAGACAGGCTTAGGCACTAAGACTGTTTTTGTACTCCTAAACTGAGCCAGGCTATCGCACAGCCCTGCGCACCGGTGCATGACCATCCATATGGCCAAATTGCAAGCACCGCCAGTGGCATCCCAGCACTCTCCCAGACAGTGCCCACACACAGTTCAGGGCTCAGCATGGGCTTGACACGTCCTCAATAAGCGTATTAAATGCGGTCAGTCTGCTTTGGGGGCTGAGAGAGTTTAGTCACGTGATGTGAAAAAGTTAGCCCAGGGTCAGAGAATGGGTCAAGTATTATTTTCTAATATAGGGTGAACTTTTAGAGGTCTGTAACCAAAGATGGGCTGAATCCTATGAGAAGTGTAATTTTCAGTGTTTTGGAGAACACTACAGTACACCTGTGATATAGTGGGGAACAAGTGACTTCTATCTCAGAGCAGTATAAAGCAATCCTAAAGCCCTGCAACATGCCCTTAGGATGCAGATTTGCTATATCAATACATGGAGGTCCAATGCTAAGGTTTTTCTACAGCAAATGGGAAGCTGTCCTTTGAGGATAATTCTGTTTTCAGTTACCAGAGCACAAATCTAGAGCAATTTCACTGAGGTCTAAGGAGTTACCCTGGTGTAAAAGCTGCTGGAGACTCAGACCTGCTGACTTCAGAGTTTGATCCTTACACTGGTAAATGCCATTCAGACTCAGGAAATCTCAATGACAAATTTCAAATTCAGCTCCATACTCGGACCTGATTTGTAAAGTAGAACATTTCCCCGTTTTCCACGCAGTCCACTTGACTTGTCCAAAATACGAGAGAAAAAACATGTTTGTTCCTATTTAGATTAATTACCAGGATAATTATCCCCATATAAATGTTCTATAACATGGTACTGTTGTAAATATCTCCTAGTGTTGCTATTAAAGATTTCAACATATTTTAAAATCACAGTTTACCACAGCTCATTATATTTTAGCACAGCCTGACCTCCTTATCTTCCTGCTGGAAAAGATAGTAAGAGACAGCGTGTACATATTCCTTTTAAAATTAAATACACAATTCCCTCTTTCCCTCCCCACTAACATACTTTTTTGAATTCCAAAGTCCCATCGTTTTGCGCAGACCCATCTGCTTCTATTTTGAGGCAACTATTCTTCTGGCTCTGGAGTGCTGGGTAGCACTCCTGTTAAAGTCTGTCACTGTCTCTGGTTAATCAGCTGGAGAAGCTGCTGCTGCTATCTCTGCAGCACTCGGTGCCCGTGACAGCCTGGGGAACAAGAGGGTTGGAAGAGAACCTGTTTCTCCCACATGCTAGTGGAGAACAGATCACCCAGGCGCCAGCCTTTTTATTCCCCCCTCTTCTGTATATTTTCTGCCATAGCAATAAATAGTCTTGATAGAGACATACAGGAATTTAAGCTACGGCCAGCAAAATGGGTCATGTATTAGTTTAAAATAATTTAAGTTGGAAATATCCAAGGTAAACCTAAGTCTTACCAGTAAAGTGGCAGAGGCATTTAGGAAGCGGGCTGTGTAGTTAATTGGTATAGTCATTTTGCTGGTTAAATTAACACATATTTTAAAAATACTTTTGTGTACCCTCTGTGTGCATGCGTGTAGAAATTCTACCGAAACAAAACTGTAAAGTTTTGAGCTGGATAAAGCCTTTCATTCTCCAGCCTTTCTAGTGAAAGAAAAACACACTCGGGAAAGAAGGCCAAGCTTCACCGTGAGTCACCGGCGGCATGTCCGAGCGCGGAGGGCACAGGTCGGACCAGGCTGCCGCTGCCCCCGGCTCTCTGCCAGGCTGCCCTGCACGGACGGCTGCTCCCTTTCGGAGCTGGCTGCCTGTCCGTGGCACAGCGGAGCCCGTGGTGGGGAGGAAGCCATCTCCAGTTCCAGTTTGCTTAGCAACACCGCAGTGTCGAGCCCTGATTTAGAAGGAGAGCAGCTGCCCGCGCAATCGAGGTGGAGCGGGCTGCTGAGGGCGGTAACCTCAGCCAGAGGTTTGTTCTTCATTTTTTTCATTCATATAAAACCCCTTACCTGGATTCCACCTGGGTTCAGGAGATCTGGTTGATCTGAAGCTGCACTCTCTGGTGCACATCCACAACTTTTAGTGTCTCCATCCTGAACATGTCTCTCATAGGTGTCTAAACCACTTAAAAACAAGTTTGACGGTTCTAAAGCAGGGACACACTGTAGAAAATGTCACCCATAATCTTCAGCTGTGCCTTTTAAAATTCAACATGAATGGAGTCTTTTACCTCATCAACCTCAAAATGGAAGCCCTATATTTGCATAAAAAGGAATTTTCTCTTTTTCAGTGGTCATTTTTATTGATTTTTTTTTTTTTTCCTGGATGGGCAGCAGAGTTGTTCTGCTTTGTTTCATTTTCTGATTCTGAGCTTTGTCAGGGCTTAGAATACTTTTCTTGTATAGTGAAGATAACATTTGATGAATCACGTTTGACAACATTTTCTTGCTTGTCAGAAAAGGCATTCAGAGCACTGTTTTTATAAGACCAAATCTGTACATTCTATAGCAGTAGCTGAACTTTCCTTTGTAACCTATGTATGATGTTTCTGCCTTCCTTCCTGCATTCTAATCTCTGGGCATATACAGTTATGAAATGTCATATATGCCATTTACACCTTTATTCTAAAAGAGCTGCAGAAAACAGCCTTATCACACTAGTGTCATTTTCCTTTCAGAACTTGAAATGCAATGTGTTAATTGCCAGCTATTACTTATTTATGATTACTGCACCAAATCCACGTCTGCTTTCTTGTGGTTCTGAAATCATGTTCTAAACCATTACTGTTATTGTTGCTACTATTGTTATTTATTGTTCTTATAATGGTGTGCATATGTAAAGGACACTTTTCAACTAAAATTAAGACTCTTTTCTAGTTTTGATATATTTAGGTAGTGCTGAATGAAATAATGGCAATAATAATTTAAAGACACATGCCTCCTCCCCCCCCTCTCCCCCCCCCGAAAGACTGCTGACTGTGAAGTTTGGTCAAAGCATGGTTAGGGAAAAATTGTCAAGATACAAAGGGATTTATGCATGCATTTATTACTTGCACTAGTGGGAGTTCCACCAATAAATCCCTTGGGATGAATGTGAGCCTACATTCAGGAACAGACCTTATCTTCAGCAATCATTTTATTTCCACACTGTAATGTTCCCATTCTATAGTGCAGCTCTCTATAATTTTTCTAAAAGATTTTTTATCAGTCTTGATCAAGTGTGTTAGTTGATAAATGGTTGAGAGGTGCAGACTACAAGGAAAGATGCAATGAGTCATGCTGTCTCCTAGAAACCAGACAGCAAATAGCTTTCAACAACTATTTCAGCCTTCCCAAGTACCCTCCACTCCAGGACTCTCTCAAGATGTAATATAGACTTCCACAGTACCTGTATGTTCACCTGCCCAGGAAAATTTGGGAAGCAACTGTAATGAAACAAAGTTTAAATGGAGTCCTTCAGCACCCACCCAGAGGAATGAGACTGATGGTAAAAGAAGGCAAGAGGATGATGACAAAATAAGTAGGTAAGAGAACTATTTCCTCAGCAGTTTAGCCCGGTCTGAATGTGGGCTTCTGCCAAAAGCAGCGGTTCAGCTCTTCCTCCGTGCCTCTGACCACACATTCCCTTCCCTTGGGGCAGCGCTAGCTGTCATATCATCAACCACATGAACAAGTTGATTTGTCTGAAAAACATATAGAAAAGAAGAGATTAGTTTTCTGTGTTGTGAGGCTATGCAATTGCTACTGCCAGCACAAGAGATGCATCAAGAACATAAGGCAGGAAGCGTGGGGGAAAGACTGCTTTAGGCTACAGTGCAGTCTAAGATTGCTCACTGAGAAACTACACCCTCAGCTAGAGTGCTTTCTTTTGAAGGAATACATTTTTAATTTTACTAAATAGACAAACTGAGCCCAGAGGGGGCCAAGTGTAACGTCATGGACAGTTGAGAGTGGCACTGCTGCGAGAACAGCTCCAGGGACCTCCCTCCTTCCCCTACACGCTGCCCATGGTGCAGAGGTATTGCACGTGATACAAAGTATTGCAGACTGACTCTAGTCAGATCCAACACTTAATGAAGACTAAGGGTCTGCTGGGTGACACTCAGTTATTGCCCTGAGACACGAACAGGGGAAGGTACCTAGGCTGGGGGTGTGCAAAGACTTCTTAGGCCTGAGTCTGGAACAGAGATTGAACTTCATTGACAAGTCACTCCCAAAAGCACTTGCATTGTCTTCTCCAGTTGCTGTCCACACAAAATGAGGCATCCTCCTAGGACTTCAGTGAGATGAATTGCTATTTTTATTCCCATTTAGCAGGTAGGAAAACTAAGAAAAAGAACATAAATAATTTGTCTAAAAAATGGAGTAAACCTTCATAAATATTAATGTTACTGGACTCAAGAGGCTGAGACCCTCATTTCTGTGCCCTGATCTGGCCATGTCTCTCTAGATCCTGTAGCAATAGTTTCTATGGCAATGACCTACAAGAAAAAAGTTATATTTGCATATGCCTTTACTGATCTTGCATTTCCTTCAAATTCTATTCAAATAGATTAGTAGTCAAGGATAAATGTTGGAAGAGCCCTGTGTGGACATTATGGAGGAGAGCACCAAAACCCTTCTTCTTTTCCAGCTGCAGTACTCCTGAGAGCCCTGGTGTCAGGTCCAAAGCTGCAGTGACTCTCAGGGGTCTCAGTCAGCCATGGCAGGGGTGCACTGAACGTCTTGAGGCACTCTCCTCCCTCTTACTGAAGCAAGCATAAGGAGCATGACACCACTGACACCTGCCTGTGACCCACTGGGTGTCTGAGCCTCTCAGAAGTAAGCACCCTGCTCCGACAGTGTGTCTGCTGCAGCCGTTCCCATAGAAGACCCTTCTCATAGGTGTCGACAGCAGCCAAAACCTTGTGGCATGTTCTTCAAAGATGAAATTATGAAAATAAAGTCATTAAATGGGCAGATGATAGAGATTGAGCTGAACTTTCTTGTATAAACTCAGTTTATATGCATATTTGATTATAGCTAGTTTACCCTGTCTGGTAGGAATGTGTTCTACACTGTCATCACAAAAGAGATCTTTTTCTATATTTTGCCTAAGAAATTGTTCTAAAAGCCTGTCTGCCTTGCATCCCCATCCAGCTTTTTGTGGGGGGATGTGAAGGGAGTCTTCAGTAGGTTCTTGACACTGCAGATGAGGTTACTAAGACACAGCAATCTGGAATCTGATCTCAGGTTTCCAGGACGTGGGTAAGCCTGATCTTGAAAGGTCTGGGAGGATGATCTATTCATGTTCCCTGAGGATGTTTTTTTTCTCACGGAACCAATCTCTTCTTCCTGTTTGCTCCTACTTTGAGGTCGTAATCCCCTGTTTGTGATACCAGCAGGATTCCCACAGCAACAGATTATGATGTCACAAGCAGAGATTTATGAAGCCATAGGACGGAGAAGGAGGAAGAAGGGCTCTGTTGTGAGACGGCCCAGTCTGCAAGCTCTTTTTGCAGTAATTGCCCAAGTGGGAGGAAACCTATCTCACAGAAGTTATATTTTAACCATCTAAGTGACTGGTTATCAAAGTGTGACTGAGCATGGATATTCAACAACAAGTCTTCTGCTTTCAAGCCCATTCATAAATCCTGACTGAATACACTAAAATCCTTTGAGGCGATTTCACAAAACAAGGAGAATGCGGCGGTGACAACAACTATATCAATTGTCTCTCTAAAATGAAGGAAGAGACACTGGGAGCAACAGAAGGATGCTCAAAGCACATCCTAAGCAGTGACCATGCCTGATGAGGCACCATCCCTTTCACAGTGTATTAGGTTTGCAAGGCAAGGTTTTGGTAGTGGGGGGGCTACAGGGGCGGCTTCTGTGAGAAGCTGCTAGAAGCTTCCCCCATGTCAGATAGACCCAATGCCAGCCGGCTCCAAGATGGACCCACCGCTGGCCAAGGCCGAGCCCATCGGACACCGTGGTAGCACCTCTGGGATAATGTAGTTAACAAGGGGAAAAAACCTGCATGACAGCAAGAGCAATTACAGCCAAAAAGAGAATACATGAGAGGAACAACTCTGAAGACACCCAAGTCAGTGCAGAAGGAGGGGGAGGAGGTGCTCCAGGTGCTGGAGCCGAGATTCCCCTGTAGCCTGTGGAGAAGACCATGGTGAGGCAGGCTGTCCCCCTGCAGCTCATGGAGGTCCATGGTGGAGCAGATACCCACCTGCAGCCTGTGGAGGACCCCATGCTGGAGCAGGCGGATGCACCTGAAGGAGGCTGTGACCCCATGGGAAGCCCACGCTGGAGCAGGCTCCTGGGTGTGACCCCATGGAGAGAGGAGCCCAGGCTGGAGCAGGTTTGCTGGCAGGACTTGTGACCCCGTGGGGGACCCATGCTGGAGCAGTCTGTTCCTGAAGGTCTGCACCCCATGGAAGGGACCCACGCTGGAGCAGCCTGTGGGAACGACCCACATTGAAGTTGGTGGAGGACTGTCTCCCATGGGAGGGCCCCCAGGCTGGAGCAGGGGCAGAGTGTGAGGAGTCCTCCCCCTGAGGAGGAAGGAGTGGCAGAGACAAGGTGTGATGAACTGACCACAACCCCCATTCCCCGTCCCCCTGTGCTGCTGGGGGGGAGGAGGTAGAGAAATTGGGAGTGAAGTTAAGGCCAGGAAGAAGGGAGAGGTAGGGGAAAGTGTTATTAAGATTTGGTTTTATTTCTCATTATCCTACTCTGATTTGATATTTAATAAATTAAATTAATTTTCCAAGTTGACATGACAGTAATTGGTGAGTGATCTCTCCCTGTCCTTATCTCGACCCACAAGCATTTCATTATATTTTCTCTCCCCTGCCCAGCTGAGGAGGGGAGTGACAGAGCAGCTTTGGGGGACATCTGGCATCTGTCCTGGGTCAACCCACCACACACAGCCTCATGGCAAGCAGAGGGGTACAGCATCTGCACTTTTTCAGAAAAATCTTTGATTCTCCATGATTACCTCCTTGGCTCTCTCTCAGCTGGGTTGCCTCATTTTGGGCAATACTCAGTGCCCATTGCAGACACATTCATGAGACAAGGACTCTAAGAGAGAGCTCTGCAGGATTTTCTCCCCCAGTGGGTGAGCTGTAGAGCTTCAGGTCTTGTGAGTGGTCAACCACATGCTGTGGTGTTGGGCTCAGCTGAGAAATTCACCCTCTCTACTCATCTATCCCACCCTTGTTCTGAAGAGAGATGATGGTAGATTCGGCTGTCCAGCTTGGTCACCCTTGGCTCACAGAACAGAAGAGCGGCTTTGGAGTGCTGTGGAGATTGAAGGGGTGTGTTTGCCTGCGTACATTTTTTTGGGTGGGCGGGTTTGCTCTCAGTGTGTGACCCTTGTCTGGTCTGCACACTCTTCCTTAACTTGTCCTCACTTGTCCTTACCTCAAAGTGACCAGAATATTGTTTTGAATCTAACTTGCACAGTGACTGGCAGGCATTTGATCTGGCATTTTACTGAGATGTAACCAAACGTGACTTGTAGAAGAAAGTCCTCAGCAATGGCACTTGTGCCCTTTTAGTGGAATTTTAGTCCAAGTCTGGACCTCAGCTTTGCCTGTGGTTTAGCTTTGGGAGGAATTCAAACCAGAAGGAGCACATTTTCCAGATCAAAATCAGGTACCATAAAGAATAGCTGAATTTCCACAAGAACATCTGAAATGCAAAATTGACTTTGTCTTTCATATGAGATTTCTACCAGGTCAGTACACTTGAAACCTTCTCTGATTTCAAAAATGTAAAATAAAGTATATTTTTTCCCCAGTTCTTTTCAAGAAAAAAAGCCTTTATGAAAATCACATTGAAAACTATAAGTTGGCATCAAGTCATTCAATTGTTGGAAGCTCATTGCTGATTTTCTCCATGGTCACAAACCATACAGGAACAGATAAAAAGATGGGTCTTGTAGTCATACAAGTCACACAAACTACACTTTCATGAAAACAGGGTTTTTTTCTGCTACAGACATAGGCTGCATTTTTACAGCCACGTGGCGTCAGTGATGTCACTAAAAGGTCCTAGCATCCTTTTGCATCTCTGTTCATCACTATCCTCCCACTGCTCTTTCTGTAATGCTGGTAAAACCATTCGTGTGAACTCTCTTATGAACTTGATCAGAGAAATCATAGAATCATAGAATTGTTTTGGTTGGAAAAGACCTTTAAGACCATCAAGTCCAACTGTTAACCTAGCACTGCCAAGTCCACCACTGAATCATGTCCCTAAGCACCACATCCATACATCTTTTAAATAAATGATGACATAAAGGCAGAAACAGGCAGCCTACAGTGGTAGGTGCAAGATCACTTTTGTTGGCATGAGTTCTGACTGATACTGACTTAAAGTGCATATGAAATGACGGTTATATTTGCATATCTTTGTGTTGGCTTAAATTCTCCTCATACTGTTGCTTGTACAGATTATATCTCTATGAAACTAAAATTTAGCCAGAATGTTTTTCAGGCCTGTCCCAAAATACTAATCCTGGAACCAGCTGAGTCTTGGTTTCAGTCTCAGATCTTCTCTCCATGTCCACTCCAGTTTGGACATGATCTGAACATCTGTTATTTGACCTAATGTCAGCCTTTGACATTCATAGATGTAGGATAAATGCTGGGTAGAAGAGCATTCAGAGGGTTTGGTGACTGCTGCTAGACTTTCAAGATAACTCTGATTATGAGACTTGATTTACTACTTCTTGTTGGAATTGTATAGACATTCTGATTATGAACAAGCACTAAACAGCTGTGGCACTAAAAGAGATGGGCAGACACAGCAGGCAGAGCCAACACATGGTGCTTGATGTAATTCCCTAAGACTGTTACTGATACGTGCTTTAGTGTCATTCACTTTAAGAAGGTCATTCAAAACAATGCTATTTAAAAAAATGTACAGAATTAAGTAACAATCATACTGATATTTTTGGAGTTCCTCATTTCTTGAAAAAATGAGTTGTCATGCTATTTTAAATTCATCACAAGCACAGCTAGTAAGTAAAAAAAAATCCCCCCTTAAAGAATATATTAATTTGTACTCAAATTTCCAAAGTTCATGGGTTTTTACTTTGCTTATTTAAAACTTGTGCAACTTTTATGAACTACTGCATCCTCAGACATAGGAAAAAAACATACACAAGTGTTAAAAACAATTAGTCTCTAAATATTTTGAATGCCAAGTGGGAAATGAATAATGAAACAAAGAACGTGTGTTTCTTGAACATGACTTACATTAGGCTTACACCCACACTTTCCTTAAATAACTCTTCAATATGATCGGATCACAATGAGTAGGTAGGTTTAATGGTCTCCATTTCAGAGATGTGCGTCCTGAGGTACAGAAGTTTGGGTGACATTCCCAAGGACACAGAGGAAGCCAGTGAGAGAGATGAGAAGCCCGGAGTTCCTGACCTCTCTGTCCTGCTCACTAATCACAAACCTGCATTTCTTCTGCGAACCTCAGAGATTTTTCCCTTGCTGCTGGGGAACTGACTGTTCAGAGGTGTCTCTGCACTTGGTTCTTTCTGCAAAATTCCCTGTGTAGCAAGTATAATCTAACAAAGGTTTTAAGGGGAACAGTGAATGGGCCAGAACTGAGTTTCTGCCACTTTAGCCTTAGGAAATGCAAGAAGTGTATTCCTGCTGGGTATGTCCCTGATAGACTCTTGTCGCAGCATCAGGTCTCCTTCCCTTTGGCAACAGCCCAGGGCACATACCTGGGAGAGGTAAAGATCTGTTAAGGGTGAAGGACCTGGGCACTAGTACTAATTTTCTTGCTGGGCATAGGTACCAGCCAGACTGTGTGTGCTCCAGTGATTACACAAGTGCCAGACCTGAGTACGTTTTGACAGGGCACAAACTATATGACCCCCTGGGAAGCAGTTCATAAAATTTACAGCAACCTTCAAGCTGCTCTAATTTTGTTTGCAAACAAAAATAAAGCATTAGGAGGTCATAAGAAACTCCCTTATTCCTCTCTCCTGTTTGAAAAAGGAAGTCCATCGTCTATGAAAGAAGGTCCATCTACATGTAACAATGCTTATCTATATTCCAAAGACATTCTACATACAGTCCTATATTTTTTCTGAGTTCCCTTGAATTCAGTTGAGGTCTAAGAATAAAGATGCATGTCTTGGGTTTCCCAAAGTTCATTTCTGTTAGTCAGGTGTGATGGTTCTTTTCTTTAGGGCTTTTTGACCCAGGTTTTCCCTGCGTGGTGCTAGAGACCTTGTCTTGGCTCTTTGGTGATTACTACAGGGGGAAGAGTCAAAATTATCTTTCAAATAAATCCTTTCTTGTTTCATTGCTATTTGTAATACTATTTTTTTGTTCTTCACTAGCACATATTGAAATAAATGTAGCAAGTGACACCTCCTAAGTAGGCAGAAGTGGGAGAAACCTCTCAAGATGACAAAGTCCTCTCCATCCCCTGTTTAACTCAGGCAGATAGATTGTGTAATCCTTTCCATAAAGTTAAAACCTTTTAAAAACTCCTTATCCTTTTTTGGTCTTGCTAAAAAGATGATTCAAAACTTCATAACTCTAATGGTTCTACTTAATTTCTTCCCTGCAGTCACTGTTGTTAACCTAGAGCAGTGTGAAAATGCTTGAGCTAATTTTAAACAAGGAGTCCTTGAAACAATCTATCTGGGCAGCGATGCTCAGCATGGACTCTCTTATTTTGCTTCTTAGTAAGTAGACATATTATTTAGCGGTATCTACATTAGCAAGAAGCATGGTTTTGTATGACCAAATCTGTAGAATGAAACTTGGCACTGAGTCATCCACATCCACATTACCAACACTTCGGGGATTTTACCTGCTCTGCGTGGTTGAGTCTGATCCCGTGGATTGAACTCCCATTAGTGACTGGAGCTCACCAGATGAACTTTTATCACATGTTCCAGATTAATTTCATCTGAAAGTAATCCATCTGGTGCCCTCTAAAACCATTCAGTAAGGTGAAGCAATCAGATCAGGAGATCTGCTTCAAAATTGATCTGAATCAAAACACTGATGTAAACACACCTTCTGCTTTCTTAGGCTAAACAAGCCACATGCATCTGTGTGTGGATACAGACAAACCAAGATCACCCTTGTCGTGCTCTGAGTGGGCCAGATGTGACCCAGCTGTGGTATGGAAGTGGAGTGCCATGATCTGGCTATTATACTCTAAGGAGAGCTTAAGTCTATCCTCTCACTTAGTCTTGTTCTCAGTCTCTTCTAAAATGAAATCTATTCTCCATGCCAGACTAGGAGTAATTTTCCTGGCCTGCACCAATTTTAACATGTCTTTTTGGAACAGGGATAAACAGAACTGGACACGCTACTCCAGATGAGCCTAGTGTTTGGAGCTTGTCATTTAGATTCTGCAAATGCTGGTAGACATCACTACATCAGTTACAGGCAGTTCCCATTTCAAGGCTATTTCAGCAATTGTATCAGATAGAAATTTAGCCATCAGCTACAAATAAGACAGGCAGACACTGCAGACGCAGAATAAAAGAATTACAGCATTCTGTACCACAGCTCACCAGCCTACTCTGAGCAGCACCCAGACAAAATTGTATATATAGTTAGAACTAATCCATAGTCAAGACCATATGAAATAGCCAGGACATATTTTCTATGAGTTATAATTCTATTAATCTGAGAAAAGTTACGGAGGAAAATCAGCTGGACAAAGCACATGGATCTGGTGTTATGTCCCCTGTAAGATATTACTGGGGCAGATTTTAGAACACTTTTCTCTCCAGCTGCTGAGATCTCAACACTCCTGGAGTTTTAAAAGGGCCATTGACAGGCCAGTTAAGACTCTGATGGGGTGATTAGGTTGATAAAAGTGAATATTCCGGGGTTGCACACTTTCATAGAATTTCTGTTGTCTAATGGACCCTCCATCCCTGCCCACATAACCCATTACTTTGCATTTATGCACCACAGGCAGAAAACTTAACTATCACTAGGAGAAGGCAGATGGGAGAGAATATGCCTGGTTGCAAAATAAAAGATTGAAAGGACAAAGAATAATAAAAAACTTCTATTTTTGACAGCTATACATCTTAAATACATAAAATCCTTAGAAGTTGGAAGGCAGCATGCTCCCAAACACTTCACAGTTGCTGTCATTGGGCACTTCATGTCAGAAACATGATTCTGACTGACATTTGTGGGAGTAGCATTCACAGGAAGGATTGCACTGAACAGTAGCTTTGATTTGGCATATCTTTATACCATACAGCATACTATAGATATTCCCAAGCCAGCTTCTCATCTGGTTTCAGGATAGTGTTGTGTCTTTGATAATTAACCACGCTGAGAGGAAGAGCTGTTTTGTAAGGGTCCTGTTCTATGTAAATGTTGTTCTTCTGCCTCCAGGACCTGAGCTAGAATGTCAGTGTCAGGGTGCTTTTACTTACAGTGGATTTGGGCAACAGCCAAAGGTGTAGTATTGCCCTGGAAGGTGTGGACATGTCCTCAGCTGGTGATGCTGCAGAGAATGAGAGGTTTATCTACGCCACTTTCTCCATGTCTTATCTTCCTATTTCTTCTTTCAACATAAGGAGGACCTTTGGTCTCCAGGTAGTTTTACCTAATTTTGAACTAACTCAAACACTTTGGGTTCAAAAGTTTACCTTTAGTGTTACTGGTTTCATGTTCTACCAGGATGAAACTGGGGTAGAAAGCTCAGAAAGAAAAATTTCCAATAAAAAAAAAGAAAAGAAAGAAAGAAGGGATGGGCAAGGACGTTGCAGAATTCTAAACAAACTTTGAGATGAGTAGAATGAGAAGAAAAAAAAAAAAGGAAAAAGGTAATGGAAAAAATAATATAATAAATACATTCCATATGGCCAAGGCAAGGGGCAGCCTGGCTTTAACGACAGTCTGCCGCATGCTGGCTTTTATTCAGATGGAATTGTGTGTCAGTGTGGGTTGTTTCTTTTTTAATTGAGTAATTGAATCATTCTGGAAAAAAAATACGGAGGCTAGCAACCTTACAGCTCTAAGCAAATAGTTTCAGAGTGTCACGAAAATCTCTGTCATTCTTTCTTTGATTTCTAGCTGCCTCTTAGAAACTTTATTCCCACACTGGTGATGGGGTGAGAGCCCAGGACTTACATGCTCTGTGTTGGACTCCAGCCAGTGGTATTCAAACTGCACATACTCTGCCAGATCTGCTGAGAACCTGTGATGACATTTTTGGAAGGGCAAGATGTCTCTCAGAGTTCAGGGAACGAGTGGATTATCTGTCACTGTAAGTGTGTATGTAATCTAAATAATCGCTTGGCTTCAGTTTGCAGTCTGGGCTGAGGTGCTGGTTCATTGCCCTGATCTCTGAACCAGGGAGTCCATCCTGAGAGCTTGGGATATGCCCTGCTTCTGTCCACCATATTTTCACATTGTCTGAATGAAAGGGAAGCTCTTAAAAATAAAAACGTTTAGATGCTTTGTAGCTGTCTGTACCATAAAATGAACTAAACTTCCATGACCTTCTGGGTCTTATACAAAGACCCTTGAAGCAGGGTTAGCCTGAGGGGTGGGTTAGCTGGGTGGCTGCCCGGCATGCTTAAGACTAGAGTGCACGACTGAAATTCTAGGTTAATGTTTATCCCCAATCAATTAGTGTTTTGGAAAGGCATGAAATTCTGGCTTGCCCTGGGCACTGTTTGACTAAAGGCCAGCCATGGCTGGGAGCCCCAGAAGGTTGCAGATCTTGGCTCTGTGGGAGGCCCGGCTATACAGCAGCAAACAAGCTTTCCTCCAAAGACCCTCAGTGCTCTGTTCAAAAGAATTTTTCATCCTCCACCTGTGGCCATGAAAGAGGGTTGACAGATGGGCTGTTGTAATGGGCTATTGTGTAAATAGCATGCATTTAGCAGAAAAAATGGTGAGGGTGTATATTTACAGGGGACTTACATGGATTTTCATTGTAGATGAGGAGGGCTCCAGAAGAGCCACTGCAGGCCTGCTGCATTAATTCCCTATGCAGAGCAAAGTATTTTCCTTTACTTCATTAGCTTCTGTTGGAAAGTAAATACAGCAATTCAGAGGGGGATGGAAGGAGATGCTTTGAAATAACATTTGGCCTGGATATTAATGGTCACTTTTTAATAACCTGGCCTCTTAAACCTCAGACTTGCAATGGCAATATTCTGCAAAGTGTTGGTCTGTAAGGCTTACTTTGAATTCAGGGACAAAGAACAGGAACCACCTGTTGAATGATGTGTCCATGCAGCCATTTTCAGAATAGGGATTAGCTAGTTGAATGTTGCTTTTCGTGGAAGTAATGTTAAGGGCAGAATTTATATAAGAATGTTTTGGATGATTCTATTTCATCCCTCTCCTCCTCACATCCCTGGGCAGAATATTCAGGCATAGAGTAGACTGGGAAATCAGGAGCAAAAGAGTGGAGAGGGCTGTCAAGTGTGTATTGATAGAATGGAAGGAAAGGTGAAGTAATATGTGGAGGAAAGCTATAAAAATGGCTGCAGAGGATTCATGGGAACCTGAAGGTTGGAAGGGGAATCTGAGAAACAGCAGAGAGAATTGCAATAAAGAGAAGATGAGAGGAAAGAAAACATGTCATTTCAACAAAGCAGTGAGGACCTAACAGGAAGAAGATGACCCCAAATCAAAATGGGCAGAAATAGTGATGAGCTGGAGTAGCAGAAGTACTGGAAGGGCCAGTCTGAAGGACATTGATGAGAAAGCAGGAAAGGTGATAAGTGCTGGTCCCTGGGTGGCCCAACAGGCAGGTGGGGATGGCTGGCCATCCTCTCCACTGCTGGCCTCAGCAATGTGTCAGCTGGCAGGGCTGGGAGCTGGCAATATAGCGCTGACAGGGGGATGAGCAACACGTGGTTTCACTGGCAAAGGAGAGCTGTTCCCAAGGGACTTCAAAATTTTTGATATATATAGAAGCAGGTCTGGCTCTCAGGCACAAGGCCAGCAAGTGAGAAAAGAGTCAGTACACATGTCCATGTTAGTACTCCCTTCTAATGGGGACCCAGCCTCTGTGAAAACTCATGTTCCCAGGTCTGCCTAGACCAGATCCTGATTGCCGTCAAGCAAGTTCAGTGTGGGGCCACCAGAGATAAGTTTGTCCCTCATCTTTTCTCTGAATCCTGCAATAAGCCTACATTTCTGTTTCCAGCTCAGGATGACATACTCCATCTGACAGTACAGAACAATTGCAGCCAACCAGACGGCACCGTGACAGTCTCCACAGGGCTATTTTTGGAGGATGAGAAAGTTTGCTGGAATCTATACCAAATACCAATGGGTTCAGCCAGCAGGGAAAGTTAGTGCCACTCACCTCAGGTGCATCAACTTTTCTAAGCCTTCACTACTGGTGTTTTGCACAGCAAAGGGTTGGCTCTGTGTGAAACCTTTGTGGGGGGGTTAATGTCCTTCTCGTGCTGTTGACTGTGATGACAGCAGGAGCAGCCCTATTTCCTGGGAAGATGGTAGAAGCCATGATTCTTGTAGTGGAGCCCCCTTTCTCTCCTGGAAAGTAGAAGTCGCGTGAACTGGTCAGGCAGTGAACTTTTTTTGATTGGATGAGGGATGAGTCATCTCTTGAAATTGTCATCAGTGTGGGATCATGATATCCAGGTCCTGCAGAGGAAGATGGGCCTAAGGAAGAGGTCAGCTTTGGCTGACGTCTCAAGACCAGGTCTAAGGTTGTCTTCCTGGGCACTGGATTTCAGTTCCATTGCAGTTCCCAAATGAAGAAAGAGTGCATCCATTAAAGCTAATTGTACTTCTGTGCAATTTAGTGAGCAATTTGTACCTTCCAAACACACAAAAAAGAAGTACAGTCAGTTTTGTTGATTTTTCTTTCCTGATTCCAGTCAATTGTTAATAATCATGTTGTCATTTTTTTTAAAGAGTTGGCACCAAAACTTCATTCATTCCACTTAGAAAGAACCACCACCAAACTATTACAAAACCTGTCATTATCTCACAAAGTCATATTCTTGACATCTGTTAAGTAAAGGTTTATTTTACACTTCAAAAGTCAATCTGCACAGCTGACTAAACTTCTTCAGAACTGTACAGTCTGCTCCTGTCAAATATTTGGGAAAATAAAAGTTGGTTTAAGAAAAATATTTGTTTTAGTTGGAAAATGAGTCGCCTTTTTTTCTGTATATGGGAAAACGTGACTTTCCTTAAAAATTGAAGTAGAGGGTGGAAGAAAGAAGATGAAGCATTTCCTATGTACTGTATCTGATTTTATCAGTATCAGAAAATGACAGATGAATCAGTTCTCTGTACATTTCATTTCAAGCTCTATATTTTTCATTTTTTAGCTATAACATACTGGAAGGTTGATGGGGGTCAAGCTAGGCTCCTGGATAGTTTGCAAAGAAAGCTCTAGAAACTATTTCATTCAGGGTATCTGTGATTTGCAACCAAGTCTATGTTACATGACAATTTTGGCTTGGCTGTCAGACTTGGTTATGCCATTAACCCAGGTGCAAGAATCTAATGTGTATAACTGTAGGCCTTGGCAACGACACTCAAAAACACAAAAGTGCTGGAAGAAGCTTTCATGTTTTCCAGCAGTTGATCTCACCTTATTTATTTCTCTTTATCACTAGCTCTGGCCCTGCATGCATGGTATTGACTAGGCAGCCTTGGAACTATTGAGAGCAATGATACAAGTACTACTGCAGGCAACTCAGATTTTTTTTAACATCTCAGAACAAATCTCAGCAACATGGTGGAATATGTGCATGAGTCCTTTCTGTTCCAGGTTTTACCCTTTTCACAACCTTGACCACACTGTGTCATTATTAGAGAACAAAAAAGTGCTCTCTTGAATTAGAGATAGACATTCTTTGGGAATATTTTGTCAGAATAATTTATGCAATAGAAAATTCAATTTCCACAAAATCAAAAATGTTCATTTCAGCTTTATCCCCCTCCCCCCAGAAAAAAAAAATAAATCATGAGTTGTCTCAGAACTCAGGCGATCTG
Source organism: Grus americana (assembly GCF_028858705.1). Taxonomy (NCBI): domain Eukaryota; kingdom Metazoa; phylum Chordata; class Aves; order Gruiformes; family Gruidae; genus Grus; species Grus americana. The sequence continues at coordinate 153,471,832 of NC_072853.1, forward strand.
GAGAATGGAAATTCCAGATATCTCTCATCATCTGTGCAGTCATTCTCTGCTGTCACTTGTCACAAGCCAGGAAAGGAATCAATTTACCAGTCAGTGGCTAGCAGTCAGAACAGATACATTTCTGATGATCACTGAGATAAAACAAGGATACGGAAAATTCAGTTAATAAGTGGCTATCTTTAATACCAAGAAATTTTGATTGCTTCTAGCCAGGTAGTCTTGGACTTTATCTTATGCCTTCAGGTCAGCTTTGGGTCAACTATGTTGATAACTGAATTGGAGCTTAGTAAAGTATATTGGGTCTGGCACAAATAAGCACACCTCATCAGTGGAGTTAAGCCCTGAAAAGAACGTTTTCTGTGGATTATGCTGGTGCAGTCAAAGGGAGAAGAACAGGGAAGCCGTGTGTGACAGAAAACAGGAGCCACACTTCATATATACTGCTGGACTTGCAAAGTGAATTCCAAAGTGATGATTTTGAAGTTCTGCGAAAGAAATAAGCAAGATTTTTTTTATTTTTTTTTTTTTTTCCTTCAGTCCAACTATAAAAGATTAGGCCATAACCAGAAGGAGTATTAGATGTGATTGGTCGTCTCAGGTACTCAGATCCACAAATTAGCTCCACAACTCTTTCAGTAGTTGTCCCTTAAATCTGAAGTATATCTATGATTTCAAAAGTAGGGTTCATTTTGCCTTAATTGAGCCATTAAAAATGAGGTGTTTAATCTGAGTGGATTGTTTAGCCTCCTTCTATACTCACTGGAGCAAACAAGTATGTGTGCAAAGTGACCGATATGATAGCTGGAGTGACTTGCTCTCTCACAGAATCTGTTGCTTCACATCCATTACAGTGTGAACCTAGACAGCTCAGACTAAACATATTACATGTTAGTCAACTCAAGTTTGGTGAGATTAATACTCCCTGGTTGTCTCAAATTCCCACTCTAGGCAGACTTGCAAAACAGTTCAAGACCTGTCCCTGGCCTAAATCTTGCCATAACTCACATGCATTCTCCTACAAGGCTCAGTGCTTTCTAGAGCAAACCTAGCAGCTGATCTGCCTCTAATAAAGCCAGGAAACAGGAATGCTGCAAATTACTTTTTTCATCAATAGATAGAACACCAATCCAGGACAGAAGTTCAGCTTCTTCCTAGGTCTAGGTGGATTTGAGCCTTCATCTCCTGTCTCCTGGAATGTATCTTTACCACTAACTTGAGTGGGCAGGTGTAGACACCTTCATTCTCCCATCCTGAGACTCAGTTCTGCTTTATATGGTCAGCTTAAACTTTCACTAAGACAGAAAGCAAGTACCAAGTAACAGAGGTTGGGCTAGGGAACTCTCTCATTTACTATAATGTTTTACTATTACACATTCCTGTGAACGATTTAAACCCTGGGGTTTAGAGTCATCTCTCTATTTCCATTTCATTGTTTAAATGGGTCACATAAAGTAGAAGAACTTCAGTATGCAGGAACAAGAACAACCCTTTACAAGCCCCCTAGAGCTCTTCTTAATGACTACGGTCCCTGAGGAAGTTGGGAGAACAGGGCTTAAATTCGTTAGACAGAGAAGGGAGTTGAACCCAGAGCCCCACATTCTAGATGAGCGCCCCAGACTCTGGAAGTTCTGGAAAATAGGGGTAAGGGATTATAGCATTTCCTTCTCTAGCTGTTTTTTAAAAAAATCCATTATAGAAACATTTTTTTACCTAGCTTTTGGAGAGAAATCAGCACAGCAATGGGAGCAATATGTGCCCAGGCCTTGGGGATCAAGGAGGGAGGATGTGGAACTCAAGCTTTTATTGTCATTTCTTACTATCTAATTTAAGAAACTCTAGTTCAGCAGACCATGTTGTTTTAGGTAGAACTCCTTACAGGATTATCCATCTCAGTGGATGAGTATACAGTAAACCTGCATGCATAACTTAAAGACTAGATGTTACAGTGTTCTAAAGTGCAATGCTCTTATTGGCCTAATCTTAGGATCGCAGAACACCAGGAAACTTTAGGTAATTTTCCATCAATTTATTTTGAATTTGATCATATGGTCTAAGTTGTTGTGCCCTAAAAAGTCCACCACCAATTTCCAAACCTATTCTACATGAACTTTGGGCATTTTGATTACATTTCATGTTATAAGACTTCTGTCCATTGCAGTTCAAGTCTGGAATACTGATTATTATTTCTGTTGCCTTTATAAGGTTTGGGGGGTAAAATGTTTTATAATAAATGATGGGAATTTTCTTTATCTGCTAGTATAGTATTATCACTGGGACATAGGCTTTGGATAAATCCAAGTGTTTTGGGTTTAATATATCCTTTTATATAATGACCTATGTTATTATAATGTATTTAACATGTTTTTTAAACAAACATACTCACATAGGCTGCAAATCAATGAGTTCTTCTTATATGGGAAGATCGATTTTCTGGAAGCCTAAGGCTCAACTATGACTACCTGCTTAGTTTAATTTGTAGTGAAGTGTTTGCACTCTTACCCCAGTCATTTTGCTTGTGTAAGACGGCCTCTTTGCAGTGATGGTTGCATTATAGTATACGACAAAACTCTAAGATGGGTTTAATATAAGTTAGAATCAACTTAATACAAAATGACCCACAGAATTTCCACAGGGACAGAACATAGTCTTTCAGCAGCTGATGGAATAATTCCTTATGAAATGATATCAACTGGGATATTGCAACTTCCAAAAGAGTATAATATATTAAATGTCAATCAACATGAGTTTATGAAAATAGTTCTTGTCAAACCAACCAGATGTCTTTCTCTGATGGGATTACAAGCTGGGTTAATAAAGGTAAATAGCATTGATACACTACACAAAGATTTATGTCAGGCATTCATCTGAGCACCGAGCAAACATTTCTTTGAGAAACTGTAGTGACTAAAAATCAACACAGCACACATTGAGTTTATTAGAACTGGCTAACTGGTAGGTCTCAAAATGTAAACAGGGAATCATAACTGAACAAATATGGCTTTTGTGATCCTTGGAAGAGTGAGGAGGAGTTGGGTTGTTATATCTACTTTATAATTTGTATGTGTGTGGCTGTGACTACATTAATGGGTCCAGTTCTGGGGTTCACCATCTTAATGAAGTCATCTGCAAACTGGGGAGGGGAGAGGAGCAGTTTGGGGGAGAAGTACAGGAATGGTTAAAGGACAAGAAAACAAAGATTGTAAACTCAATGAGTTCAATCTGCTTAGTTTATCAAAGGAAAGGTTAAGAGATGACATAATCACAGTTTATAAGTATCTCCATGGAGAAAATACACTTGATAATTAGGGGTTCTTCAGTTGAACAGACAAAGACATAACAATATGCAGTAGATGATGGACACTGAAGCTGGAAAAATTCAGATTTAAAGGCATAAGTTTTATAAAGAAGATGATTAACCTCTGGAACAATTTAACAAGGATTATGGCGAAACCTCTGTCTCTGGAAATCTGTAACTCAGAACAGGATGTCTTTCAGAAAGATTGGATTAGATTAGCACAGTGGTTCCTCACAGTTTTATAATCTAAGAAACACTTGAGTGACTTAACTATTCAGTCTGCTTATGTTTAAATGGATAGCTGCCATTTGTATCTTTACTATTTTGTGCTGGCTCAAAAGTGGTAGCAAGGACCAAAACCCCTCTCTCAGATGAGAATGTGTTTATATGCTGGTGCACTTTGTGGGTTCCCATAAAACTGAAACTACTCCTTTAAGTAGTTCAAAATGAAATACAGTCTCTGGCAGCAGCAGGATGTACACAGCTGTAGCATGTGTGCCTGTCATGTCATACCCCTAGCAAACATTCAGATCCTGGCATGCATTTTCTTAACATAAATAGTTTAAAGTACTTGCTCATGCTCTGAGAGAGAAAAAAATTGCTCAGTCTACTGTAGCAACCTTGACCAATGGGGATTTAATGCCCTCTTTAGAGAAGCCATCTCAATGACACAACTCTACTGGCTTAGTCTATCCTTTAACAGCTCTCAGAAGCAGCTCAATGGCCTCATCAAAATTTGGACTACAAGCTGCCCAAAGGTAATACCAGACTGCATGCCATGTGATGAGAGTAGGCAATCTCCATCTCTGAGAAGAATGGGATTTAAGGGTATATTTTAATCATAGAATTATGTATATATTTTAATGACTAAGGAAACTGGATTTGAGAGCCTCTTTGCTGGTGCTTCTTCTCTGTAGTGGCATGGCTATTAGCAGCTCTGACACAGGGAAGGGAAGGAAAGGGGGTCTCATCCAGCCAACTGGCGGTGCTCATTCCCACCTCCCCCCCATCTGCACAGCCTCACACCTGGATGCCTCCAACCTGTGCTGTGTTAGCTATACTTCTGCCACTCTTAACGCTGTCATGTGGTTAAAAGAGACAACATGTGTCACATTTTTTTGAGATTATTCTTGACCTCTTGGCCATATTCTAATTTACATCATTGCATATTCCCTCTGTGTTCTTCCTTGAGTTTCAGTCAGTTGTGGTATTTCTTCATATTTGGTTCCTAATGATACACAACTACCATAACACGTAGAAAAAGAATGTAGCTGTTTCAAAAGAAAGAAAGGATTAGCCATTATATGAATTATAAGGATAACTGTGGTTTCTCCAGAACATAAATCAATCCACATTCTTCAGGACATAAATCATGTGCTAAATGTCTGAGACTTAAAGGAGAAACTTCCCTCACCAACATGTTGTTGCATAATTGCCCATTATGGAAATTTTACGTCTTCCTCTGAAGCATCTGGTACTGGTACCATTAGTTTGATCTGGAACAACAATTCCTGTGCGCTGTTGTGGAGCATTCCTGTGACAGTTCAGCAGCTGCTCGATTCCATCTCGTACAGGGCAGCCAGATGTCCCACTGCTTTAAGGTTGTCCCACTTTTCAGCATCCTATTCTGCTTCCTTTGCTTGCATTAAAGAAGGCTAGCTAACCTTATATTTTGACACACTTGTGCTATCTAATGCCTTTCACATTGGGACATAAAGCTACCCGCAATGTGATTGCGACACAGTCAGGAAATTTTTAGAAATGTGGTACTCAGAAAAAACATACAGAGAAAAAGTATTGCTCTCCAACTAATTTCATATCCTGTTTTATGTCTTCCTTACTGGAAGGAGACATATGTGTTGTAAATCACAATCATGGCTACAGTGATCACTATAATTAATTTTGTATAATATTTTCCATTCCAGTCCTTTGTTTTCAGTAGTTCATAACTTTCTAATACTTTCACTTATTGATTTTGAATAGGGAAGCAAATAAAAAAACCCAGAACAACCTATATTTTTCTTTATTACTAAACAGTTTTGGTCACTTTTCAAACGTCTCTTGATACCCACATGACAATATTTAATCCCTGTTGTTCTTTTCCTTATCCTTTGTCTTACTTGTCAGCTGGGGCACTATGTACAGTGACCGCAAAGGTTTAAATGTGTGAGTGTTGCAGTCCAAGTTGATGATTTCAAGGTTACGCTTGCTCATTCACCTCACCATTGGGGCAGTGGAAGAATAAGCTTCCATGTTTGACAGCAGTGTCAGCTTATGCTCTTCCTGCCTCCCTGTTTAAAAATAACCCAGCAAAAAATTTGCAGGTCGCCTTCCCGATCCAGGTCACTGTGTCACCCCAGTCCAGGTCACGAACAGCTGTTCCAGCCATGCTGAGGGTGTGCAGCAGGTATAAGCTGGTTAAATCGGCACTGCCTCAGAGAGAAATGTCAAAAATGACCTGAAAAAGAAAGTAGGCAGTAAGGTAAGAAAATATGCTGATGATACAAAGTTATTCAGACTTGTAGGACAAGACTGTGAAGTATTACAAAGACTGAGTGACTGGGCAATAAAATGATAGATGAAATGCAATGTAGATATATGTAAAGTGATGCACATAAGGAAAAGCAGTCCCAGATCTCCTCATAAAATGATCTCTGAGGTGTATTACAATTTAAAAAGGTCCAGAGAAGGGCAACAAGGATGATCCCTTTTTTCTGAAGTTGTTTCTGCACAAACAGCAACTGCATAAGGCTGGAACTCCTCAGCCTGGAAAAGAAACATAGGGGGGATTTGGTAGACCTTGGTATAAGTATGGGTGACATGAAGATTGACAGCTCGCTCACTTCGCTGAAAACGAGAACTGGGGCCATCATGTGCATGCATAAAGGCCAGGTTCAGAACAAACTACAGAGGGTGGTTCCCATGTGGTGGGTGATGGACCTGTGGGACAGCTTGCCAAAGGGCATTGTGCATAAAATTGGCACGATGTCAACAGGCAGTTGGACAAATACTTGCAATAATCACCCTCAAGATTACTAAGTAGGAAAATCTCATCAAGATGAGGAAATCCTTGAGCTGAAAAAAGTTTCAGTCTGAATATGCAAAACAGTACATACGCTTGCTTTTCCTTGGATTTTTACCTGTGGATACTGATGAACACAAGATACTCAGCTAGATGGACTGTTGGCCTAAGCCAAAACATCTGTATTTGCATTCATCTAACTATGGCCTTGTGAGTAGGAATTTTTCCTTTTGCTGTGTTTTGCAGTAGTCACTGTGCTGGCTGTCTTACAAATATGGAGTCAAGAGATAGTCCTTATCCCAAAAATCTTATCTTAATGGCAAGATATAGCCTGTGTACGGGTAGATGAGAAGAAGCCTAACCAAGGAACCAGGCCAGCAAGTTTTTCCACACTCTGCCTACCATGTATAAATGTCTGAATAGGAGCCAGAAGATAATTAGGTGTTAGAGTGTATCTATAGCTGTGTTTTGTTGAGGAGCTCTTAATGAATTTATCACTTCTAAGTTTTTTACTTCATTCTTAAACATCCCTATAAAGAATTTCATACTTCAAGAAATTTGTTGATAAGTTTGGGAAAGCACTGAGATGAAAAAGCACTCTAAATAAAAGCAAACATGATGGCGTTCAAGAAATCCAGCACCTCCAGTTACCCAGTAAGACTCTTTCTGTATTATTATCAGAAACACTATATTCTGGCAGAAATAAACTGTGGAAATGGTTAAAAAAAAGATGTTAGACTAAAAGTTTTCTAATTAGATCAATGAATATGAATATGATATATGTCAGATTATATATAATTTCATATAATGAACAAGGAATGCAAAAATATATGCCTGTGCTAGTACCCCTGTATGACTATACGAATGTCTGGGTGAGTTGATCTGTTGGCATATATTTAGGTATTATTTTTATACTGACAAAGAATGTACATGTGTGAGCGCTCATGTCTTCCTACATATGGCCGAGCTATCCCATTTTCTATTTTCTTTCCTTTCTCTAAAATTTAATTTACCTTCTGCTTCCTTCACGTACTTTTTTTTTTTTAAAGCAAAAAACTTTTCTGTTTTACAAGGCTTACAAGATTTTCTTTCCAGGACATTTTGGGAAAAATAATCAGCCAAGTCATTCCATGCAATTTAAAACCCCCAATATCAAAATAAACGCAAAAGAAACAGAATGGGGAAGGAAAACAGTACTGCAGCTTCTGTCCTCTGATCAGCATTTTTGCTGTTCAAGACTTCCTGAGTGGTAAAATAGCTCAGCCACCCATGCAGTCAAGTCAGAGGGCAGAAAATTTTTATATTACTCAGATTTCCTCAAGGGGATGACCACTCTGTGACCTCTTTGCATTCTGTAAAGCTCTGTGACTCAGAGACGTTATGATGCTTCTATTTTAAAGAGTTTCTCCAGTGAACATTCAGGCTTTCCTCTGTGACACTTTTCAACTCGAGGTGGGTAAAAGCATCTTGCCAGATTCAGTAACCTGGGTCGTTCTTGGACTCCCAGTATTATTTGATTAGCTGTAATAGTCTATTTTACTGTCCAAACTGTGCTTTACTTATGTAACTTGACGCACTTGAGTAGCCCCACTCATTTCAAGCTCTGATGTAAATGAATGACTCTACTTACAGAGTCATCCCATCTGTTTTTTCCTAGTACAAGCCTGGTAAGCCTTTTTTAATTAATCTGGGGAAAAAAAATCCTTTAAGGCTTGTAAAACAGCAACATGTTCCTGGTTAAAAAAAAAAAAAAAAAAAAAAGAGAGAGAGAAAAAGATAGCTGCATGGCTAGGATATAGACCACAGATATATTAAAAAAAGAAAACAAACAATAAAGTAGCTGAGCAAATCATTGACGTTAAATTTATCCCCATTTCCAGGACTGAAGATTAAAGCCTCCTAGGATTAAAATAATAAGTAAACAAATATAAATGTGAATTTCAAGATGAGATTTCATTGTGACAAGTACTGTAAGCTAAAATGAACAATTTTTCAGTATTATCCTGATGTACTTCATTCTGTTGCCTTCTATTTTCATGGGTTTTTTACTTAACAAACGTAGTTTTACACATCAAAGAGAACATTTAGAAATATACAGCAGATTTTTCTTTTATTCCTATATATCTAAACTGTAAGTAGCAGAAGAAACCATTCTCACAGTTTAAAAAGCAGGACAATTAATACAGCTTATTCAGCTTGATGCAATATATAAAAGTGATGATGCAGTATTTCATGAGGAAATGGAAGTAGGTATTGTACACAGTATATGAATAAATTGAGAAATATTTGATCCATCAGCTCTTTGTGACACTTTTCGCCACTTTGCATGGCTGCTTTACTGCTGATTGCATTGTAGCTTGGCACAGGGAGCTGGTGAGGAAAACAAAAACCACTCAATATATGTAGAAAAACAGGTGAGAGAGGAGGAGTAATAAGTAACCCAAGTGTCTCCCATAACTTGCATGTCCCAAAAGCTGTGGTCAGGTGGGAGACAGGTAGGCTCACATCCTTGTTTTTCCTGCACTCCAAAGAGGACGAAGCAGGCAGGGACCCAGGGTGGAACCATGCGTTTGATTCACAGTTCTTGTACAGGCTGCAAATGCATTTTCTCCTGAATTTCCTGCCAGCCTCTGCTCTTGGGCTTTGTGAACCAGGTGGTGCACACACGTAAAGAGGCAACAGTGTGAATGTCACTAAAGCAAAAGAAGAAAATTCACCATCTCGTCCTCCGAAACTGTGATTTTCCCATATTATTCTGGGTTATTTATTATAGTACATAGCAGCTAAATACAGTCTCTAACATTTCCAAAGAAGTGTTGTGGGTTTTAAATAAAAAACAAGGGAAATCCAGAACATGACATCTAAGTGACATTGAGCATCTGACCAAAATACAGGTAAGAGCAGACATTTAAGAGTAGTTATTCAATAATATTGGTAGAATGCTTCCTATGCAATGTAAAAGTTAGAGCAATTCACTTGCCTATGTAGAGACATCTAGTGCAATTTTACGCAATTTTATGCAACTCAGGGTATGTGGGACACCAGTGCAGGTATGCCACAGGACCTAGGAGAGACTCACAACTTTCTGGACAGGTCTTTGGAGGCCACATGGGTTACTGGGGGTTTCTAACACCACCCTATGAATTCCTCTGTCATGTGTCTCCTAAAGGCTCATCATCCATTCTCCTACCACTGTCAGTCATCTCTTCTGTCTCAGGTGACTAGATGAATTTTCCCTCTTTCCATTGAAGGAACCTAGATGACTGAGTAGTCCTTGACATGGATAAAGGTAAGGAATGTCAATCTCACTCCCTGTGCTAGAATATTATTAAAAAAGAGTTGCCAAATCTATACAATAGTTTGTATCTATGCAATACAGCTCAGCCATCAGTCATCCCACTGGACCATGGTCATACCACTATTCTGATTGCCTGAACAGACAACGGGCAGTCACAAACTTCTGTGGTCTTTTTGTGGCTCTCGCAGATAATCTACAAGCATTGAAAGGGGAGAGGATCCAGTCCTGACACCATCTTTCTAGGGCTGCCCAAAAGTAGTTAAGTCAAGTTCTAGGTACAAGCTTCTAAAGCTAAGTATCAAAATTGATGGATTATTTAGGTACTTAAGCAGGCATGGATTTTCAGGTTTAATAAATGCAGTCATGCCTCAGTTTATTGCCAATCAATGTGGCTAAAAAATACCTGGGGACTCAAGAAAGGGAGGACAACAGTTTGCAAAATGTTGTTAAGATTAAAAGCATTGCTTAGCTTCTCATACAAACTGAAGTTTGCAGTAAAAGAGCATGTTTTCCAGTCAGCTTTGATGGTAGAAGAGAGAAAGAAAACGCTACTCGACATTTCCTGAGAGGAGAATCACAGATTCTGCTGAATTCTCTTTTATCTATGACTGATTGAATTATCCATTGCAAATAGTGTTTGTTGCTAATTTGGCCGTTTTGCAGTTCATGAATCATTCTGGAAACAATCCTGATTTCTACAAACACATTTGTTATTTGTAAGTATTCACTGAACAGTTTTATGTGAACAGATTTCAGCCTATTTTTTTGTTCTCAAATTGTTAGTGTCATCTATTCACTATTTGAAGTGTTTGACTGGTCAACCAAATCACTTACTATTGTCTGCGCTCCCTGATTGGGTAACTGAAACTTATAAATACAAGTATAATGAATAGCAAATGATGAATAGCAAATAGGGTATAACAAATATTGGATCATCTGAAATTTCATACAAGAAATACATAATTCATGTAACTTTTAGGACTCAAACATTTCCCTGAATACCTGGCAGCTTCCAGAAGATCCTGGAACTGGGAGTAATATATGTCAGAAATATCAGCAATTATACTCTCCATTTTATTAGCATAACATTCAAGAATCAGGACTTCCGTGGGTAAATAAATGTTGAACATACTGGCAAGAGTGCATTTATCTGCATTTATAAATGTGTAGATGTGATTCATTACTACTTTCCACTAATATTCATAGAATCACAGAATCCTAGAATGGTTTGGGTTGGAAGGGACCTTAAAGCTCATCTAGTTCCAACCCCCCTGCCATGGGCAGGGACACCCTCCACCAGACCAGGTTGTTCAAGCACACTATTCTAAATATATTGTTAAAGTATGAATGTATGAACGTAGTACATGATGCTTTTTAACCAATAACAGGACATGACTTCTTCATATATACCAAAAATGCAATAGAGGAAATGAGCAGGGACAAAGAGCGTGTTTTAAATTGAGATTTGATGAGGTAGAAGAAAACAGTTCCATATTGCAGGAGCTTCATGAAAGAGGATTTTCAACTAACAACCTGTTTTAATATTGTTTCTAAATTCTTGTTTTCTTTTTGACTTCTTGTGTTTTGTTTTTAATGTCTTGATTATTTTTTATTAAATATTAAAAATGTCTGGATTGCTGTTCATTTCTTCTTTATGTCTTTATACATGAAGTTGTCACATATTTATAAATACACACTGGCACAGTGAGATTTAATAACTAACTGATTATTAATGCTATCAGTATTTGTTTTGGAGGAGAAAAGTTAGTTATAAAGAAAAAACAGTGATGGTTATTTAGTTATCTAACAATTCTCCACAGTTTGGATCCAGAATGGCTATGTACTTAATGCCTTGACCCAGTGGCCAGGAGGATGTTTTGGCTGGCCAAGATGCAGCACCTGGACTGCTCCTCCACCTCTTGTGCATCCCTCTGCATCATTGCCCCCAACTCCCTCATGAACATACACCTCATCAAGGAGGGGGATTCTTGGACAAAAGCAGACTGGGCAAAGACAGGAAGGGGCTTGGGCTTATAAACCCTTTGAGTCCATCTGGGGATCAGCCAGCCAAACCTGCAGGAAGCAGGTACCATCTAACATGTTTCCTAATGGGATCAGTCAGCAAAAAGTAGTCAGGACATCCTGTCATTGGTATTCGCAAAGGCCAAGAAACAAATTCTGTGGGAGATGTAGCATTGTCCTTTTCATCTTTTCCTTTTCCTGTTCTTTTTTTCTTTATTACAGCATTAGCGGCTAGCATTCATTTTTATGCAGAATAAGGGCAATGGTACCCCCAAAACCAAAAGGTTCCAGTGAAGTAAGGCAGGCCAAGTCCAGCCCACAAATGTAACAGGCATGGAAATAAGCTTTAGGACATCAAGTGATGGCTAGGACCAGTGCATATCTGGAAAGATTTGCGGGAGGTGGGAGAGAAGAAAACCTTGGTAAGGGAAACTGCCATGGAAAGCTTGAACAAACTCAGTCTCCTCTCTTGAGATCCCCAGGAGGTAAGTGAAAGGGTGTCTCTATGCTAAATATAACTGGATGTTGTATATGTAATATAGATATAAGCAAAACTGCAGCCTGCTATTTCAATCCCTCATCCAATGTCTGGGTCCTCATTTGCCTTTGGTCAGATCCAATCTTGTGTGGGAGAAAAATATTTTCTCTAATTATATGAAAGGCGTGGATATAACTAACTGACTAAAGATACAAACATTAAAAAAATTATATGTAAGTATGAAGTATAGTACTGCTGTCATGATCTGTTGATTAGTTTAAGATTATCGGTTAAAGGGACTGTGTAAGATCAAAGTTGCATGGTTGTTACCCCTTTTGGCACAACCACTTAGCCAAATGCCAGTAGGCTTGCTTTCTGTTTCAATGAAAAAGGGAAGGAAAACTTCTTGAATATGTTCTTTGGTGTATCTTCTTCATTTTGAAAGACATCAAATCACAGGGTCTTTCCTGGAGCTCAATAGCTGCTGCTAAGGAATCCCTAGCCTTTCTTTCTAGCAAGTTCCATGGCAAAGCAATATTTTCTCTATTTTCTTTGGCCATGCCCATGACTACTTCTCTCATTCTGATGGCTTTATACTCACTTCTGCTGCAATACCTGTCCATAGCTTGCCATGCCAACCTTGTGTCCCTGCAGTTATAACCAGTCAACCTCTCAGGCCACAGGTAGCAGCTTTTGATTAAGCCTTGCTGTGTGACCCACTGCCTTGGGCAATGGCTTCTGTTGTTTCTAGGAATCTCACTAAATGTAGTTTAATTAGTCCTTTCCTTAAGGCTGAGCATGGTTGTTTAGCATGACCATTGCTTAAGCCAGCTCAATAATTGTCTGGAGACCAAAGAGTCACTTGAGAGCAGTCACTCATTTTTTCCAGTATAACAATATTATTATTTCCTGGTCTTGCCATATGGGCTACACAGGAGTGGGACACATAGCCAATTAAGTGAGACAAAGGTTTAACTTAAAGCAATAATGATAGTGCATTTAGTGCACTTTGGAGCCATGGTTATCATTACTGAATTATAAATATTAATAACAGTTAAACACATTGTCAATGGTGCAGCCATTAAACATCTGCTACCTCTGTTACATGGTGCTTTTTAGCTGGAGTGAAATCTCTACTTTGAGGCATATGCAAGTGCACTGATATTTGTGACCTAACGTAACCTAAAGTTCTGGTGAATCTGTAACGGCATTTTGACTTCAATATGGCTGATATAACACATACACTTTTCAGGAGTGCCTGTTTTTCCAGACTGTTGATAAGGAATGTAGAAACAGAAGTCAGGATCCACCGATGCTTGCACTGCAGGCTCAGGGCTTCAGGCACAAGGGCTGTGCCAACATGATTTGGGCACAGAACTTCCTCACAGGTGCTCCACAGGAATGCAACGATTACCTCCTCCTCATCGATACACTGTGGTATCATGCAGAAATCATATCTGTGCCTCAGTGTGGCCAACAAATGAGTTCCTTTCACGAAAACAATAATTATCTAATTTCAATCTAATAACATGTTGGAGAGTGTACCAGTCTTCTCCCAAGATCTGATTTTCTTGATAAGGTAAGACATCCTGAGCAAAAATTATCAAATACAGATTATTCTGAGAGGGATCATTTATTTGTAAACTTTTCCTCAGGAGTGAAGACTATAAATACTTTTTTAATCTCTGAGCACATAAATGAACATGTAACTGTACATAACCCTTAGGAAGCCGAACAGCAAGAAAGAAACTTTACTCTAGCAGACATTATTTTTTAAGAGTTTCATTTGGTGCTTTTATCACAGGTAAATGTACTTTGACAATATGCCAGAGAAAGAAAGAAAATAATTTCATCTGCCAGATCTTTTTCCCAGAATTACTTTGTTCCAAACCTAAGGCCCAGTGGGGAAGAAGTGATTAACTCCCAAGGTCATTTAAGCATCAAACTACACTTCTGGTAAGAAAAAGCCCTCTCAGAAGGAACAACCAATGACACCATTATTCTCAAAGCAGGTGTAATCAGAATTTTGTAAAAGCAGAAAGAAAGCAAACAGGAAAAGAAAGGAGGAAGGAAGAAGGGTGTGAAAAGCACAGCATGTTAACATCTGCATTCCTCCTAATTTCATAGGAGGCAGAAAGCAAACCAGGCTCCAGTCCATAGGCAAGGCATTATGTGAACAGATATTGTGTTGGATTGGTTTCAAATCCAGAAAGAACAGTCTATTCTGTTGATCCAGTAAAAAGTTAAGAGGTAGCTTGGTCTAAAATGGAGAGGCTATCTTATAGCAAAATTCTAAATTTCAGCAGATGAAGTTCCAATAAGAAAAGACCAAAGGCTAGGAAACGTTAGCTAGAGATGAAACACATTTTTAATATGCAATGGAAACAGCTACTGTAATGACCACCAACTACCAGAATCCAAAATCTTTATTGAAAAAAAAAATCAAGTGACCACACAATATTTTTATACTAAGGACTTAAAAGAAGTTGTGTTTATTTGAATTTAAACTCAGACTTGTTTTGGATTCAGCTTTGAATCTCACTGTAACTCAATTCTGCTACAAGCATTACATCCTTAGTGAATCTCCAAGGACTTTTGGAGGTAAAAATATTTACACTTCTCTAATATTTTAGTTCTTGATTTATGTCAAAATCCTATGTAGTTAGTTCCCATGTATATTAAACAAAAAAGTAGACTAGAATTCAATATGCAATATCCATTCAGAGAGTAATAGGATCAATGGTATTAACTGTATAGATGAATTTACCCACTATAGGATTATGGATAAAAACATATTTAGCAGAAGCAATAAAATGGCAATTTAACATATTAAAGGGCGACTAGCAATTTGACATAAATAAAAGAAAGACAAAAGCAAACCCCAGCAGAAGCAGAAAGTGCAAATTGTTAAGTAAACTGTCTAGTTAAAGAAGACTATCGCTATGCAACAACACTACATTGCCAACTTAGGCATCAGTCGGAGGTGTCACAGTGTAAATGTCAGGTCTAAAAAGAATGTTGTATAATTTGGAAATCCATCGCAGTGGTGTTAAGTAATTTTGCAGAAAAGTGGTGGAGAGTTGTAAGAGTGGATACCACCCAAAGAAAGGTAAGTGTTCACCATACTTCAGTGGAGGTAGATGCCACAGGAACATTAACTTAGACTTTGCGTGTTTTCTAAGTATGTTCACTTGCTTCTTGCAGTGATTTCTCTTGAGGATACAGGGGACTAAGATCACTTCCTCTGGATGAATCTTTCTTTTGCAGTGAATTTCTAATACCCAAAAAAAAAAAAAGAAAAAGGAAAATCAGTGAAGGATTCTGTCTCCAATTTCACAATCCATTCTTGGCATCCAGGTAAACTGAGCCACTGTTTAACACCACTATGATTTACAGCTCCCACTAGATGTTTCTTTGTACAGTATTTTGTACATGCCAACATCTGAAAGCCAAAACCAGCAATGTTTTTGGCTAGAAAATAAGAACATACCTCTGTACGTATTGAGTTTGGTGAGCTTGTTGGCAGGATGGGATGGCAAACTGCTCCCGCGAGTACACACCCGGGATGGTTGGCACACACCGATTGCTGCCCTTGCTTTGTCTTGAACTAGAAATTCCTGCACCGTAGGTATCAAGCCGTAAGTTAAAAAAAAAGGTGCCGTACTTTCACTGCATTAATAGGAAGCATTACTCTGTGGTACTTGCTAAAGGATTTAGTGCCACTAAATTCGGTCTAAAACTAGCTTGGGGATAATCTGATAAAGTTAAAATCACTCAATTTATAAACATTTGCATGTTATTTATTCATATCATTTACATGTGTTTGCCCTGATAACACAAGCCTATGTGAAACAGCTGTCAGCAGCCACCAGAATCTGCTTGTTCACTGCTTTTTGCTGGAAGCCAAAAACAACTGCCCAGGCCCCATGAATACATGCAGTTCATTTATCCCAATTAGAAACTAATTTCAGGCAAGTGCCACTAACCAAGAACAATGTGAGACAGAACAAGTGAAATGATCTACAGCAGTGCAGTAAACGAAGAAAGAAATAACAAATGAATATTGAGAGATCCCATGGAAAGTGGCTTCTTTTTTGCCAAGTAAGAGATAATATGTCTTTCTGCTACTGAGGTTTCTATTATTTGTGCAGACACATCGGGCTCAAATGTTTAATTGAGTCAGGGTGTTTGAGTTTGCAAAACTCAGATGAGAATCTCACATGAAAATGTTTTCCTCTATAGTTGCATTCATAAATACTGCAGGAATAGCCTTCTTCACAGCCTGCTGGCATGGCTACCTTCTGCGCTTGGCCAGCAAGTCTAAGTGCTAAAACACTTAAAAAATTCAGAATTACATAATGTTTCATTCCAAATTGGACTGACATTTCAGGATGGCTCTTCCTCGTTTGATGGCTTCTGCTCATCTCTAAGCTAAACATAAGTGCCTACCTGATCCATAGTTTTACCAACTGCGATTTCCCTTTTATTGTTTTTTTTGAATGTTTTTCATACTTGGGTGTCTTAACTTGTGCATTACATTGAAAAGGCCAAGGTTGTCCAGCCACTTATGTGGACATGTAAACAAAGTGAATGACGAAGAATGAATTTGATAGCTACCACCATTCTATCGACATGCAAACTTTCCTGCCAGGTCAGCATGAGTTCTACCTGTTTTCCCCTTGTCTTTATTCTTATTTGTTTACAATTTTGCATGAAAAGTTAGTAACACCAGTGTAGAATTATGGTACATCATATGAAAACAAAGAAAAATACTTAATTTCATGTAATTTTTAAAATAACTATAAACAACCACTAATCAGTTGTAATTGATATGCATCACCTTTTCAGGAACACAGTGTCACCCATGTGTGTTGTAACGGAAATATTTGGCACTTAAGGTTTTGTTAGAACACACGCTCTAATCTAGCAGATAAGTTATTCAAGGTATGAATTAGAGTAACAGTATTTTTATTAATATTAAAATATGTAGTAAAAGGATATTGAAAATATAATTAAATCCTTAATTTGTAAACTATTTGCCATATTCTCTAAATGAAACTGGTTTTTTTGTCAGCCATTTCATTATAGGATAAACAGGAGATTCTAACCTGTAAAAGCTGTTTATGTATAATGAATGTGAGTACAGCTTGTACTTATTTTTAAAATAACATTCTAAGAAATGATGATATGCCACACTATGACACCATAAACTAAGTAAATTCAATCAAAGGATATTAAAATAAAGTAATTTTTTTTTTCCCAGAGTACAATTGTTTTGGAATTACGTTTTGCAGAATATTTGTTATTCTTCTGATTTGAAATGAAAAACAATCAAGATCTGAAAACCCTCTTAAAGGTAGATTTCCAAATCTCGATATTGGCCAGTGATAAAGTGTACAAATCCTATTAGAAATAGCAATTATCTTCGAGAAAAACAAAATTTAAATAATTTCTGTTATCTTTTCAGTGCAAAAATTTGAGACAAATAAGATTACAGCAGGCAAGGTAGCTACCACTAGACTATCAACAAAGGGAGATTAAACTGTACTCATGAGACCTTCAAACGGCTGTCATACTTCACAAGCACAGTTTGACTTTCAAATGACACGGACTAAGTAGATGCTACAGATCACTGCACTTGCTTGTCAATGTTACCTGTGATGCTTAACAATTAGTTTTCAGACTTAAATTTGCAGGAAGAGATAATTATGTACAAAACCCTATTTGACAATGATGGTACAAGTGAAATACTCTCGTAGGCACTGAGGCACAAGTTTTGTCCATGTGTCCCTCCCTCCCTCCCTCCCTTCCTCCCTCCCTGTGTCCTTCTTCTCTCCCTTTCCCCCTCTCCCCTGCCCTTAGCCTTTTTCCTTTTTTTCCCTTTTTCTAAAGGTTTTTTTCACAGCATGATGCCTCACAAGCCTTTAGGGTAAGACAACTGGAAAGCAAAGTTAAACATTTCCATCACCCTAAGTATGCAACACTAAATCAGCTTTATACAACATTTAATAAATTTACTTTGTTATTTTAAAATATACTTTATATTTTGGAAATGAGTACCTCACACACTCACTAGGGTCAAAACTCTGTTGGTCCCTTTTGTTGAAATGATTTATGTGACGTCTTTTTTCAGTTATATAAGTATTCATATACAATGAATGATGTATATTTTCAAAACAATTATGTAGCTCACTCCTGACACAGAAATTACAGATGGCCTATGTTAAATAAGCTCTTTTTTATTATGCATGAGTTTTACATCAAAAATCTTCAGCTATGTCAGAATTACACTCAAACAAAAATTTTAGTTTTAGAATAGCTTTTCATTGTGAATGATACATTCTGCTTACTAGTTTAGACATAAGATACTAAGGTAAGGATAAAAGTATTTTATTATTTACTTGGCTGCTGCAATACAGTTGGAAAAAGAGAGGAGTAGAAATGGATGTTACAAGCAGTAGAACCACATCACCGTGTTATTCCTAGGGACAGGAATTAGCATTACCTCTTATTAACAACCTTCCCTTATACTCCCTGCAGAGTCCTCTGGCCATCAAGCCCTGGCCCTGTAACTTGAGATTTTCTTTTTTTTAAAATGCTACGGACATCAAAAATCACAAAAAATACTTTGATTTTCATTACTAAGATTTTGGAAAGAGAAGTTCATGTTCCATGAAATTGCACCAATGCCTTCATTAATTACCTCTTGTTTGCACATCAAGGTCACATTGGAGAACCATTTGCTTTACTTAAAGTGTAACATATGCAGTGCTGATTGTTCAGATACTATTGGCTTCTAAGCTCAATTTCAGATGCATTCTTACACGACTGAGCACAGTACTCTGAGCCTTTGCTCTCGTCATCATAAGTTTATGAACATTTTGCCGTGAGATTTCTGTTAACCCTGAGGCTGTCAAACATGGTTTAAGATGAAACAGCACCTGATCACCATTGATCATTTGCCTACTTATAAAGAAGAAAAGAGAATATGCTCAGGAATGAACAACAACAACAAAAGTGAAATAATTAACAACTACTTCGTTCCCACACAGCAAAACCTAGATGTCAACTGATCAGTTCTTTATGTCTGCATACACATTTAAAGTGATATTTTTTCAACAGCTATCCCCATCAGAACATGTTCTGCAGTTGTAAATCAGTGCCAGTAAATTAAATTTTGCTCAGGGCATTGTGTACAATTACAATATGGCTATTAATGCAGGGAAAATAAACAAGGAAAAAATGTTTAACATGACATAGTATTTGACTTATTAACTGATTCAGTATAAATGAATGTCAAGAAAATAATGACAGCCCCAGGATCCACCTAACATAGAGTTGTTTGAAAACGCATTTCACCAATGACTTAGAATATGTTATTCTTTCATTCCGTTGTCTGTGCTTCCAAGTGAGGGAAATATCGCTTCGGTTTAAAAAAAAAAATAAAGAAAATAGAAACACACCACTTGAAGTAAAAATATTGCATAAAAGAGAATTTCTATATCAGAAGGTCAGGGTAAAGACAGTGATTATATGAAGAGAATGTATCACCAAAGAAAAGCAAAACTTCTTTCTAAAAAAGCAATTGCTGAAGACAAGAAGCGTGCAAAGCCCATTGCCATGGTGCTGGATGTGCTGTTGTTTCTTTCTGACCTCACCTTGTCCAGTCAAGATGACTAAAAGCCTTACTTTGTTATTTACTAGCTTTTAAGCATATGGTTTTTGACAGTCTTCATTATTCTTTAATAAGTTTCTTTTGTAGTGGAACTCACCCTTTAGAAACTCAGTTAAGGAATTGAATTGAATGTTTCATCTAGAGCAGGTTCATTTTAATTCATTTAAATATGTAAAGACATTCTGTTTTGTTTTGTGGGTTTTTTTTTAAATACCCGTGGGCTTGCAGGCAGAGAAGTGCAAAGCCTTATCTCTGAGTGAAAAGTCAGGTTTCAGTTCTCTGCAAACTTTTCCTTGTTCAAATTAGGGCATCTCAATGCAAGAGCTTGTTAAAGTTTCATGTTATAAGGGATGGGTTTGCCCTGGCAGATTAATTTACCAGCAGGAAAATCTACTTCTGTTTTTCTCAATGCCAAGTTTTAAAGCCTGTTTACTTTGTGGGTGGTGTGATTCAAGAGGAAGCAGGGTAGCCACAGGCATGGGATCAGAGCTTCGTCCTTATGCACATGAGCAGGCGCGTGGGTGTGAGAGAAAAGAAGGCGCGAGGGCTCTATCCTTCCTCCTCGCACCCAAATAACTCTCTTCGGCATCGTGGGGTGCTGTGCGGGTTTGTGACCAAGCACACTGGGCCACTGCTTCCCCTCTAGTTTGACAGGGCTGGGAAGCTTGAAAAACTTGTAAACACGTTCCTGGGTTTGAAATGAGAGTAGAGGGAGGAAGTCATGTGCGCAGGTAGGAGCCTTACAGCCCTAAGGAGGGCTTCACGAAGCCCAGAGCAAATCCCACCGTGCAACACCCTGACTGCAAAGGGGGGAAGCTCCCACACAGCAAGACCAGCACTTGCAGAAGAACAGCTGCACAAAGGTCCAGAAGGCAAATGGTTTCCCAAAAGGCCAATGTTGCAGTCGACCCCACACAGTGAACTCGGCCTTTTCCCATGCACACCTATTTGGAAAGAGCTGTCAAGTTAAAATGAGCACTTTTGTATATGTTGATGCTAATGGTTAGTGTGATAAAAGAGAACAGCATTTATGACATGAGCTGTGTGGAACCACGGAGCGAGAGTCTGTGGGCTTCTCCCCAGTCAGTTTTCATACAGGCGTAATGATCAAAGGAGAAAACTTTATGTACGAACATTTGCAGGCCTGGTCAGCCATTGACACAACTAAGCAAATCCCATAGACACTGACAGGAATCACAGCACCTTCTCCCATCACAGACAAAATTGGCTTTCATTTGGACTTGTATTTTGCAGTTTTAACTATGTAACGCAGCGTGGACTTGCTCCAGGCATATACTCAGGCAGCACTGCAAAGTTGCCGCAGGTCCTGCAGAAGTACCTGGACGCTATTTCAGTGCACTCTCGTGCCTTTACTCATCAGAGCCCACTGCGGGACATGGCCCCGTGCTGCTGCTGCTGCTGCAGCCGCTGTGCCACCAGCCCCCAGCCTGGCTAGGCTAAAGGCCCCTGGCATGCCTCCAGGCGTGCTGCAACCTGGAAACCCTCAGACATACTCCTTCAAACCATAATACCTCACTCCTACCTTGCCCTAAGATTACCGGAGACAAACACTAGGTACCTTGCAGAGTGCCTGGTTTGACGGTTTAATGATTCCTGTTTGGGGCTTCTGACCACTATGAAATTTGAAATCATTAACCTGCATATTGATGTGTCTACCCATGACAACAGGACAGAGACTCCTTCCTAGCTCTGAAGACCCAGGGACAGCAAGAAACATGGCCAGGCAAGCTGTGAGGTTCAGCGGCCTATTTGCTGTAAGAAGCTGTAAGACTGCATTTACAGCTTTGGCAAAATAAAAAGTCAGTCAGAATATAGGCTTTACTGTTCAACTTAGATCACAATTTTCTGCTGTTTGCCAAAGCAGGACCAAACTGGAATATCTGAGAGTGAAGTCTGTCTTCTGGTTGCCCTTGCACAGCCTGTAACCGCATAACTATATTGCTTTTGCACTCAGT
The DNA here is from genome assembly GCF_028858705.1 of Grus americana. NCBI lineage: Eukaryota > Metazoa > Chordata > Aves > Gruiformes > Gruidae > Grus > Grus americana. The sequence goes on from NC_072853.1 coordinate 153,493,598, forward strand.
TCTCTTTAATTGGTTTTCTCAAGAAGCAGTCTCTCTCCAAAAATATTGATACAGGGACTGTGGGCAGGACAGCAGAGAATCTGTTCAGCACGTCCTCCACCAGCCTGCACCGTGAGCCATTCTGCTGCTCACAGGCTGACGTTTTTCTCACCTCTTCCATCTTCCCTTACTTGGTCTAACTTCAGCCTCTACACCTGCCACTGCAAGGAATAGCCATCTATGGCTTTCCAACACTTCATACTCTGATGAATAGTTGGCTTCTTGTTGCTTTGGAGAAAGTCCCCAACTGTTGCTGAATTTTCTCTCCAAGTCCAGAACAGAACAGAAGGGGCCTTCATTTACCTGAATGGGCTCCGAAGATTAACACAGCAGACAGTCAGGTGCCCGGTCTCCTCACTCTGATCTCTGCCTTAGGTTTCACGACTTCTGGCTGGCAAAGGAGAATTTCTGCCCAAGACACTCAGATTTGTAAAGCATGATGTTCTCAGCTAACTGCAATACCTGAATATTAGGAGATGCCATAGGAAGACAAACTGTCCTGTGTCTTACACAGATATAATTTACAAACGCTCTCAGTTGAGTCCCACAGTGACATAGTAAAGTGAGCATACTTTAAAGCAACACAGCCTTCCATAGCAATAAGCTTAGAAATTCACCTGAAATAAATAAAAATAAATAATAAAAAAAAGTCCACAACAAAATCCCCTACCTCTTTCAAACATGTTCCACAGCTTAATTACTGTAAGTCCTTCTTTTTTCTGGTGAACTTGCAGGTTGCTGTACTAACACCACACAGCATTCCTTTCAGGCTTAAGCACATATATTTTAAAAGCTGATAACATTTTTTTTTTCCATTAGAAGAGCTTAAGTCCTTTTATGATATGTTCAGGGATCACGTTTTGCAAATTCAGCTTCCAAGCCAAGTCAGATGTCCAAGTACCACAAAGCTTAATGAGTGAACTTTTGCCTTGCTAAGGCCTGGAAGATAAGAAGAGATGAAGACTTTAAAATAAAGGCAAACATTTGCTTGAACATGTAAATGTAATTGTTCAGACTGTAAATTAAATTCAATTAAGTTCAGTGAGTAGTATCTTAGGCCTTTTGCTAATTATACTTGTGAGTTTCAACTCATTAAACTCAGATAATACTTTTAAGAAAAGGGAATCTGCCAGGAAACTGCCCGTTACACGGGCTGGTTATCTTGCTTCCATTAAAGCATCAGTAAAACTTGGAGACCTTCCTCCAAGAGACTCCACAGGAGAAGGAAAAATGACAAGAGAGAATCAAGGGTCCTTTCGCCAACCGTGGCAAAAGAAGATGAGCTGCAGAAAGGAATTTGTATTTACTGGGTGTGCAAAACCTATAGCTGCACACCCAAGAATATCCTTATTCAGCATCTGGGTGCTTGCTGCACGCAGGAGTCAGTTACTTGCAATGCTGCCAACCTCGGCAGGCCCCTGGGACTGGCTGATGTCTCTCTGCTCAGCAGCACACCCCCACTCAAAAGAGAAAGCTCATTTGAAGAAACTAAACTTCTCAGCAACTTAGGGCCAAACAAATGCTCCCTTTTGTGATAACTGACAGCCTGGCCAGAACTTCAAGGCTTGGTTTGGGTATCATTTGACCTAAAAACATGAAGGAAACTATGCCAGGAAGCAGGAAAAGCAGAGGGAGAACCAGGGTCAAACTGAAACTCTGTTATGGGGGGAAGAAAGGGCATGAGAAATATAACTGAGGCAAATGTAGTCAAAACAGCATGAAGAGGGGATGGGGGGAGTCCAGAAGAAAGTATGAATTGGGAGCCTACAAGTTCCCTAATCGAGGGAGAAAACAGCACAAAGAGGAAGGAAACTGAATCTTTATCAACTCCCTGGCATGAAGGAGCAAGGAGGAGGCATTGCAGGCAACTGGAGAAGAAAAATCAACAGGAGGTTGACACGTCAGGAGAGAGACAGGGAAGATTGCTGCCTCTGGAGACTAAGCCAAGAACATGGCTTACAGAAGCTACAAAATGTGCAACCAAGTGTTTTTATAGAGGGACTAGCTAGTGTTGGCACAAGACAGCAAGTGTTAGCACTGGAAGACAGAAGAAGTGCTCAGTGTGTGACAGTGACAAAGTCCCACGCAGCCCTGCGAAAGTATGTCTACGCTGCATAAAACCGAGGAGCTCGCTTTAAGCTAGTTAGCCAAGCCTCAGAAGCAGTCTGTGCATGTTAACATTGCTTTAATTAATTTAACCGGGCTAATTTGTTGGAGGTATCTGTAAACTGCACTTTGCAGGGTTAAGCAGACTCAGTGTATCTTTGTTAGAAAGAGTCACTCCAGAGAGAGCAGAACAGGTCAGTCCTTTACAAACCCATTCAAACCCTTAATTTTCCTACTGCGTGTCCTTGGTCAGTGATTATGAACACCAGAGCAATAGGCACCGAGCAGAGACTGCCAACAAGCCGAGGCCGCTGAATAACTGCCCCCTCTTAATTACTGCCAAAGCTAACAACCGTGGCTATGTTCATACCAGGTGGTCTCCCTTTAAGAAAATGTTCTTTCACTTTCCTTCTCCTTTTCTTAAACAACATTTTGTCGTATAATAGAAAAAAATTTGCCCAAATGCACACTGACTATTTGCAGCAGACAAAAAGTGCTGCTTGCACGATTTTTCTGTGTTGTGTTTTCATACTGCTCTAAACTTTCTGCTGGGTTTGAACTCCTGCCAGCATTTTAGCATAGCAACTTGCTTTCTTCATGACATTCAGCAAGTGGTTTTGCCTCCTGAAAGGCTTGGGCTGCAACCCAGGGAGAATTTTACATTATGAAAGAATGGAAAGTCGGTTACAGCAGGAGTAGCAAAAGCTACACACCTCCTTCCTTCTGACCGCAGACAAACCCAGCACACTGTCTCCACAGTCTGGGTACGTGATATTATGTCTGTGATCATGTGGGACCCAACTCTTCAGCAGGGAGGGGAACATACCTTCTTCTGTGGAGCAGAGGCTATTCACAGGGCTCCTGTGGGCTTGCTGCTACACGCATGGTTCTAATATGCTCATGCTTACGTGACTGACTTTGCACACGTTGTAGAGTAGAAGAACACAGGTAGGAACCAGACACTCTCGAAAAAGTGGGAAGCCAGGCAGGCACATATTCCTCTGTAGCAATCCAGCCTGCCTGCTCCTGGCTGCCGCTTTCCAAATCACTATCACATGATGGGGAGGGAACATTTTCCCAGGGGAAGAGGGAGGTTTGGGGCAGGCCATGATCCAGATAAATTATCCTAGCAACCTGCACGTGGTTTGCAGAGTGTAGGTTGAACAATTCTGATTTGCACAAGCACTGTGAGAGCCAAACCTCATTGAAACCAACAGAAAACTTTCCATTGCCTTTAGTGAACATTGGATCAAGCCTTTAAGTTATAGAGAGGCAAAAACGCAAATAGGAGACCTCTATGGGTTTTTGGCACAGTGACTGTGAATACCATTGGAATAGAAACAACCGCAAGGTACCCTCAGGCATCACCGCCATTGCTGTCCAATGACTGGCTTTTATTCCTTCCGTACACCATTGGGAAAATCTGCCCCATGCTCTCTGCTCAGGAAGGTTTCAGTCTAGGTGCTGTTAGCATGGGGCACAGGGTACTCACCATGCAGATTACACCAGTTGTCAGATGCAAAATAACTTTAGGAAGTTGTGCCAGCATGCAGAAGAAAGGAGAGCATCCTCATAACACAGACAGGCTGGACAAACTTGAAACCACTGTTTCTTAGCCAGAAAGACAGATTTCCTCTTCCCATAGTTGGTTTCCTGTCTCCTAGATTCAATGTGATACCATTTGCAGGGAGGAATGGAGCTCCTTCAGTGCACATTGTGCATGTGAGTTTTGCTGCTGCATTGCTGTAGGCAGATTATTATTCTGTCCCTTCCTTTAATCATCAGCTAGTCATAAGTTAGTAATGGTTTTAGTACCACCACTTGTTGGGGGATGGCATGTTAATTTATGGGCATTTTTTAATTTATATTTTTTAAAAATTAAAGCCACTTGTTGCTAGGCAGTTGGTCTTGTAAATTAATAAAACAAGCAATAAAAATGTAATAATAATAATAATAACAACAAAATGCTGGCTTAAAAAAAAAAGCAATGTTGTACATCAACAATAACAATGAAGAGTGGAAAGGGACACCATCTCCTTGTGGATTACACTGGGTCAGAAAACATCATCACAGCTGGGGAACTTGTCCTAGAAGCCTCAGGCCTTGCACGTGAGAACCCATTAGTCCCGAGAAGTCCCTAACACCGGTGTAACTCAGCAAATTTACCTTGGAGAGATCAAGTCTACATTTGTAACAATACAAGACACGTGCCTTTCAGTACTCTGCCTCCTTCATTCTTGTGCTTTCAAATGCACAGCCAGCTCACAGGCACAGCGTGACTTGTTTCAGGTTTATGCCTTGAGTCTTACTTTTCCAACCAGGCATTCACAGATGTGGGCAAGGAGGTGAAAGCCTGAAGTCTCAATCTTGAAGGACTTGAAGGACTACTTTCAAGTCTTGCTGTACACTGGGTACAGCAGGATAGATAGTCTAGGCTTCTACTTCCTTTGGTGTATCTATTCCCACCTAATTCCCAAGACTTTCTTGCCCACACTTCTCTGTCTACATAAAAAGCTAACATTAACCTGGTTTAAATAAATAAAATAAAAAAGTCATTCATCTTAATATTCTGTTCCTTCCCTTATGTTCACTGTGTAAGAGCGAAATTGCAAGCTTCACCCAAGGCCTATGGTGATAAATCTTAAGAAGGGCAGGACCTTCCATTATGAATAGAAAGATGGCTTTAATTTAAAAAAAAAAATCAATACATTATTTTCAATCATTAGAATCTTGTGCCAGTTTCAAAATCAATCCTTTTCTTATTAAAGTGCTTACATTCCCAGTAAAATACTCTATGACATAGAATCCCCATTATGAAAGAGCTGGACTATGCTCTCAGGAAGCCAGCAACTTGCATTGTAATCACAGATTTTGCATAGTAAATGACAGCCTGAGTTTTAACTCCTGGAATTCCTTTTGAAAGAGTAGGGGACTTGTAACTTGGATCACCTTCAGAAAGACTGGGAGTGTGGGCAGTTGTATACAGGGAAAATTGGACCTAGGACATGTAATTAAGATGTTCCCAGTCCATAACAGAAAGTTATTTAATGACTCTTGGCAAAGTCTGTCATAACAAAGAAACCAGATTCTGCAGAGGGAAAGGGACAACCTGACCAGATTTACTCTGATTGGGCATGTGTAGTGATGAAAAAGAAGGGTAGGGAGTGAAATAAAATGTCAGGAATTTGGTTTGCACCAGAGTTTTGGTTTGTTCTTATCTCTACTGAAAGTGACTGCTCTATTTAGTTTTGAATAATTGCTCTGCAATTTTCTTCTCTCCCTTGGTTTAAAGTTGCAGCAGAGACAGTGTATACTATACACTGGCATAACACATGCCTTTTAGAAAAAACCCTGACAACATGAAATTCCCATAGGTGCTATGCTCACAAAGCATTAGCATAATGATGTTAGGGAGAGATCTTTGCTCTTATAGAAACTATTTGTATCTGTCAGGGTCTTATATGTAGACTGTTGCAAGCACTATGGAAATGAAAAACCAAACTAAGACACAATAAAATTCTGTTAGTGATTGAGAGAAAGCAGAGTTTGAAAATGAGAAATGAAATTTCTTCCACTGAAATAGCTATATTTTTATTATGGTAAAGCACAACTGAAGAAAGCATCAGAAAAGCGAGATGGCAATTATAGGCCAGTGCCATATTAGTATGGGACACTTGAAGGCCTAATTCAAATCCTTCTGAAGCCAGTGTTATCTAACAGGTCTAATAGTAATAATAATAGCAATAATGGTTGTTCTTCATAATTAAGGATGATTATGAGGCACTTAGGGTAATGCAGTTATTTACTTTCACCACCCATGTATTTGCTTGTGTGAGAATAGATTCAACTGTGATGAACAGCTACGGTTTTGCATGTTCGGTTTTGATGACTGGAAACTGCTAATTGATTCTCCTTGAGCTTTCTTCCTTGAGGCTCTTTTGGTCTCCATTTCATTAAGCATTTTGCCTCATAGGCTGAGTTGTATCATCATACATCAGGTATCTTGATCTAAAGACTTTTTCCCCACTTAGTGAAAAAAAATCTTGCACGCTTTAACGGATGATTTCAGCATGCCCTTCAAACTGGATTTGAGCTGTTCTTTTGCCACAAGCAAGCAAGGTCCCCTCCAAGGATCAAGAGCATCTGTGTGGTCTGCCTGCCCAGCTCTGCACTGACCAAGACCTTACCAAGAGAGCTACAGCATGGGTGGGTGTTGAGAGGACAAAGCCCTGGGTCTCTTATGTGGCCATGCCTAGATCCCAGTGTAGGCAGAACCATCATGGTCTCAAATACAGCATCTGTGCAAACGCAGATCCCATCAAGAACTGTGGGCATTACAGCAGTCTGATAAATGGCAGTTGCTGTACTAAGAAGAAGTAACAAGCTAAACACAAGAGCAGGTCTAGAGGACAGAGAGGACTGTCGCCTGCCAAGAGCAAAGAACCAGGATGAAGGTATCTTGAAAAGGATTGATTTTTTTTTTCCCTTTGGATGAATGATATTGCCATCTTCCCAGTAGACCTGCATGAGCCTTAGCGTACATAATGAAAGTGGCCACTGGAGGAAGACGGCCAGGAAGAGGAAGGTTAATAGATCACTTGCAAATTAGTACTATGAAGCCCATTTTAAGATGTTGAACCACCATCATCCATCTAGAGAAGGCTTCCTAGTCTGAAACGAATGTCAGTCACCTCCTGGGTAGCTGGGAACAAGATAGGGATATTCTACCACAACCAGCGTTCCAGGGGTACATCCCCCTTAATTTCCCAGTGGATTTCCAACAGGAAAGTCAGAAGGTTTATGAGAGAGGCTTGCTGTGGCCTCAGTATTCATGGAAAATTTTGATCCCATGGTTTATTCATTGAGGACTTCCCACAGTGTCCAGGTAAGAGGCAAGGCTCTCAGGGAGCAGGTTCTCTTGCTTTCACCTCTCGCACAGATCAGCCTGTTCTACTTTCTATGAGTTGCTGCTCACAGAAGAGAGGAAAGATATGGTCTTGAGTGACTGTGAAATAATTATTTGCTTTGCAGTTGAGTTTTCTTTTTAATTAATTCAGGTTTTGAAGAATAAAATTAAAGGTGACTTAGTATTTAAAGCATGTAAACTTCTAAAATGTGAATAAATTAAACAAGAAGTTGTGGAAACAAATTAATAAAAAGGGAGAAAATCTTCCCTGAGCTGAGCTTTGCTTGATGAGCTTCAGGAGTGAATGGCTTTTGCTACTGAGAAGGAAGGCTCTGAGAAAAGGTGCCTGGAAGCGTGGAAGCCCTGATCCAGGCACAGGCACTGCAATGCCATGAGCCTCCATTCTAATTCTGTTTATCCCTAGCAGGTCCCTTTAACAACTGTAAAAAAGCAAGCCTTGATGAAGTAGCCTTATATCTTAATCCAAAGTATATTATATTCATAAACAATTTCCATCCTTCCCTCTTCTTCTCCCTTTTGAGACAGAATAATGTACTACTAAAAATAGGATTTCTGCTTTCCAGTCAAGAACGTTAGTAATGAGAAAATAAATAGTTCCCTTCATTACCAAAGTCTCAGAGGAATGCAACCAGAGAAGAATGAGCAAACACAAAACCTATTTTCCAAGGTGTTCTGGAGTAATGGATGAGCCTCTGATCTTCAGATAGACATCAGTAAATCCAGACTTTGATCTACAAAAGCACTTAAGTACTTGCATAACTTCGAGCATATGAGTAGCCTCTTCACTGGAGATTAGCATGCGGTTTAGGTGCTTTTCTGGACGGTGGATTTTAAAAGGACCGTAAAGATTAATTATGGATTTTGTATTGTGGGAAGGAGCACAAGGGAGGGAGGGAGAGAAGAAGGAAGGAAGGAAGGAAGGAAGGAAGGAAGGAAGGAAGGAAGGAAGGAAGGAAGGAAGGAAGGAGAGAAAGAGAGAGAGAAAGAGAGAAAGAGAGAGAAAGTGAGAAAGAAAGAGAGAGAGAGAGAGAAAGAGAGAAAGAGAGAAAGAGAGAGAGAAAGAGAGAAAGAGAGAAAGAGAGAAAGAGAGAGAGAGAGAGAAAGAAAGAAAGAAAGAAAGAAAGAAAGAAAGATCAATCTGGCTCAGGTTAGAAAACAACAAATCCAAACAGAGCTTCCCAGCAGATTATAGGCCTTTGGACTGAGACCATAGAGAAATTAGGATGTACATAATACATTGCAGAAACAATTCAAAACCTCTTGGCCTTATATTAAAATCACTGCAATGAAAAATCCAGGAAATTTACACATTTATGAGAAAAAAATTGATGACCACTGAGAACTTGGAACTTCAGAACTATGTAGGATCAGTTTTATTCACCCATCTTCCTTGGTTTGCCCTGCTTCCTCAGCCTCCTTATCAGAAATCTTGTCCCTTATAGCTTCAGGTGAGGTGATTATATGAGATGCAGCTTCTCTGTTTTGGTCAAAACAATCTGAACCCATTTAAATGGAAAGTCTGAGCTTATTCTTTTTTAAATTGGACAAGTTAGGGATGTTCAGATCATATTCTCAGCTTATAGGTTATGCCCAACTCATATGAGCAGTGAATTGGCTCACTGGAAGCAGAGATGGCCATGCACGCACTGCCCATAGATAAGGATGTAGGAGTTTCATGTTATATGGTTAATTAGGCAGGGCCAGGGGACATTCCCAGGCACTGAAGCTTAATTATTTATGCTACAAAATTGTTAGGATGATGCCTGGCATGTTTTTGGCAAAGGTACAAATACCCCAGCTAACACACTGCCAAGCAATTCCCAGGAACAGCATGGGGAAGGAGTCCTTCTCCATAGGCAGTTTGCATTCAGCCACCCTGTTCTGGAGGGTAAGCTAATTCAATAGTACAGATGCAGGCTGCTCTGCATCAGCTTGCCTCAGTGCCTGCAAGTGTTCCTGGGTATGCTTAATTTACTAATACAGATGTAGCCATAGGTCCTATTCATGAGCACAGTGCTGATTCAGTTGACTTACCCATCTTTTAAAATCCAGATAGAGCTTGATTCGTTGTAAGCAAAATAAATACTTGGAAATGCAGTAGAGGTGAAACCAGCAGGAGCCTGGGAAAAAGTGCAGCTGCAGGAGGATCTGCTTTGAGAATAAACTGTAATAAAACTAGCTCTGGCTATACATGTAAGGTCATCTAAGGAAACAAAATGAGAATGTGTTGAGCCGGCACAAGATAACAATTATGTTGGTGAGCCCTAGAATTAATGAACTCTGATTTGCTACGATTTATGTTTCTCAGTTGATTGACTTTGGTTTTTAAGGAGATTTGACTAAAGCTTATTTCTATCTTGGATATATTTTGTATGGTCTCTCTTCTGCTTGGACTCTCTGAAGTCTGACAACTTGTGCATATATAATGTTCCTTTCCTTCAGTCAAATCACTTAGAAGATCTTTCTGTATGTGGAAACTTGTTTTATTGAAGCTTCTGAGAACTTGGTTATCTTTGGGACTTCTACCTCTCTGTAAAAATCAGTCAACAGGTTCAAAATTTAGAGGAGTACAAGCCCAAGAGCTGACTGCAGAAGCCCTGTTTCCATAGGAAATGGGGCTGCAGACCCATGGTGCATTAGGACACTGCTCGTGCACTCAGCACAGAAACAAAGAGACAGCATGAAAACTCAAGTGGGGAATATGTCAAAACCAATATATGAGAATTTAGTTAACAGCATAAATTAATACATTTTTTTTAAGTTAAGACAATTAACTAATTTCAAACAACTATTTCCTTATTTTCTAATTCATTAACTCCTAGAAGAAGCACCCATATTGTTCAAAACATCCCTCTGAATATACTGCTGAGCTCTTGAAAAGATTTATTTTCAGCAACGCCAGAAAAATAAAAAGATCTGGCAGAAAAATAAAAAATGGATTAAAGTGAACAGAAATAATTTATCAACTGCAGACATACAGGAATGGAAAAAGATGACTACAAAAGATTCCTCAAAATAATCAAGGGGAAAAAAAAGGGAATTAAGCACAACTACTTTACGCTAACAATACATCTGTGTGTGTTTGTTATTGTTGCCGACAAGTTGCCCACTTGCCTGTTGGTACAACAAGGTAATACACAACATAAGAAATATAAGGCAGACTGCTGCATTGGAAACATCCATCATTTTTTTTCAGGTCAGATATCTAACAGTGCTGAATTCCTCTCGTTTACAGTGAATGAATCAGGAATAGTTTACACTAATTTCAGCATTTCAAAACTTGAAGAAGTTGGAAGAAAATCAAGATGTTACCTATTTATGGGTCACTTATAAGCTTGTGCTTCTGAGCAGGAAATGCATAGGAGGACAACATACCTGAAAAGTGTCCTTTGGGACAGATGTATATTTGACTTTCCCAAACCCCTCTTATACTACTGTATATGCTTTTCTAAAATCAGTCCCCTATTTCTACATATTAATTTCTATTTCCCCTGCTTAATTTTTCCCAACATTAGGTTTCCAATTTGTACTGGAATAAGAATGATGTGCCTGTCAGAGTACCACTGTCCATTGTTGTTTTACATTAGGGAAGTAAATTGCTTATCTGAGGCTACTCAGAGAGTTATTGAAAGAGCTTAAAGTCAAACTTAGGCTTTATGCTCAAGCCATTAGACCCCAGTGACTTTAATGGAATTTTTCCCAACTAAGGAGTTAAAATTCTGGTTCTTGACAAGTAATGGAGACAGGGGCTGATCTCAGACTGTTCCCTTTGTAGACACACGACACAGTCTCTGCAGTTTCAGCCTCTTCTGCTTTAAGGCTGAATTGTAATGTAATCAACATGGATATTTATGTTTATGTGGCCTTTTGATGAGATGAAGCACAAAATTACATATGAAGACCACTTAACTGAAAGTAGAGGAACTCAAGTCCTCTCTTCATTCCTCCAGAGAGAGGCCTGGGTTGCTACAATGCTCCTGGGCTTATGTTCAGCCTGTGGGAATGAACAGGAGCAAATGCCCTCTCCTGCAGGAAGGTCTGCATTGAGGTAGCAATGTATTGGCCCCATGTGTACAAGATTTCTCAGCCTATGGAATATATCCCACATGGTGGAACAGATTTGGTCAAGCTTAACATGATGCAGGCTCAGTGGTTCCCCCAAATCCATGTACTTTTCTTCCTTTACCTCCCTTCTCATCTGTACAACCAGTTGTTTCTCTACAATTTAACCCTGCCACTGTGGACTACAGGTATAGAGGGCAAGAAAACTAAGACTCTTCCTACAGCCACGTCCTACTTCAATCAGCCAGTTTAACTAACTGAACTGGCAGAAACCTAGTCACCGTTTTCTGCTGGGTTGGTTTCCCACCACTTTCAAGGTTGTGCAGCCAGCTTATTTCAGGTCAAACGAACACTAGAATAGCCAAAGGGGAAGCAGAGGGATGCCGGTAGCCTGGAGGAGAGGAGTAGGACTGACCCTTGGGTGGTAACATGTTATCAGACAGATGCGGCCACCTCAGGGTGGGACTCACTCACGCAGGTCTCCTCACCAGTGAGAGTCAGTCTGGTGTCACCCAGAAGGCAGAGAGATTAAAACGGTGATAGCAGCAGGAAGACAGAGAAAAGAAGGAGGGAAGTCTCACCAAGACAAAAATAAGAAAGATGAAGTGGAAGGAAGAAGGAAGCCAAGGGGAAACAGATTGAGAATTGCAGGAGTTCAGTGCCAGCAGATGTTCAAAACCAGATGGGCTGAGGGAGCTCCATAGGGAAATGAGGGTTGGAAGGGAAATGCATAGGAGAACGGCAGGAACCCAGAGGGAATTGCTGCCAGGTTAGAATAGGGAGCAGGTTGTGCTGACAGGCTCCTCTTAAGCTGCTTTTCTCCCATTCTGTCAGTCTGATTTGTTTATTTTGCCCCTGAAATTTTCAAGTCACCCTGCTGTGAGGTTTAAAGCAGAGAAAAGGGATAAGCTTGTAACAGACCCACACATTTGACCCTCAGCTCACGATATACGCAGGTAAAAGCTGTTGCACCTGCGCATCTGTCGCTTTACAGGAATTTCATTATTTGTGAATAGATATGCTATATATCATTTGGAAAATACCAGTGAGCCCTTCACCCTGGTAAAACACTAGCTGAAAGGCTAAACCAGACAGACCCTTCAGCAACTCCTGAGCGTGCAAGGCAGTGTAAACGGCAGCTGCAGAGGAGCCTTCAGCCACTCTATACAACAGTAAGACCAGAAGGAAAGCAATTTAATTTGGTTTTGAAACTTCAAGGCTGACACAGTGTATATTTAAGGAGGGGAAATGTACTTTCTTGCCTTTGTTTCACTGACAAACATGCAGATTGTGCAAGGTGGAAGCTCACCGATCATCCTTTCTCACACTTTGGGGGGGGCTGGAAACCTCCTCTACTTTGAAGTTTTCCTTCTATCAAACTCCACCTGGTTTTGCATGATAATAAGGTTGAATAGCTCATGTTCCATGCTTGAACCAGGCAGATCTGAGTGAAGAGAGCTGTGGAATCCAAAGATTTTTGAAGAATGAATCAGATGATAGAAGTTTTTTTTCCTGTTTTCAAATACAAATTTATAACTTTTATTATAAACTAAAATTTATCAACTATCTGGAAGTATTTACCCCTCCTTCTATGAGACATTCATTATGTAGCTCAGGTGTTACAAGAATATTGTGGCAACTTCAACTTCACCTTTAAAAACTCTTCAGATTAAAAGGAGGGAGACAGAGAAATATGTGTTCTTTCTTTCTTTCTTTTGCGCTCATCTTTATTCTTGCGTCTTAAAATAGAACAAATTTTCCCATTCTGGTACAACTTGGATTGTACTATCATGTCATGTTATGAGAGGGCTTTAGGTGCAGAACTTCCCAGATTAGTTGTGTTAACTACATTTTACAGGCTGAGAAAGCTGAGACAAGAGAAGTCATTTAAAATGACATGACAACCAGTGAAAAAAAAATATTTTAAAAATGTTACTTAAATTTGAAAAAAGAAAAAAATTAATCGGTGTGATAGTGACCCTATCTTAATAAAATGGGTAGTGTGGAATTTATTTCCCTGCTGTGATGAATCTGTGGGCAGATACCCTTGTCCCAGACAATGTGGAATTGTGTTCAAATTCTGCCTGAAGATCAGAAACACTCAGAAAGATCTAAGATCAACGCAAGTTGTGCTATTCAGACCCCCTAAATTTACACATTCTTAAAACCAAGGCTGAAGCTAACATTTCTCCTGAGTTCTTTTCATTTACAGGGTAGATATAACCCAGGCAGATACTAATTTTCACAACACTTCAGGGAAATCTTGATCAACTACATCTTCCATGAGGAGTTTCTCTAATGAATTAGTCACAAACATATTTTTATTCCTCAGCACTCTATATCTCTTGTGCCCATTACATGAATCTCAGATTCCATCACTTTCGTGTTTCACATTCTGGAAGTGATATTGGTAACAAGTGAGCCAACTTTACTACATCCCAACTGAAAACTAAACTCTGATGAATTTTGGGACTCTCAAGATAAGGCGTCTTTTTTGCGATTTTCATTCTGGAACTAAACTAAAACCAAGGATCCTGTTCCATCAAAAGAAAAATACTGGTCCAAAATAAGGTTGTTCTTGTGGATAAGACAATGAAGAGGTCTGACTTTGCCACAAATACTTTAAATGCCCTTGAAAAAGGCCACAAAAGTGTCCAAGCCTTGGTCTTCCATTGATAAAGTAAGAATTATATTACTTTATTTCTCCCATTCTTAACCTTTCCGGCCTATTTTGAATATAAATCATCAAGAAGTGGGAACTGCCTTATGGAATGAAACACATCAAAAGCAGTATCTTCCCTCTGGCAGTGTCTAAGAGCAAATCTTCGGAAGACAGTAAAAGATACTCCAGGGACAGGAGCGGTAGCATAATCTATCCTTGTGAAAGATTCACTCTAATCCCTAGAAATTAGAGATTGACCTAAACCATGAAGCATGAAGTTTTCTATCCGGACAGATTTATTTTAGCTATTATAAGCTGCTCTCATTATTCATATCCGTACCAAATCCTCTTCTAAATGCTGCTAAATAATGTGGGAATGCATTCTGCTGGATGATGCTTAATGTCTGTTTGAATTATATCTATGCTATGAGGTATAATTATGGCTGGGACTTTTGGTTATTCACATAAAGATAAATAGTGGCAGGGAAACAAATGGGCAGGGGAGGGAGAAAAGAGAGTTCTTTCATATAGTTTTAAACTTCCTTTCCATTGTTTGCTGGCAAGTATTTATTCATGAAAGAAAATGTTGAGTTGTGCATTTTGCAGTGGAGTTCTGTGCTAAACTATATCAAACAAATGAGTTGGCTTTTTTGTATCCTCTTTCTAATTTGAGATGACTCTGAGGCAGCTTTGCTTTCAGAAAAACAGGAAGTTTGGGGATTCCTTTCCTCCAGATTTGATATTTTTCGGTTTATAAAACAGGCTGGATGAAGCATATGACACCATTATCGCCCTGTGTGACTTTTCTGTACCTTCATTTGGTCTGGGCAAGCACCTAGGGTCAGTGCCAGGACCCCTAATCACTCGCCCTGCGCCTGGGACTGTGACTTGGGCATCTTTCTGGGTATGAACCCCAAGTGAGGAGAGCAGGTCTAACATCACCCTCAGACAGGGTTAAGCAAATTGAAGTCTTGTTTTCTTTCAAGAATTGAGCCTTTTCAAACAGCTGTGTATGTGTGTAGAGTCTGCCTGGGGTTTTTGCCTCCCGCCCCCTGGAAGAAGCCAGGAGCAGGTTTACCGCCAGCAAAGAGCCCACATCAAGGTGCCAGCAGAGCCCGTGGCCGCTGTGGCTGAGTGCTGCGGTCGTCGCTGCAACCTCCATGCATGGCACGGGGAGGGGGGCTGCGCTCCCCACTGCCACGTGCTGAGATGAGGAAAAGCAATTTCAATCCACAGCATAAGGCTTACAAAATAAATCGCTCTGCACCACCCTAGATAATTTGCAGGCTATTAAATGGAATCCTTTTAAGAGGAAATGCTTGCATCCAAGAAAAGGGCAGCAAAGTGAGGCTGCTGGACTGAGGGAATTGCCTGCCTTGCTTACTAGTACCGCAGGGCAAAGATAAACTTTAAATGGATTCAGCAATCGAAATGAGGGCCATGCGAAAGCACCACTGAGAGAGGGATGGTTTCTTACACCCTCCTCCTATTGAGCATTCATCCAGGTCCCAATTTATTCCTCATTACACTGTCTGGAAAAGGACTGTCTGAAAGAGCAGCGGCAGCCTGAATGTGGGCGTTGCTCAGCCCACTCCAGCCGTTCCCTTGTTCACCCCAGCAATTCCCCTGTTCACCCCGGCCATGCCACTGTTCACCCCAGCTATTCCCCTGTTCACCACAGCTATTCCCCTGTTCACCACAGCTATTTCCCTGTTCACCCCAGCCCTGCGTTTCACATCAGCAGCACAGCAGACAGGGAAATGGCTCTCACTCTGCACATCGTGGAATCATAGAATCCTAGAACAGTTTGGGTTTGAAGGGACCTCAACGATCATGTAATTCCAACCCCCCTGCCATGGGCAGGGACACCCTCCACTAGACCAGGTTGCCCAAAGCCTCATCATCATTGGGGCAAGGTGGAGGGAGGTGCCACTACCAAGAGGGGCAGGGGATAAAATCAGGTCTGCCAAAGCTCCTTGCCTACAAGCCAAGAGCAGAGAAGGATGGAGAGGAGGGGGAATTGCCCAGAGAAGGGTAGCTGGCAGTTTTACATGGTGATATTGGATTAATCTGCTTCGTGAAGTGAGGTGAAGTACTTAAATATTTGAAGAGCCAGGGGAAAAGAGAGGAGGAGTAATGATATATTGTGGAATCATGGAGTTGGCTAAGGTTGGAAGGCAGCTTTGGAGATCAAGAGCAGGGTGCTCAGGAGCATGTCCAGTCAGGTCCTTACCTAGCGTGATGACACTACAATCACTGCTAGAGTATCTGAGGAGGCTTTAAACTTGCTGTGCTGGATAGTGCTGCAGTGTGTTGAGTAAATATCCTGGCTATCAATCTTCCAGGAGTTGGCTCATCCATGCTTACATGGACTTCAGTGACTGCTGTGTAGACACATCCTGGAGGATCTTTGGTCTGTTATAGACAGGCCAAGGCCATTGCCTCCATCAGGAGCCTGGTAAGGTTGCAGGCAAAGTGGCCCCAGGAATGAAAAACCTTTCCAGAATGATATTTCAAAAATAGCCCTTTGGATTTGGCTTGGCATATTGCAAACCATTAACAATTCTTATGGTTTGTTCAAAGTGCTACACATAATCACTATTCCAAAGATTTATTTATATTTTGTTTCTGTCAATGTTATAATCCACAATCCAAACATGTAAAAGGAAGATCAGTGTTGAAAATAAGTTATTGAAATAGTTTACATTTCTTCAATGTCAGTTTTAATGAAACTGGCATAATTCTGTAACAGGTGAAGATTTGAATAAAGATGCTTCTGTTTAAAAGTGCTCAGCAAACTGTAGTTCTATTTTAGTCCTGAGTGGGAAAAATCTCCCTCAAAGGACAGGGTTGCCTTTCCATTAAAATCTTAAAATTCAATTTTATGTTCTTTGGTCAGGCTAAATTCACCCATATTTCATTTGGATTTCTTCCTGAATGAAAGGTGGAAGATCTAAGTTCAGCTTGAATTTTGAAAAGAGTTAACAAAAACATAAGTGTAGATGGATGCAGCAGCTCTCTCTCTCTCATGAGAAAAAGAAATAAAATAGTTTAGAGAATATCTTTCCCATGCGAATTAAAAGGAAGATAAATGTAAAACTGCTTTCAGTATGCAAACTCATAAATTCAAAAGGAAATTGTTAAGAATCTGAGGAGCCTTCACACATACTGATTTCAATAAAAATTGAAAATACTCAGGGAAAACACCATCATGCCCTTAAATACACTGTTGTAAAACTTCTTCAGCTTATATTCTGAGCACAGCTCAGGGCATTTTATATGGGATGTGGAACTAGGACTGTGTCTGCTGCTAGCATCCTACTGCCAGGGGCTGGCTAGTAGAGCTGAACTACATCATGCAAAGAGACCCTGAGATAGCTCCAGTGTTCACTTTTTAGGGGAAAAAAGCTATAAAGACTCCACCCTGATATCTTTCAAATCTTTTTTGCAGCTATTCATAGAGTAGCCCATTCACAGTGGTAGAATTCAGCAATATTAGACTAATGCCTGTGTAAAGGGTAAGAGAAACCACATCCTTTAATTCACTTTATTGCAAGCTCTCTGTGCACCATTTACATGCAACACAAGAGGTTAAAGATCCTTAGAGAAAATATCTTTGTCATCTAGCTACTTTGCTAAGAGATAAGGTTACTAAGACAAATAGGACAATACCAACCGTGCAACATCAAGGATATGATTCTCAATGGCCTTAGCAAACTTAAGCAAATCCTTTTCAGCAGTCTGACACCATAAATGAAGTGTTTGAGATGGTATCTCCAGCATTTGAAAGAGCAACCCTGACACATGCTTTGATTGGGGAAGCTGACATTTCTGTTAAAGTTCAGCAAGTCACAGAATCCTCTTAACATATGGCCAAAGATTACAATGTTCTCTTCTGAAAAGGGTGAATGTGATTGCAGATCTCATAACTTTCAAAGTCAGAACCAAAACTCATGGCGTCTGCTTCACTTTTTCATTCTCAGCAAAACAAACAAAGATGGGGAGACAGATAAAATACCAAAGAAGAATAATGATAATAATAAATCCCGCACATGCTTTGAAGATGTAGAGAAGACAAGAAAGCAATGTAAATTTTGCTATTATACAAATATTATGGTACTGAAATTGCTGAGATAGAAGTTAAAGAATACTTTGTATGATATTATCACCATTCTAGTTTGATGACAAACAAGCCTCAAACCCAGAGATGGGACTCGAGCCATAGTTTGAGATTCAGCAGCCAATTTTGCCCAAAACTCAGATTACCTCTGTTCATATCTTGAGATTTGGAGGTCCAAAGAAATGCCTGTAAATTTAGAACATATGGAGTAGAAACTAGGCTAGAAATCTTGCCACAACAGTGCCTCCTGAAAAGTTGCAGTATTGCTGGGTGGTGACTGGATCGGTATACTGACGGATTAATCTTCACAGGACTGGATTAAACCGGAAAGTAGAAGAACATGAATTCTTTTACGTAAACATGTGAAAGGATTTAGATTTTAGACTTCAAGGTCTGGGTAAAGGATCTGGTCAGTTCTTATTTATTCAAAGCAATTTACCTGGTGCACTTGTCTTGTTCTTCATCTAACAACACAAAAAAGATCTCTGTAGGAAATAAAAAGAAGCATTGAACTGTACCATAAACAGTATGTATTTACGCAGGGCTTGCAAATGGTGTAGCTTGAAGAGGAAGATGCTCCATTTATGCTATCGACTAGCAGTTCATGCAAGCTCTCTGTATAACTGCACAGCCTAAAGCACGAGAATAAGGACCAATCTTCAGAATTGTTTAAAAGGTTTACAGCTGCTTTCATTGAAATAAATGTACTGGAAACAACAGAATCAGGAAACGGTGCAAAGGCTATGAAGTTTGCATAAAGAAACCATTATGAAGGTGTGCCAATAGAACAATTGTTTGATGTTGCGTTACAAATAAATCCTTTTTTTTTTTTTTTTTAAAGATTCAATTTATCCAATAGCTTTTGCATTTAAAGCACAAAATGCAGGAATTATTTCCTGAGATGCAAAGTGGAAACTTTCAAAGAAATACTAAAAATCTAATCAAGATTAGATGTCAGTCTAAGATGTGGCTCGCTTTTTTATGGGGATTTACCTTTGTTCTTTGCCATCTCAGCTGTACTGCCAGAATTGCTCTCACATCATTTTCATTTCAGGTACCAGATGGAACTTGGAAATACAGAACAACATAAAAACTAGAACAAAGCACCCCGAAATTAAAGATTTCTGATGATTTCAGATTAAGAAAAAAGGTCTGGCCTCTTTTATGATGACTGTTAAGCCACAGTGTTCCTCAGGATGTAAGAATTGGAGGAGGACTGCCCTGGTAGTCCAGTAATGGAAGCAGAGCTCCACTGCATAAACGTTTTACAAATATTTGTTATTTTCTGGAGAACTCAAGAGCTGTGTCTCATCCTAAACCCTTTGGATATTCTAGCAAAATTTCTTGAGCGGATGCTGTAAACGCTAACCAGAAAGGCACGTGGCATTTTTGCCTCTGTTCTATTTCCCAGTGTTGCTCTCAGTGTCAGTATTCACACTGGAGAACCTGAGGCTGGAACAAGGGAACAAGGACAAGGCAGAAAGGGGAGCAAAGAGCCTCTTCTTTCCCTTGTGCACTCACCCACAGACCATCCTTTAACAAGAAGATAAAGTTTCAGCTTTCAAGGGAAACAAAAGCTGCCTGTAACTTACATGGAGTAACAACTAACTGTCTGCAAACATGTGAAACGGAATGATAACATCTTTTGATCATCGCACCACAAAGCATAAAATACCTTGTACTCCCTGTAATTTATTACCTTTGGATTTTTTTTAGGAAACAAGTGTTATTACTGGTGAAAGATCGTAGACTGGCAGCCCTTCAAAGAAAGTTCTCAACACGGGAATCATGGTTCACCCCCTCATTTCCCCTCCCAGGCCCTGACGCCAGTTGTCCCAGTGGCCTTTCTGATGCAACTGCTCGCAGGGAAGGGGCAAGGGTGGGAATTAACACTCAGACTCAGCATGGGCCCTGATGGCGCTGCTGGTGAGGGCTTGACATATTCCTTGGGTAACCAAAGAGTGTCACCCAAAACCCATGGGTTTACCTTTTAAAATTCTTCACAGAACATGACACCTCTGAAGGATTTTATAAAAAATCTTTAACTGTCCCTGAAGATTGGGGCTAATGTCAATACTTATATTTCTTTCCTAGAAATGTTTGGTATCATATTGATTTTGACTCTTCAAGCTATTTTTTTAAGTTCAAATGTGGAACAATCTCCCCAAGACAAGTTCAGAGCCATGGTTAGGAGGGCTCTGGAGGGCCAGCAGTTGAAGGTTGGAATCCCAGCTCTGCTGGCGAATCCTGGCGAGTAAATGAGACTGTCAACTGGTCCTGATTCTTCAGCATCTGGGATGGACACTTTAAAAGAGATAACGATGCAGCCACAGAGGATTGCTGGAGCACAAAGGGAATGAAAATGCAGGATATGTTTGTGGGAGGGCTCACTGCACGAAGCATTCCACGTCCTTTAATCAACGTTTGGCTTCGACTCCAAATAGCGTTTTGCCTCCATCATAATCTCCTGATGATGATTCCTAAGCATATTTCATACGAGATGCAATGCAGTTAACCATGTGTTCTGATGGCTTTGATTTTAAGCTCTTTCTTCTACCAAAGATCCGTGAGACATTCTTGGCAAAGACTATCTGGCTAGTGTACTATGAGTAGGACAAGTATCTTTCTCAAGTTCTCTATTGCAAAAGGACTGTAATCCTAAAGCTGGTGATGTCACAAGACTTCTCTTGACTTCCTAGAGCTTTGGACTAAGTCCATAATACAACCACTTCTTCCAGTCCTCAAATGCTACTTCAGACTAACATACGGGACGTTTAACTTCCTCCATTAACTTTGTACATAAGTGCGAGCAAGAAAATCAAGCAGAAATGGAAGCATCATTTCTGAGAACCAGGCAAAAGGGCCTGGGATAATGTCCTCTGCTCACACAAGTGTGGTCAGTATGGGGTGACTCCAGCACCGAATTTTACGGTGCCTTAAGCTGAAGCAAATTTTCAAGGGCAAGGTAAAGAAGGCCAAAATAATACGCCAAAGTCTTATTCAGAGGAAACTCCCCCTGAGCTCAATGGGAGTTTCCCTTGAGAAAGGGCGGCAGGATTTGGCTCATGAACCCTGCATGTAGATTTAGCAAAAAAAAGATTTGTCTTTTCAGATTGGAGGAAAAAAAGTTTGTTCTCGTATGAAAAACTGTACATACGGACTTTGTAAATTACTGGTGGTTCCATAGTGTTTATCTGTTCACCAGTATATTTATTTCCCCTAACATATAATGTACCTTTGACCATTAATACAGTATCAACATTAAACAAACAAACTACTAAACTAACATGGTTACCAAAACTTATCAATTTCTTTTATATTGTTGAAATACTCTCTTTGCAGTCTCACTCATTTCCTGTCAGGAGAGTTTGGCACTCAGTCTCCAGTACATAAAGAAGCCCAGGAGCTGGCCCAAGCCAGACGTTTTGCACAGCTAACTACAGAAGATGCTTTAGAATGAAGAAAATATAATTCTCCCCAAAGGACCTGATCTCTTTTTGGGTGTCCTATATCCCTCTGCCTGGCTTTTTCAACATCTCTCTCTGTCCTTCTGGAGAAACAGCCAAACAAAAGCAATGAGAAAGCTTACTGGTTTATGCTGCATTTCTAATGAAATTTTCAGTTCACTCTAAAGACAGTTTCCTGTTACGCATGTGATTGTTCCCGATGCAAATGAGATGCACTGGAATTATCCCTCTTTTGCAGGTAGTGAAAGGAGGTTATAGTTGCAGCTCCTTGGGGGAACAAATGCATTAGCTCGAGTAGTGAGGAAAGCCCTATGTGGAGCACTGTCATCTCCGAATTAATATTGGCCATTAGCAGAGCATCGCATCTATGTTGTTTAGGGATTTGAGGTAGGTTTTGCAGGGAGAACTTGTGAACCTCTGCTCCACAGCACAGCACTTTGCCCTGTGGACGTGCCTATGCCAATGTCTAAGCCTGAGTCAAAAAAAAAAAAAAAAAGAATTTTGCTCCAATAGCTTTTTTTCTTGAGCCTTCGCCACAGAATAATCCTTTCCTCCCTATAAACTTTTATCTTTAATTGCCTTTTTGGGACTCTTATCCGTCTACTTGTTATTCTTCATGTGAAATAATTCCGCCTTTAACTTCTATGTTGCACCTCAGACCTACAGTTTTAAAATATCCCCCTTTGCCTTGTTTTCTGGGTTGTTCTTTAAGTGATACGAGTTTAATGCTGATACTGCATTAGTGATCAATCAAACCTTTGCCAAGAGCACACACAAAATAAATAAATAAATAAACCCTCCAGTATATTTTGATGTGCCTTTGAAAGGAGGAAAATTCCTTTCACATGGCCTCTTGTCCCTAGAAATCTACAAGTTTCTTTGTCTTGGCAAATGGCCAAGCAGCACCGTGATGTACCATTTTTCTTGGCCAGTGTTTTTAGGTCTTTTGAAACCAGACCAAGTATTCACATGGTATTTCTTCATTTAACAGCTGCAAGACAGTGACCGCAGCTGCATGTGCCGTGAAACACAGCTTCCATCTATAGTAAGGGATGCTGTGTTTTTGTTTTTCTGAGATAGCTGACTAAACGAATTCAAACTCAGGGCTGATACAAGCAGCGCTGCAGCTTCCTGTGAAGCCATTTTACTCTACCTATAAAACTCAGCGCTTCAGAAAGCAGAGCCAGAGAGGGGCCTTTGCAGGGTGAATGTGTATACGCATGCTAATTTTCTACGTGCATGGGACCGAATTAGCATCTCCCTAGGTGAATGCCATGCAAGTGGACTGAAGCCGAACATCTGTAGCCCACCTGGCAGCAATCTTTGCAAGCCCACACCGCTTGGTGCCTCCCCTCAACCCAATCCAAGTCCCTTGAGGTTACAGACTTGACAGCCTGTTTAAATTGACCCTGTTTGGAGTGGTCCCTTACATCATTTCATTTCATAAGCTGTTAACTAAACTATTTGTGAGATTGGCCAAGTTGCCTGCTGACAAATTGCAACGATGCTTGTAAAAAAGGGAAGAAAGGAAAGGGTAAAAAAATGTCAAAACATGGTTCATGTATAAGGCAAAGTCAGCCAGGAAATATTTATGGCGGGCCCTGAATGATCAGACGTTCTGGAAGTGGAGAGGAGGAACAAATGTTTCCCTGTCTGGTTGTTAGGGGTTTTTGTGGTGTTCCAGTGAAGAGTGGTGAGGTTTTTGTGGGGTTAAGATATCTGAAACTAAGCCTGGCAGGATGGAAAGATTCTGCCCATGCTTAAAAAGAGACCATGCATCTGTACACTAAAACATGCTGGTTTAAGACCTTAATAATAATATTATTAACTAGTCGTTGGTGGTTTGAACATGAACTGAGAGTGGAAGAAACACAGTTTAAAAACAATAATAGGAATAGTACCTCGTAACATCTGAGGAAAAATTCCCAAGGAGTTTAATGGTTTTGCCAAGACTAGAGGATTGGGGCACTGTTCAGTTAGGTGAATGTGGCTCCCTGCTAGATTTACTTAGATACAAGGATGTATGTTATTTTTTTATCCATTTGCTTAGGAATTGCAATGACCACATTGTGAAAACACTATTCCTGCCCAAGAGGTCACCTGACCTACACACAATAAGAAATAGGTAGATGGGACAAACTGACGCGGACAGCGTCAGATAACAGCTGTGGTTAGCAAAGTAAGCGCACTTTTCCCTTTCTCTAATTTATTTTTTCTTTTGATTCTTGCAGAATAGCTGTGGCTCCCCTACTGGGGTTGAACCTGGGCGAAACAGGGCGATGGGGCTGTGCAGGCAAGCCGGTATGGGAGCTCCAATCTGCTGTGCAAGGCGAAGCTCTGGCAGTGACACAGGCAAGGCAGCTGAAATTGCCATTGAGGGGGGGTCACTGGGGAACTGAGCAGAGTGGCCACTGCAGACCACCCCGGCCTCGGCTGTGATGGCGGCGCCCTGGGGAGCAGTTAGTGTTTCCTGCCTCTGAAACTCTCCTGGAGGTCCCTTTCCTTTAGGGTCCCTGAGGTGTGTGTCTCATGGCTCTCAGCCACACAAAGATTTGGGCACGTGGCTCGTAGGGTCAAGAGGAATGGCCACCCTTGTAGCAAAAATGAAGCTCATCTGTGTTTATTGAATTCTTTCGGCATGTTGTTTTTACTGAGAAGAAGCCATCTCACCCTGTCTGCTCTCCTGGCAGAGGACACTTGTTTAGGGCCTCCTGCAAACACTCAGTATCCTGCTCTGTTGGTTGTTTCTGCACTTACACCTTTGCAACCTTGTCTTATGCTGTGATGCCATTTTAATGTTTAAAAGCAAAGGATTGATAAAATGAAGGGGAAAAGGATTACACTTTCTACTAAGCATTTACTTACAAAATGCATTTGCTAACATGTTCGTAGATGTTTAAGAAGGGCGTAAGCAGTCCAGTGGGTCAACAGGTTGCTTTTATCCATGGTTCATGACTAATAAGACTACCTCATACCGGCATGCATATATATCCAGCTGTGTCATAGCCCCTTGTGTCTATTATGTATTCAGATGTTATTAATAATTGATTAACCCTTTACAAACCACTTAGATATGGAATCTCTCTCTAAAGCGGAAAAGGGAACTGATCAGATGGGGGCTTGTGAAAGAGGCTATTAGGCAACATCCTTCCTGTCTGAAATAAACACATTAATAAACTAACATGTGCATTCAGGTAAATTCTGCTCCATTTTTATCTGGAGATTCCTTTTGTGAATTCGATTTCTTCTTTGACTCTTTCTCTGTTCGCTCAAAAAAAGATTTGGAGTACTCTAGGGGATTCGGGCTGTATTTTCTGTGAAACGGTTTTCTACCTGTCATTTACTAATTCACCGATCCTACATGGCCTGGTCTACTCATGACATACCAGAAATTATGCACATGCACTCAGGGGTGAGTGGGCTGTAACGATTTCCCCATGTAAGGCTGCCAATATGTTTGTTGTTGAAATGTGCTACTATACACCAACCCTGAGGGAAAAACGTGTAAGTTGGATGAGTGGCTTTGAAGTCCTGCAACCACAAACTTACTGAATCTGTGTTATGGGTTTATAGAATCATAGAATCACAGAATGGTTTGGGTTGGAAGGGACCTTTACAGATCATTTACTTCCAAACCCCCCTCCATGGGCCGGGTCATCTTTCACTAGACCAGGCTGCTCAAAGCTCCATCCCAAGCTGACCTTGAACACTTCTAGGGATGGGGCATCCACAACTTCTCTGGACCTCCTGTTCCAGTGTCTCACCACCCTCATAGTAAAGAATTTCTTCTTTATATCTAAGCTAAATCTACTTTCTTTTACTTTAAAACAGTTGCCCCTTGTCCTATCATTACAGGCCTCACTAAAAAGCCTCCCTCCATTTTTCTTATGAGCTCCTTTAAGTATTAAAAATCTGCAATAAGGTGTTGCTGGAGCCTTCTCTTCTCTAGGCTGATAAACCCCAACTCTCTCAGCCTTTCTTCATAGGAAAGGTGTTCCAGCCCTCTGATCATTTTTGTGTCCCTCCTCTGGACCTGCTCTAAAGGTCCATGTCTTTCTAGACATCATAGAAGTCACAGGTGTGTCTGCTAGTGACCAGGGCTTTGGTTTCATCATCCACATTGAACCCGGGGAGGCTATAATTCTCCAGCAGTTTGAAGCGTACCTGTTCCCGTAGGCTCCTATGGAAGGACCTCTCTCCTCCTCTCCCAGGCAGCATGCCGTAGCCTGCCAATGGCAGAGAAGGGATAAGCACACATGATTTACAGTAAGTTTTAATGGAATTCACTTGATGGCTTAAAAGCTTTCTATATAATAATATTAGTTCCTACTGACTCCTAAACAAGCCTTTTTCTAGTTAAAAAACACAAGTGTGTGAACTGGGAGGCACCAAAGGGACTTGGTTTGACAACAGAGGCTGAGTTGCACAATTGAAGGGTATTGTTGGCAGCATGCTCAGGGGATTCACTATGGAGGTTTCATAAATTTAAAATAAAGCTCCTGCTTCTATGCTGAGTCCTTCTCTGTTTCTGTACTACTGAATGCTCCTTTGAAACCAAAGATATTGATATATTCTATGCTGCAGGGAAATCAATAAAAACTTTAATCACAAAATTAAATAAAACCAAAGCTACTGACATTACATGGTAGCACTTTCAGAAGAAACAACATGACGTTTTATGGTTCTCCTGCAACTGGGCTTATTATTTACAAAAAAAAAAATAAAAATCAATAGCTTCTTCAGAGCTATTGGGATGGAGAATAAGGACCTTCCCATCATTTTGAGTTGACATCTTAGTGGGCTTTAGTGCAGTTACAGAGGAATAGCATGGTGTATGTTCTTCAGTGATGCAAGTGGTTTTGACAGAAGGAATTTATTACCTCTTAGATCCACCTTCATCACAATCTCTGAACTTCCTTAAAAAGTTTGTGCCACCATCCTATCCCGTTCATCATTTATACATTTCCCGGGCCTAACTGTGAAAAAGCAGCGATGTGAAGATGGTGACATGCCTGTGAAGTATCAAAGTATTCAGTACAGCAGAGAGGCACACCTGAATCACACATACATGGCAGTAATGGATATGCAACTGAAGAATCTACATTGTATCAAGCAAAATTCATCTAGAAATTAGTTTTGGCAAATTCTCAGGTAGAACTGTGCAGAATGATATCAAAGAAACATAAAATTACATTAAAAATCCTTATTTCTACAAAACCTTAAAAATCCTTACATGTGTAAAAATTTTAAAGCTAAGAGTTTCTCCACAAAGGTATCTGTTTTTAAAATAAACCATTTCCCTGAAAACATGTTGTAAAAGTGAATAATTAAGTTCTTTTACATATTAAGACATTTTCTGAGAAGTATGAAGATGAAAGATAGAGGAAGCTTCCCAAATGGAAAGCCCTGAAACCTCTTTGTTTTGTGTTAAAAATAAAAATTCTGTGTCTAGATTCTTCCTGGAAATTCATAGAAAAATTCCAATTCAGAGTTTCCTCTTTTGAGGGGAAATGTTTTAAAATGTGAAATATTTATTTACAAAATTGAAAAACAAATAAAAGATGCTTTTGTACATAATTCTACTGTAGCCACCACAGATTTTAATTTCAAATTTTGCAAGAAGCCAAGGACTTTATAAGATTTTTTGTTTATAATCTTCATATTTATTGCTATTATGATCATTATTTGTAATAGAAGAAAAAAATTCAATTACTCTGGATATGGTTAGGAGTTTTACACAATAAATACCATATATTATCTACAACAACAGAAGTATATAACCAGGATTCTGTGAATCTAGTCATTCTTTCCACTTCTGATCTAATGGAAACCTGTGGAAATGGAATAAAGGGAAAATAAATATATATATATATATAAATAAATAAATATATAAACCAAGCAGGAGCAGATCTTTTTTCCTTCTTAAATGAGTCAGTGTATTTAGGTTTTGTGGTGGGTTGACCTTGGCTGGCCACCAAGTGCCCACCAAGCCACTCTATCGCTCCCCTCCTCAACAGGACAGTGGGAGAAAATTATGACAAAAAGCTCGTGGATCGAGATTGGGTTGAGATAAGGACAGGGAGAGATCATTCACCAAGTACTGTCATGGGCAAAACAGATTTGACTTAGGGACATTAATTTAATTTATTGCAATTAAACACAGTAGGATAATGAGAAATAAGAACAAATCTAAAAAGACCTTCTCGCACGCCTCCCTTCTTCCCAGGCTCAACTTCACTCCCAACTCTTCTATCTCCTCTCTCCAGAGTGGAGCAGGGCCATGGGGAATGGGGGTGGCTGTCAGTTCATAACGCTTCATCTCTGCTGCTCTTTCCTCCTCACACTCTTCCCTGCTCCAGTTTGTGGTCCCTCCCATGGGATACAGTCCTTCAGAAACTGCTCCAATGTGGGTCCTTCCCACAGGCTGCAGTTCTTCAAGAACTGCTCCAGCGTGGATCCTTTCCATGGGGTAGAGTCCTTCAGGAACAGACTGTTCCAGTGTGGGTTCCCCACGGGGTCACAGGTCCTGGTAGAAAACCTGCTCTGTATGGGTTCCTCTCTCCATGGGCCACAGTTTCTGCCAGGAGCCATTCATTCTGGAATGATGGACACATCCCTAGTCTTTGGCAGCAATGAGATCTTTAACACCAAGTCCTGCTCATAATCAAAGGCAGAAGGAGAGTAGTACAACAATTCTAGATGAACTTATTTATGTCTCATTCAGATCCATTTATTCTAAATATGTTCAGAGATACTATTCTCTTTTCCGAATTATTACAATATTCTGCAAAGTGTTGCTCTGCAATTGCTTTGAATTCAGGGACAAAGAACAGGAACCACATGTTGAGAGATGTGTCCATGCAGCCATTTCCAGGATGGGGACTAGCTTCTTGAATGTTGCTTTTCGTGGAAGTAACCTTAAGGGCAGAATTTATATAAGAATCCATTAGGAACAGACACAATTGGATCTATCATGGCATATAATGACTTTCTGGGCCACATGTCACTTTGCTTTGCATCTTGCAGGCAATTTGTGAATGGCAGTTGGTGAGACAAGATCTGCTATATATATTTTTCCGTAGAATATTGAACATGACAAAATAAAGTCTGATTTTAATCTCAAGATAAATAATAAAAAATAACATAGAAAAGCTGTTAGTAAATACTGTAAAAGGAAGTGCTTGAGGGCATTTTCTGATAGTGTAGTTATTTACAAACCTCTCCTTTCCACATGCTAAAAGACTCATTAAGGATGGGGATTCTGGATAAGAGCAATAGAGTGTATTGTGCAGTGGGTAGCATGAAGTAAATATTCAATAAGCACTGGAGAGTCCTTGTTCAGGGACCAAGCTCGGGAAGTGATGTAAACTGTTCACAGAGCACTTAATTTGATTCTATCAGAGATTTATTTCAGCATGTGATTGATGGAAACTGACTAAGTGGTAGTGTGGCAAAAGTACAAAAGCTATTGAACTATTAATGTTATTTATAAGGACAGGACTAACCGTGATAAGCAAGGACCAATATGAAATGTTTGTTTGCTTATTTGGAGTGAAAACCCTTTGTGAGGAGCCAACACGATTGCACAGGCTTAACGGAAGCTAAAGACAAGTGCAGACCTACCAGAGTCAGCATACGCTCAGCTCCATGGTGTACGGTGGTGCAGGAAGCAGGTTAGGGCTGAAAGTTTTTGCAGCAGATTTTGGAAGCACTTTGGCCAAGAAAAATATAAACACAAAGGTTCTGGACTTCCTGGGATTCAGAAAATGTTGTTCTTCATCTCTGACCTGTCAGCTGCACTGGGCTTTGCCATTGCATCTCTCTTGTTAAGGACAGCAGAAATGGGTAAGCAAAATGGAACAGCAATCAGCATTCTTTATATTTGACAACAATTTCATCTCCCAGAGAAATCACCCCTTCCTTGGGTCCACATTTCCTGAGTGCTTGGAACCACAACAATATAAATGTATGCCAATCAAGTGGTTAGCATAATGGCATATTGTGAAATTATATGTAAACATCAAACTGCATTGATTGGGCAATTTCCTATTCAGTTATTCTTGAATTGCCACTTCCCTGAATATGTCTTTTAGGAATGTCTCAGCTAGAAAGCAGTCTGCAATCTTCTATTCTCTTTAGACATAATTTATTCAAAATATTCCAACTCCCATATACTGGTCAATATATTGTAGGCTCCTGGGCCAGCACTAGCAACCCAAATTGGTAAGTGATTGTCCAGCTACGGAATGCAAGGAGGAATATGGGTAATTGATCTGTAAATATTTGTATGAAATAATTCAAGAACCTCTTGCTTGTGATTTACTGCATGAGCTCAATCTCTAACCCATTTAATACCATTTCCCTGAACTCAAGCAGAAGGATCAGACATACCAGCATTCCAGTACAGGAATCCCCATGGCACCATTTCACTTGTAGCAGGAAGGAAGGGTTAAAGTCACAGGTGGCCTTGCAATTCTTGGGAAAGGTCCCACATCACATGCAGGTCTCCTCAGCAACTAAGCAAAACCAACCAATGTGTCAATCAACTTGTAGTGAGTAGAAGTCAGTCCAAACATCTGCCTTTCTTGTCTGGTTTCCCTGGGTGTTCTTCTTGGATTTTGTTGCATAGAAATACTTGACATGAAAGCATTTGCTCACTTCACAGAGAAAGGCACAGCAGCTTCTTGGACTTCTGTCTTATTTACTTTAACCAGCCAGTCATCTGCATGACAGAGAACATTTTTTAATTTGATGCTGGTGCACTGATTAACAATGCAGGCCCCTTTACAGATACATATTTCTTAGACTTGCCAATCAGCAAGATTAAGCAGTGAGCTTGTAGCAATTTACCTATAAAAACTGAGCATGTGACAGCCTCATATCAGCTAATGTTGGCATATTATCTACTAAAAGAAAAATGAAACCAAATATTTTGTCTCCTAAGAATCAAAGCGGGAAAGAACAGGAGGAATGCGTGGCATTTCTCCCTAGTGCATCAGGCAGTCATTTCCCAGATAATAATTAGGTCTCTTTCCTTTATTGACATTGTAGGCTGGATTTATGGAGAAAATAAAGTATTTGAAGTAATACGATATCCATGATCCAGTTTATTCAAAGTTCATAGAGGCCAAGGAGAGTTTTGTCTTAACAGAACTTAGAATCAGGAGTTGTTTTGCTCTGCAATATTTGTGTGATTTTTTTCTTGTGAGAACAGGCTTTCTGACAGTTCTTGTGGGTCATCAGGTTAAAATAGCATCTAAATATATTCCAACTGGCTAGGTCCTAATTCTGACTAGAATCAGGATATATAGAGATAATATTCATTTTCACACAAATTTTATCCATTTTTTTTCAGAAGCATCCACACAAAAAATATTGGGTTTGTAGTTTAGGCCCAACATTATCTCATCTGTCATTACAAACGCATACCCTCAAGGATCTCTAGAAGTTAGGGAAAACACTTATGATAGAAAGATCTCTAAACAGAAGTTTAGGCGAACATAGAACTAGTACTGCTCCTCCACCAGGTCCGTATATCTAGATCCCAGACACCAGGTGGGATACTGCGATCTCTTGGCCATGTCTGCTCTTATCAGAAGAATGAAATGGTAACCAGACAAAAGCACCATGATTGTGCTCTTTCCTTCCTGATCATCGGCTTTACCTGGGTTATCAGCTGGCCTCAGTGGGGCTACACAGTGACTGAGTTGAGTTCAGACTCCCCGCTGTTGGATTGCACTGGACATGTCCAGCCCTGCCTGTATCCAACACACCCAGCACGTGAACATGAGTACCAACCCTGCTAGTCACCAAACCTGCCTGGGCTTAGCTGGAGCAGCCCCAGCGGGCTCAGCAGGACAGCCTCGACAGGCAAGCTTGGTGGTGGCTGGGACTGGCATCAATGTGACAGTGTGGGCATTTGGTTGTGTCTACACTGAGCAATTAGCAGCCACTGAGCATAGGATCAAGACCTGGCCCGTGACTGTCCCCTCTGTTTACTGCTACAGGCTCCCTGGTGCTGCTTGGAGCTGCAAAACAGCAAGAACGGCTCCAGGACTGGTACTGTCTGCGACGTCTTTCCTGCAGGTGGGTGGAAGAAGAAAAACTTCTTCACTTTGAGGGTGACAGAGCACTGGAACAGGCTGCCAAGAGAGGTTGTGGAGTCTCCTTCCCTGGAGATATTCAAAACCGACCTGGACACAATCCTGTGCAACCTGCTCTAGGTGATCCTGCTCTAGCAGGCAGGTTGGACTAGACGATCACCAGAGGTCCCTTCCAACACATACTGTTCTGTGATTCTGTGATTCTGTGAGGGCACCTGGCTTTGTGGAAGAAGCGCTCTCTTCTTCCTC
Source organism: Grus americana (assembly GCF_028858705.1). Lineage (NCBI taxonomy): Eukaryota > Metazoa > Chordata > Aves > Gruiformes > Gruidae > Grus > Grus americana. The sequence goes on from NC_072853.1 coordinate 153,525,333, forward strand.
CTGTGGCTCAAGATACACCCTTACTGTTTATGTACAAACATATAGTAAAACTTTATGGCATAGTATAGGAAATACTGGTTTGATGCTAGTTTTTCTTGTCTGGTCTATATATTAATTTGACTGGGTATATTTTCCCCTTTGCAATCAGACCCATCTTGAGTGTCTGTTATAGTGATAAAATGTCTCATATGTTCTGCCAGAAACTGTCATGTTCCCATTGTTTAGTGATTACAGGCAAGTTGAGTCATAGTGGCACTCAAAAAAAAAAAAAAAAAGTCATGTCTTTAGCACTTCAGGCAAAACAAGAATGTAATTTTGAAAGGTAAATCTTAACAATACAGGAGGTCAAAATAGATCTCTCACCAAACTTGATAAGTTGAGATCTGCACTCAGAGCAAACTTCTATCTAGGGTATCCAAACTAAGAGGATTTGACTGGAGTGCCATGATACTTGAACAATAAGCAAACTGGAAGAATATGGGATAAAGATGATGGAATTGTCTTAGTCCTTTAAGATTGCTATTATTTATCCCTTTATGAAAAAGATGCATCAGTTTCTTCAGGTCCTGGACTCTGTGAGTTGTTTGTTGGATGTTGCAGCTGCTGGCCCTGTCTTGGTTTTTTAATTTTTCTAATTGGTGAGGCAATAACATAGGGAAGACGGAATGTGCTATGCAAGTGCAAAGCACAAGCCAGGCTCATTGATTTTAGTGGAAATTAAGGCCTACATCTATATTTTATGCTTATATAGCCCATTCCATCTTCCACACTTTTCCATTTATGGGATAACATCGTCGCTGGAGACAACACATCACATTCACTTCTGTATTATTTAGCCATGTAATGCGATAGTGATAAGATCAAGATGTTTGGCACTAAAATCCCAACTGTTTCAGCAAGTGCTTCATGGTTGCTTGGGGTGTCATATCTGTTAACAAGCTTGTTCATCATCTTTGCTTTTTCCTTGTGGAACAGGTAATGAGTGTTAACTTGTGTATCTCTTTCTCTAGTCATCCACTGCCCTGTTACAGAAACAATTATCTTTCATTGGATAACAGTAAATCTTTCCTTAAGTTGGGTGTTTTGGTTGTTGGGTCTGGGTTTGGGTTTTTGTGTGGGGGGGTTTTTTTTCTTCATGTTAAAATCTATAGACTGATTCACATAGGAGATTTTTATGCAGAGCTGCAAAACCTGAGATGAAGAACTGTCTGGCGCTTAAATACAGGACACCTGGGAATATCCAGTCTGACACAGACTAATATAATCACAGACCACTCACTTTACCAGTTTCTTCTTCCATTTTGCTATCTCTAAAAATGGGACAATCTAACATTTACCCTCCTTGTGGTAAATTTTCATGACTTAGGAAATATTTATGGAACAACATTGTTATTAGCGTAACATTGTTTACTCCTGCAAATGTTGATTAAGGACACTGAAATTATCTGGATGATAACAGTAAGGTACAAAAGGAAATGAAAATGAGGCTGTAATCACTCTCTCAGCGTATAAAGGAGCACAGATAAGGCCATTCCCAGCCACAAGCTATAAACAGGACATCACCCAGTCAGTACAGTTTTGTCACACATTTTCTCTCTAGGGACTGCATCTCAGCAAAACCTTGTCTTTGCTGCCTGCTGCCACAGGCTGCTAGCCTGGAACCAAGCTCTCAAACGTAATGAAAAGGATAAAGACAAAGAAAGTTAATGACCGCAACAGCTCGTATGGGTCTCGCTTCCAGAGATTTGGTAACTTTGTATAGGGCTGGTGTCATTACATGCAATAGCATGCTGTGGCTTCAATTACATGGGTGCTGCTGTGTTACTGCTTTGCCTACTGATAGTAAGATATTGTCTGGATAAATATTGCCTCCTGAAGGATTGCACTGAGTCAACCGCATGTAAGAAGCTAAGGGTGATGAAAATTTCTTCTGGATGAGACAAGTTAACATTGCTCTTGCTGACTCAAGCAGTGGGAGAATCCTTTGTGATTCACTTCCTAGAAATGCTGCTTTTGTCTAAAAGAAAAAAAGAAGCAACTCTTCCCCTGCTCAGGAGGCACAGCCCAGCTCTCTGCTTCTCCTAATTTGGTTGGTGTCTACCTCAGCTTGCTGTAATGCTAGCACATCAACCCATGTGTGACTTGTCCTTGCTGAGAAACTCTGTTGCAGGCTACATGACGTGCCAAATTCCAACTTTCATTCATTTCTTGACAAAACCAAAAAATCTCAGAAAACTCAAGAAAACATAGTTAATCTGAAAGAAATGTGAAAGTTGTGACACAATATCTAAGATGCCTACAGGAGTCTTCTAAAAATCATATTTACTTCACTGAGTATTTTAAAAATCATCAGTTCATTGCTGTTACCTTCAAAAGCTGGGCTTTTCCCTCCACCTCCTTCCTGTTAGATTTTTGACCCTTGAGTGCCTCGCAAGTGCATACCAGCAGTGTACACATAACATATGCTTCGTGCAGTGCAAATGAAGCGGTATGAAGTGCAGATGAGAAAGCAGCTTTAAGTAAGTACTGGGTATCTCATTCAGAGTCTGCCTTCATCAGCTTTTCCCTTCTTGGAGTTCAGGAAGAGCAAAGGAGAGCAAGAGGTTTGTCATAGGTTCTCCATTACATTCATACGCAAATTTCCAGTTATTATTCTAGATCTCTGCCAAAATTATTCTTTCTACTCCTTGGTGCCAAATCAAGGATAACCATAATCTATCACAGGATTAACAGTCTCCAGCCCCATGAAATATAACCTACTCATCTATGTAGGCTTCAGCAGTACATCTACTGGAGCTGGTAACTGAATCTGGTTTACCTCCCCCCGTCCTCATCCCCCTAAGTCTTCCTGGGACTCTGCACCTACAACTATGCCAGTAAACTAAGGTCAGGGCACGTCCCAAGCGCTGGCATACCACTATCCATACTATCAAACCATTAACAAGGTACATGACATATCTTTGAACCAGGCAATCCAATACTCTTCCAGACAAGTAGTGGACATGGCTCAGGGATCAGCATGGGTCTGTGACTGTCCCCAGTTCACAGTTTAGATATAGTTGCCCTGCCTGGGAGTCAGCCCAAGAGAGGTTAGGTAGACATGAACTATGCTGTTATCAATTGACTACAGGTGCATCCACATGAGCGTTTTAGTTCCGATCAGACATATGTATCAGAAGCTAATTTCCTGACTGGTTCCCAGTTCCCCACAACCCTATCCTGAATAAAACAAAGGGTCCATATATCCTCTGTCATCCAAGGCAATACTTCACCATGAAATAAAATTATTGCAAATGTGCTACTGCATCATAATTCTCCAGCTACTATGTAAGGTAGATGAAGCAAAACAAAATGTTACTGTTAAAAAAAGTATTTCAGAGTCTTAATGTACGTTTGAGCGTTGGAGGTAACCTTCATTACCACATTGGACCTTAGGGCTTGAATATGACATTGGATATTCTTTTTTCCTCATGTTCGTGTAGTGGTACATCCTATGTACGACAGTCTAGATTGTAAAGGGGCCATCAAAAGACTCAAAGCTCAATGTACTAAATATTTCTGCCCAAAACTCACTGGGACTTATCCACAAGGAAAAGCTGTCCTAGGTTAGTTCTGCAAAAGGTGCAGCAAGATCAGCATAAAACATCATGTAATAGCTGAACCATAATTCTCTCTTGGTGACAAAAATCAGGCAGTCTTGAATGGCAAGTTTGCAATCATTTTACAGTTCTAGCTGGTATTGCTGGCACTATAGCTGCCTTTCCTCTAGTCATGTATTTGAGGGATCTACTGCTTAGAGGAAAATTTTGAAGGAGAATTGCAAATGGAATATCTTCTCCAGATGGTATTTCCAATTTGCCCAAATATCTGAAGTCCTGTGCAATGTCTGTGAGACTTTTTCATTGAAATATTGCTGCCTTACTTTGCAAAATGGACAACAGCCCTAAATTCAGAGATCTACTGATTGAAAAAGGAAACCTTTTCGGAGGAGGACTTGAGGAATATATCTATCAAAGGCTTTCATTAATTTTAAGGACACATATCATGCTTTTCCTGTGCACAGCATGGGCAATGAATTAATTCAAAGGCACATCTTGGGGACGCTGTTGCGGAACTTTCCAGGGTGGTCTGGGTTGATGCTAAGATCAATGAGACTGTGCCAAACGTTCTGTAACAAATGGTGCCCATCTTCCACATTTCTACAGTTCTTTTGCCACTCCTCACAAAGGCAATCAGACATCCAAATGGGAGTATGGAAACAAGTATTAGAAGATAAGACATATTTAATTCAACAGAACTAGAAAAACACTGCCTTGAACATGTTTACAAAACAAGTTATTGTTTTGTATTGTGCAAAGTTTAGATATCTTGTTGATATAATCTGTACTCTGAGGAATTATCACTTAGCTCCAGCCCTGGATCACACTTACATGAGACTATGAGAAATCCTCTGGCTGTCCATCTGCTGGGCAGATGGACATGATAGATCTGACTTTCCCCCCCCCTTTTTTTTTTTTTCTCTTTTCTTCTCTTTTCCCAAATCCAGTTGGCAGATCTTGTAATCTGCTGGGCTAACCCTTCCAAGGGCTTGATATTGAACCTGCCATCTGGCTAATAATGAGGCCAGCTGGACACTAACACCAAGACTCAGTCCCAGACTCACATTTTCTTCATCTGGCTCCTTTTCTATCTATTTGTTCTTGCTCTGTCTGGACCCAGTGGACATCATGTTGTGCAAAGTCATATAAAGTTCTTAGCCAACCTTTTAGTTTCTGGGTATATTTCATGATGGCAGAGGCGTTGTTTTCCTGTACCCTCAGGCAATATTTTACTGTTGGATGTGGACCATATAGGATGCCAAAAAGAGAAAAACCTGATGAAACTACTTTCACTGTTAATAAGCAGAAATATCTTCTCGTTGCAGCAAGAGGTTCAGATAAATCACTGGATCATTTCCCTCAGACTTTAATTGAACCACTGCTCTAACTCACCAGTTTGATTGATGTGACAGTGTACACAGATTCTTGATTCATAAGAAGTAAACACTTTTCTGTTGTTAAATTAGAGTTCATCCTCTAGGACATTCAGAACAATTTAATCTGACAAAGACTCTTGGTACACTGGATGCTATTTGATCCACCTAAGTTGTAGAGTAGGGGTGCTGACAGTGAAACACATGTTTGTATTCTGCTTATGCTTGCTGTGGGACCCCACCATGTCTGCCTCTGTCATGTCACTACTACCTATGAAATACAAGTCAGAGGATCTAGGTGTCTTTGCTGGACACAAACAATTGATCCTGCAGACAAAAGGAGTGGACTGCTCTGTAAGGAAAGGTAAGACAGGAGCTGAGCATAGCAGCATAGCAGGCAGGGCACAAGTCTCACCAGCACAGCCCCACAGCACCCCAGTGTGATCAGGGCAGGTCCAGGGACAGGACCTGGCTTCAGCCTAGAGTCAAGATTTCCAGACAAGTCTGTCATGATGAGGCATGTCTAAAGTCAAGCTAGGAGGCCAAGTCTGAGTGTCAGGGTCAGAACTCACATCAATGGGGAGTAAGGCCAGGGACAGGCATGCTGAAAAATTGCTAAGACAAAGACCAAGGCTTTTGTGCAATAGGTTTAACAGTTCCTGTCAAAACATATAGGGTGAGAAGAATCAGATCTATTATACTTTGTAAGTTTAGTTTTGGTAATGTGACATAACAGATGTCTCACTTTCAATTATAAAAATATGAAGTAGCTATCTTTTTTCATGAATATACTGAAAGGCATCCTCTTTATTGCTCCACAGACAAGTGTTTCTCTTTATTAATATGATTTTGCAGACACTTTATCCATGGGAGACTGTAAAGTCAATGTCCATGCTGTGATAGTTTCCCTGCTCCTATCCAGTAACATGCCAGTGCCATATCTTCACAGAAGAAAGAGATCATTCTCCCCCAAGGGGAGAATCTTGTTCAACATCTGTTCTATGTCTTCTGCAGCTCCTGCTGTTGCCTCTAACACAGATAGGGCCACTCTCAAGTGTAAAGACCCATTTTGAAAATGATCAGTTTCTTGCCAGCTGTTAAATGAAGTGCAGTACAAGGCCAATCCTTCACATGTCCATGGAGATAAGTTACTGATACTATGCTAATCAGGTGTGTGTTGTCCCCATTTAGCAAGCCTTACCATGTATATACCAAGGTCTGTTCACCCTGAATCCTCTGAAGCTTGTTGTGGCAGACCATTGATTTATGCTGTTGTTGTTGCCTTGGAAAGCACAGAAGGGTTCATATTGCCAGGGATGTGGGATCAATCCTGTAATTACAGTCCATTAGCAGGGAAGCCACTGTTAGGGCTCTCTTGCATTAGAAATAGACCATCATTTCTAAAACTGTCTAAAACAATGAGGTCTATGAAAATAGCTCCCAGTTGTGAGGAAGAGGCTTGTACAATCAGCTGGAGAGGTAATTGCATTGCAGCACAGGTCAGCACGGAGGGGAGATGGTCCTTGTCTCAGCGCATTAAAGGCAATACGCTATGGCTATGGCAGGCTCCCTTAATTTCAGAGTGATTTTCAAGGCCACATTTGAAAGCAGTCTGCCTCCAGGTGGTTTTCTCCAGAAAGATTTCCCACCAGATTTCTACTTAGTGCTTTGCACCATCTTCTGTTTTGTCTGGGAGAACTTTAAGGAATTGCTTTCAGATTCACCATACGGATTCTTACAGACACTTCCAGGCCTCTGCCTGGAAGACACTTCCAGGCCTCTGCCATCTCCATCTGCAACTTGAGTTTTGAACCCATGGACAGCTACTCATTTCTCCTCCTACTCAAATCTCTGTTGATGAATTCACTGTTGGTATTTCCCACTAATTCCAAAAGCTGAAGTATGGCTGTAGCTGAATGTGTTGCTATTCATGGTGACATTGTCAAGAGCCAACTGCTGTTCCAAAGTGTAAAATACTACTTCTATTACTTTTGTGAGAACAGGTGCCAGCCAGCTGACACAGGGTGCTGGGTACTTGCAAGCTCAAACAGCCAGGTTATTAAGATATTGTTAAAAGAAAACACTGGCTGTCAGTTGTAAACTTGGGTGCTGTTGGCCGCCTGGCATGGCCGGACACTCAGAATGCTAAGTTGGAGATATTGCTGTTGGTAAATTATATAGCTCTAATTATGTCAGCTCTAATCTCTACTGTTGACAACTGCCAAGCATCTGCATTTTCTTTGTTCTGCTACTGCTCCACCCAGAGAAACAGTAGATCGAGGACCTTCTCTGTTGCTGTTTTCCAAGGCTCCAAACAATGTTAATAGGCCAGCAGTAAGATAATTTTCTGCATTTGCCAAATTTGATCTTTTTCATACAACCTCCTATCCTGTGTATTGACTGAAATACAACGCCATTTCTGTGAATATATGTTCAACATTGCCTTCACCACCTCCTTTTCTCTCATCACTGGAGAACAAGAGAAAGTCTCACAGAGAGAAATCTAACCATTATTAATAATGCCTTCTTCCCTAGATCTCCTTTTACCCTGTGTAATCATCTAGCCATGACTCCACTTATCCAATCAGACCGATCCACCTTTTCTTCTGCCAGTTCCCCGTCCAAGCGTCAGCAGTCCGGGGTACGGTAACGCTCAAGCCCCCAGGCTAGATGGGTCTTAGCAATGTATCCTCCGTTACTGGAACAGTTTATGCCAACGCAAATCCCTGGATTTCAGCCCAAAGACTGCACATAAAAGAACTGAAAGTAGCACTCCCTAGTCTCTAATTCCTAGCTTAGTCTCTACACACTTATTGTAATCTTCCTGGGCAGTTCTTCTAAAGGAAGGGCAATCTCACTCGCTGACCTATAGCTTTTCTCTCCTTCAGCTAGGTCAGCAAGCAGCCTTAGCCAAGAAAGTGTTTAACCCCTTAGCAGCAAGGATTGCACTGGCTGATATTTCCCTGGCTGTTCTACAAGAACAATGTCAATGATCATTAAGATCATCATTAATGATCATTTGTTTAAAAACTCAATACCGTGGATTTCTTGGCATGGAAGTACAGCTTAGACCTTTGGGAAATTCAGATCCACTTGCAGAACTTCATCCTTGCAACCTTCCAGTAACGTATCCACAAATAGATTTAGGGAAGCTTGGAATTCTTTGCAGTTTTTGATCCAAACTTCACAGCCTGAGCCTATTTTAATCTGTGCATTGAACGTACCTGAGCTGTACCTTTAGGAGCACCGTCTCTTTGAAGCACTGTATGGTACTCACAGTAGCTCCCCACTTTGCCTATATGTTGCACTTAGTAGTTCAAGAGTTTCTTTTCCCTGGTCACGGTACAAAAGAATAATGAAATAAAAATCTAACCGATAACCAAGAAGCTGTTCTTCTGTCAAATTAGCAACTGTTCCTCATTTCTGTTGCTTCTATCACCCTCTGTATTAAAAAAACTGCTCAGTTACACTGTAAATAATTGCATTTTATTTCTCTCCCATGTTCCTCTTCTCGTGCCAAGTGACTTGTTCGATTCTCACAGTAGCTCTCTTGAAAAAGAAAAACAAAATATCAGGGACAGTCAGTATTTGAGGAACATCTTCAAATATCCCATGCTGCTGCACACAGATTTAGGGGTTCTTATACCACCTGTCTGAGCAGGACAGGTTTTGCTGTATTTCTGTGCCATTTTGCAGAACAGAACATGGCAGACAGGCTAAGAAAGCCAGGGGAAGGATGCACTGAGTTGCAGCTGAGGCTGTGGCTCAGAGGAGATCCCTCCAGGGACTCATTCCCCAGCTGGACCAACAGCCACCTTTCCCGTCAGATGACTGCACAGCACAGACGCGTTGCTGTCCTATGGTCATGGTGAATCTGCTGTCCCAGGCACCGGGAAAAGAGACGACTGATAGAGAGACATAGGTGTAGAAAGCTGTGCGGGTAACAAAATGATGGTCAAGGCAGAGCAGGTTGATGCTGTGTGACAGTGGGCAGCCACCTGGGTCTGAGAGGACATTAGGGTGTTAAATCCACCCCTCTTCAGGCAGAGATGGTCCATGTGCAGGAGAACCCTCCTGCACTCTGTGCCCTTCACAGCACCATGGGCACAGAGGGAACAAGATTTACTGCTTCTCCAGGCACAGAACAAACCTGAGCAATTTTGCTTTTCTTCCCCACAATCTCTTGGCTCTTGCTGTGCTCTGTGGGTGACTGGGCCAACACAACCACACCCTGAGGGACCGTGCACACTCACCTGCCACAGTGGGTCATGGGAAAGTGAGCAGGGAACCTGAAGTGTTGGCATGACAGCCTCGGCCAGCGTAATGGGAGCTACAGCCATCAGTCCTTGTAGGTGCTGCTATAACCTCCTTTCAAGTCTGGAGGCTTTTCAGTGAGCTCTGATATAGCATGTGTAAACAGGAATGCAGTGTTGCAGCTAAATACCTCCTTTCAACCACAAAAAAGGCCAATTTTGAATCCCTTAGACACAGGCAGAAATTTTCAAAAGTGACTTATAGCAATCATGGGAGAATCTTTGCTAATATTCCTCTTCACTGGCTGCTGCACAAGCACGGAGACAGCTCCATCCTAAAGTGCTTCCTCTCCAAGAGAAAAGACAATAAGCAGGTACAAAGAGCTATCTAGGAATTACAAGAAAACAGCTAGAAAACTGGTCAGCATGACAAACACTAGTTTCAGCACAGCAGCAGCCTGCCAATTGTCACATCTTTTGCAGCCATCACAGCAAGAGAGAATTTTTTAAATGGATTTGAAGGAGGGGCAGCAGCCACAGAGGTGCTTGTTTGAAAATTGAGAAAGGGAAGGAAGAAAAAAAAACCAAATAATAATTGAAGTCCAGAATAACATTGAGTGGTCTTGGCTTTTGCTTTTGAGACTGAGTTGTTTTAGGTTGCCGTGGGGGTTTTTGGGGGTGTGGGGTAGACAGAATCGTTTCTAGTATGTAAAAACACACACATGCACACTCACACAAAACATTTCCCTGTTAAAATGCTTTCATTGCCTACATCTCAGAGCTTTTGTTACGGTTACATTTGGTTCTCATTTAATCTGTGCTGCCCCCCTCGCGCCTCTGTCTCGCGTCCTCTATTGTTTTGCTGAGGCTTCTTTCAAGCCTCTCCCCTCGCAGTGCCACCGAGGCCTCATGCCAGTCTTTCTCCTCTTTCCCTGTTAGCATTGTTTCTATCTATCTTTTCAGCATTCCCAGCATTCACTCTTATTTTAAGCCTTTGTTTTTCTATTAATGTTTTTTCCCCACTATTTCTCCCTGTCATTCTTCCTCTGTCTCTTTTTCTGTCATTTTCTTCTTCCCTGCATTAAGCATGCCCTTTACCTTTATTTATCCTCTAGATCAATTCCAGTCTGTGTCTTTTTTTTTTTCTTTTTTCCTCCTTTCTCCCTTCTGTTTGTTTCATTCCCCTTCTCTCTTTTTGATCCTCTTTTTTTATGCTCTCCTTTCCCCCCCGAGAGCCTGTTGGTATTTAAGCAACACTTCAGCATATAATTTTTCTTTATTATAAGACCAAGATTTAAAGTCCACCTTGACAAAGAAGATATCTCCACTGACTTCAGTGGATCTGCCTGTAACTTGTAGCATTTGTTTTCTTGCAGAAATTGAGCTTCTGAAGTCTTTGATTATAAACAGAACTCTTCACATATTAAACGTGTTTGTGGCCAGAATTTGAACTCAGTGTACTACATGGGGATCACTTAAGTCACAGCAAATATCTTTTTCCTGCTACCTATTCATTTCTTATTAAAAACATGTGAAATTATGTCAGAGAAACATGGTCCAAGTTGAGGAGTGGTTGAGAGATCCTTTCTGTTTTAACAGAACAGCCTTTCCTGATGCAAGTGATGCTGCAACAACTCCATGCTTGTGAATCAGTAGCTGCTCTCAACATGAAAAAACACATTTTGCTGTTAGCTTTTGGGATATTCTAGATTCTGTCTGCCATGATGCTCTGCCTTCATCTTCACTGAGTGAAAACACTGGGACATCTGAATTTTCCATCAAAAAGAAAAATGTAAACCACTTCTAAAGACACTATTTAAGTATTTTCCTGTCTTCTGCAGCTTAAATAGTTTCATTTTTTGTTACCCATTTAAGTTGGAGGTTTTTTCACTGCTGAAGTACAGATCCAGAAGAAGACAGATGGGCTGAATATGTGGGAAGCAGTCAGAGTGATCTTAATGTGAAAGGTCAGAAATGCTCTTTATTAGCCATATGAGTTTTATGGCTTGTAAAAGGAACCATCAAATTCAAGTCAGGTTCCTTGAATTGCAGGAACTATGCCTTTTCCCCATTCTTGATGGTTAAACACAATGAAAAACATGAAAAAAATGTGTAGGACAGTCAGAGGAGTTATTCAGTTTAATATGTTTTTAATTAAATCCCAGCACTTGATGTGAATATCTGTCCTGCATGAAGAGATACATCAGGAAATTTTTCAGTGCTATCACACTCTGGTTAAGTTCCTGCCTATTTCTGACCAGTGATCTATGTCCCTATTAAATAATGTTCATCATCTTTCCCCCCTTGCTACTTTCATGATGTTATTTCTTCTCAGCATCTTTTCTTTTTCAGTCACAACCAGCCAAATTCCTTCTCACAGCTACATAAGTGTTTCCCTCTTCCACTTTCATCTCTTGTGTTGCAGGAACCATTTCCTCTTCCGCTGCCATTATCTCGAATGGGCTTCTCTGTATCAGTGACTCTTTCATCTCCTTTCAAACATCGAGAACATCATTCAGTCTCTCCCTTGGATAGCCTGCTTAGGCCTCCTGTCACTTTTACATTGAGATTACAGTTTAAATCATAGCCTCATTGTGTAAGCATTTTGGGGCTATCATTTGCACAGATGACTACAATAAGGCAGAGAAGTTCCATTTTATACAGCAGCCGAAGTGCACAGTTGCAGACTTGTTTCGCCCGTACCTCAGCCTGATTAAACAAAAAGAAAATAAAAATTCTTCAGAAGAGGACTCAGAAAGGTGAGTCAGTGACCTGCCACCTGCAGGAAGGGTATTGCTGGTGCAGAACCACCCCCACTTGCTTTTGACATCACACCAAATCATCTCACTATTTGAAGTTCAGTCCTCCTAGACTGCCTCTATAGCCAAACCAGAAATCAATGCACCAGATCTCTCAGTTGACACCTGCACCAATGATATAGCTTAGGACAGCCCACTTAAAAGTCTCAGGTGCCTAAAATTCAGTGAGATGGATCTGGAGCACAGCTCCTTGACTTTCTTTAGAAAAAAGTCAGTAAAATAGCTACTAGATTTTGCTCCCCACAAAGGCCAGGCCAAAACCTCAGCAGCAGCTTCAATATGAGAGCTGCAGATTATCTGTATGAATGGTGAGTGAAATTCATCCACACAGAGCTGGGCCTTTGCACCACTGGAGTCCAGCAAACATCCAGTGATGGTCACAGCCTAATGCACTTTCTGCAGAACTATCTGTGGGTGTTGTGCCCATGCCTGAGCTCCGCAGCAACAACGCCTCAAGTCACAACATTCCCGTGTCCTGGAAACCTCTGGCACAGCGCTCTGCTATGCCTTTCTTGCCTGAGTCTTCCTCTGAGCTCTGTTATGGCTCTTATAGGCAGAACCGAGTCCAAAGCATAATTGTGCAAAGTTGCAAGAACAGGTAAGAACACATCTTATATACCCATCAAACAGGCTTGAAATTAAAATCTGGTATAACAGACAACTATTCTCAGATCTAGCTGCAAACGGTAAATAAATCCAGCTTGTAACTTAATGATCCTTGTGTTTGCAACCAGCAGTGAAAACTGCCTGGGGAACAAAAGCTGGAACTGTATGTGGAAGACAGAATGAAGTCATTGGCAATCATATACAGAAAGCACCTGGATTTTATCATTCCGACCTAGAGATACAGTCATGTTAGTTCTGGCCAGAAATCCCCCAGTTAGTGAAGGCTGGGCTTCAGGATCAGCCCCCTGGATATTAGATCTGTGCTGCTGCTCATTTCACGTTCATACCCCACATTAGACACCCTGCACTGCACAGAGGCTTCATTACATTACCCCGCTGGTCCCTCCTGCTCCCCCCTCCCACAGCTCGGACCAAAATTGTCTGCCTTTCTTGGAATTCATTTCAAAACAGATTCATGTGGCGCCTGCTATTCCCCAACAAACAAATAAATTAGCTGCTGTGATATGGAAATTTGCATGATTCACTGTACTTAAAAACTGTTAGCTGTGAACTTATTAATTGAAAACCACAGGACGATAATAAGTGTGTCCTTGAGTCTGAACATGAGTTCCTTGTTATAATGAATTTGTAAAGCAATAAAGATGTGTTTTTCAAGGAAAACACCACTGCCTCAGGACAGTTGAGGCCCGGTCATGCCTCACAGGAGACAGAGGTGCTTTCAGGGAGGGGAGCGCAGGCCCCCCCACCAAAGCCATGGCACCCCAGCTGCAGGGCATAGGCAAGGCACAGGGGTCCCCAGGGGCAGCCGCGCTAGCCCTGATTCTCCCAGCCCTCGCCAGCAATCCTGCCCTCACCTTTGGGGTGCTTCTTCCCCACCCCTTGCCCACAGCCAGGGTGCAGGGAGATGGCTTCCACCTCCCTCCCGCACAGCTGCCCTGGGGGCTCTCCCTGCTCGTCCCTCCTCTGGCGTCCCCACATATGGGCGGGGAGAAATGATTTAGCCCTTGTGTAACGTCACCTTTCAGCTGACTCTGCTTTCCTTGCAGAATACTGTACCTATTGATTTATTTGCTCTGCTTTGGTCATATGTACTCACATGGGTTTCCTTGTGCCTTGCATTTATTGCAGACAAATTATTTCTCCCCTCTTTTTTTTTAGAAAATTCTTAAGCAAACTGGATTTATTTTGCAAATGTGATGCAAAGGCTAAAAACTAGCAAGCCTATGTTTTCCGTAGTGTGCATATGTGAGGTAGCTCCCATATATAACAAGTTCCCCATATGCATTTGCATGTCTGGTATATGCAGTCTGTGCCTGCTTCCACCCTGACTCACGATCTGCAGTCCCAGTGAAGCCAATAGTGATTACCAGTCTGCACTAGAATATTGTACCATATATTTATTTTCATGCCCATTATGATTTTCAAACAGGAAACCATTAGTTAAACCTGCATTGACAAAGCATGGCAATATTTGGTATGAATCCTGGCAGAATCACCCATTGCTTTGTTTTCTGTATTTTTCCTTCTTCTCTGTTTTTCCTTCATTTATTCAGAAGGAAAGAAAGAGACTGCCTCTAGTGCTTGAATTTTAATTCTTTGCTGCACTGTCCTTGGGCAGAACTGAGTGTTTCTAAGAGGTGTAACACATTGTACAGCAAAAGCATGAATGTAGTGCCAGTGGTTCTAATGCCAGGATTTGTTGCTGCTTTCCTTATCAATGGCTGTTATATATTATTTTTGAAATACACTGAAAATACTGGTATTTAATCTAACTTGAAAATTACAGCCCTCAGAAAAAACTATCAAAGAAAGAACCATAGCATTTGTGGGATTTAATTCAAACACAGATTTATATTTTTGTTGTTCTTGATGACAACAGTAAATTACGGCATGCGTTGCAAAGCCAGGGATTTATTTTTTCAGAAACCTACTGTAGCTATGTGAACCTGATGCCAATATTGGCTCAAAAAGGTGACCCATATGCATTGTGGAAGATGCTGTCTGGTGAAAAATCTAGTTTATGGGGTAGGACAAGGGCATGAGGCAAGGAACTAAAACTTTTATAGGCAGAAATAGCTGAAAAAATGGAACTCAATTTAGAAAGAAAGATTTCCTTTACCTGCCCAATAAAGAACCCCTGTTCTTGCCCTACCCTCAGCCTTTTCTCATTTACCTGATGTTTCTCAATCCAACATTTTTTACCACTGTGATTTTTGATCTAGTGTTAATGTAAATGAATGAGTGCAGTGGTCCAGCCAGCAAAGTCAGGTCTGGGGATGGGGGGTTCAGCAGATGTGCATCATCCAGGTGTCCTTCCTCAAAGGGAACTCCAGATCACTAGATTCTTGTTGTTCATAACATTACAGCCATCACTATTACTTATTTTCAGCAAAGCAGAATGAAATCAGAATAACATTTCAGGCTAATTAAAACATTCTTTTACAGCTTACTCTTAATTTTATATCCCTTAGCCATTTTGCGTCTTGCATCAAAACCACAAACCTGGTATTTGAAAGCTCACTCGCTCTCAGTAATCCTTCACAGAGGGGAATTATGATACATTTTCCTCTGAAATGTAGAACAGAGTATCTGCAACAGATCTAGCTACCGGGTAAAAACACTAGAGCTCAAAACCTGCTGTAGGAACAATTGATTTCAACTTGTAGTCTGTCAACTAAACATAAGAATATTGCAAAAAACCCAGCTTATATACACTATCAGTATATACACTTCCTCTTTAAAAATTACAAAAATCCAACTCAGAAGAAGCCAGGAGCATGGCAATCGAATTTCTGAGAAAAAAACATACTAGTCTGTCTGTAAAATTTTGGTTCTTGTTAACAGAGACTGCTATTTGTTTAAAGGACACCTTTTAAAAAGGCATAATTTAACCAGAAAGGCAGGAAAATTATTTGAGCTCACTAAATGAATGCACATGACTAAAACACGAAAAAATCAAGCTTGACATTCAAGATACATCTGAAGTTAAAGGGCAAGAAAATCTAATAAATCAGAAGAACATTTTTATATCAGAAAGGCACAAAAATCTCTTCCATGTCTTTCAGAGTCACAGAAGCATGGCCTATGTTATGATTTTCTATTTATTTTAAACTAAGTAATATCTCACAGTTATCTCATGGAGTTCAGAGAAAATTGGCAATGTGAGACTTATGGGCAAGAACATGAACTGCCCAACTCTTAAGAAATCTTTATTAGATGATCCTTAATGCCTGATTCTTGTTACTTAATGCAAATTAAAGAATGTCTTAATGAAGTGGGAAGGCAAGTCAGGCAATGAATAGATAAAAAAGGAATCTGGAGAGACACTGTCCTAGATCCAGATCCAAACCACAAATATTAAAATAATGTCTGGTTTTGAAGCATTTTACCTCATCAGCATTATCCTATTTTATCATTCTAATTGACCTATCTGGTTATGCAGTAATACATCACTGATATGTATCAACACTTTTAAGAAGTTAAAAAAGAAAGAAAATCACCAGGAAAAAAAAAAAAAGCCCAGAGTCAAAATGTGGCCCTTACATATCCAGCTCTCAGGCAAGCTGCAAGGGATTTTTTTTTTTAAATACAAAGAGACAGAAATATTAGCTTTTGCATCTATCAAAACCATCTTCTCACACTACCTCCCCTTACCAACTCCAGTATTGTTAGAAAGTGTATTTTAACGATAGTCCTTCTTAAGACTTTCTTAAATGACATAAGGAAAACAACTAACTAAATAGAAAGGAACCAAACTCAATTAAAAAAAAATCCTTCTCAGATCATTTACCATGTCAGAAATAAATGGCTGCAACATGACCACGGTCCCCTTGGATTAATCTGGGTATATAGGCAGGGCTGTAATGCTCACTTTATGAATCAAATTTTGAAGCTGCAATTTAATCCTTGGTAGGAAAGAAGCTGTAATGTTTTGCTCTCAGAAACGTTAAGGACGTGCCCTTTAGTCCTGGCGTGCCAAAGGCTGTAACCGAACAAGTCATAGAGGACATGGACGTGAGCATCACGTGTTCTTCACTGCTGGAAAGAAAGCAAGAAAAGACCTCATCGTCCAACTCGGACTGACTGTCACTGAAAACTCCTTAAGTTAAATATAGTCATCGCAGATTGAACGTCTGCTGTACTGCAGCTGCAGCTAAACATCATTTCTCCAACTTGAGCATGCAATCTGCTGGCCGTGTCTGCGAGCATGGCCACAGCCAGCTGTGGGGACAGATCTCCCCGACCCCGAGAGCACTGGGGAAATGACGCATCTGTGCATCTCCTTGCAGCGGGGCTGAGGCACTAAGGCTGATTTGTCAGTTCACAACTGTTTGCTCAGTGGAAGTCACCAAATGCAAACTAAGCAAATGTTTGCGTGTGTGTCACCGGCAAAGCAGCAATTGAACGCTCAGAGAAAACTTGTGCCACCATCTTACTCATTGTAGTTGTTCTAAAATCACTGCGCTACATTAGTAGCAAGAGGTGTCCTTGGAAGCATGAGTCATATACATTTTGAGACTTGTGGGCTTCCTTCTTTCTGAATCATAGTAAGTTTGTCGTGGGATAGGGCATACCCCTCCCTACAGGGACTGAAAAGGGGTGAGGAAAGGAGAAAAATGGCTTAGATTAAAAGAACAAATCTCTGAAAACAGATGATGTGGTCAGTGACCTTTGTTCCCTTTTTCTTTCCTCCTAAAATTTAAGAAGCTGAATGAAGAAATTTCAGTGCATCCACTAAAGAGAGTTTACAAATTGTACCCCACATCCTATACGGAGGGCATTGTGCTTTTGGAAATGGAAACCATCCTCTGGCTCTCTCTCAGATCAGCTTGGCACATCCTCATCACCTGCATATTTAATATCCAACAATAAGTAGCAATAGGTGAACAGCAAGAGGCAAGGAATTCTGCTTTGTTTAACCTGAGAATTGCTATATGCTTATCCAAACCTTATCTACATCCTCCTACAAATATGTGAACCTCTGGGCATGAGAAATATTTAGACACCTGCTACTGAAATTAATGGGAGCTGCAAGCACAGAGTTCCCAGGACAATCAGATACCTTAAGTCTACAAAATTAGGTTGAAAATCTCCCAGGAACAATTTTTCTCTCTCATCATATTTACTACTTCCCACCAGGCAGGAAATATTTGAAGCACAGGCTCACTTGTGGTATGTTGGCAATCCTGAATTTTTTTATGGGAAGGAACCAAGAGACAGGGCAGGCCATTATATATGGGAAAAAAAAAATCTTTTAAAGTAACTGAAAAGATTCAGTGTCTGAAAATGCTCGATTTGGGATTGTCTCAAGATTCTGGGTGGATTTTCAGTTGGTTGCAATTTTCATCCCAACAGATTAAGCGCTCTTTAATAAAAGGGAGGTTTCTCTGGAAAGTGCAAGGAAAATGGCTTCTTAGGCCCCTTCTTATAATGTAAAACACATGGGCATGCTGCTAAGCTCATGCACTGCCTTTCTGCATTCAGTGGGTCTCTTTGCAGATGCAAGAGTTTTGGGAAAGAATGAGGACTGCAGCTTTCAGCCTGGTAGGATCAGGATAGCATTTTACACACTCTAAATCAAGAGAAGAGGGTTCTTTTCCATTTAAGTACTCCCTTCAGGAAAAATGGCTTTAGGATGACTTCTGCAGTTTCTAAAGCTTAAAATGATCCCCTGGAGAAAAAGGATACAGTTATGAGGAAGAATAGGCACTGTAAAACAGCTTGCTGCAAAGGTCCTTAGCAGATGAGAGAAACTGGCTGGTTTACTTGTAATTCTGCCTTGTTTGGCTTTATGGCTATGGTTGCACTTTTAAAAATAAAGCCAAATTTGTGGTTTGGCTGTTTCCAACACTGAACAAATACTGCAAGATATAAAAGTGCACACACATTTTAGTGGAATGAAAATATATCCAATCACACTGAATACCTTCTTTGTAGTCCTCCTCCACAAGCATTCATGGGAAGTAATTTTTTTTTTTCTTTCCTCACAAAAAAACGCAAGATACATTCATAGCAGTCAGGTCTCACACAACTGATGACAAAGCTGAGCACACATGGACTACACAACTCATAGTTACAATGATGGACCTGTCCTTCCCCAGACTAAGGTTGGTATATTACAGTTCTTACAAGTTTGTGGGTTGCTGGCTGTTTATGAGATGCCACCAAGTGATCCAAGCAATGATCATTGGTGCAAAGCATGGAGCTACAGATCTGGAGTGAGCCTGAAGTAGCTCTCTCCTCCCATCCTGCCCCTTAGCCCCAGGGCACTGAATGCGATCCAAAATGTAACATCTGCACACAGATATAGACAATTCAAAATGTGGTCCGTCATTTTATAAGCCAATATGAGGAATCTTGAACACCATCTATTGAACCCAAAAGTTGAGATGAGCCTGGGTTTGTCCTGTAGAAAAACTTGGGCACTGACCCAGCAGCTGAAATTCAAACATTGGAAGTTGTGGCTGTGGAAATTAACCACAATCTTTCCAAATGCCACTACTGCATTTCCAGTCCCAGCCTCTGCAGAGGCTGTGTAGGCTACAAATGGCTTTGGGGAAATGAGTTAGTTGCCTCTGTAGTTACAACACTCTCTCCAGGCACGTTCCTGTGGTGCTGACTAACATTAGGAGATTCTGCAGGAGCAGCTGTCTCTCCCTTATTGCCCTCCATGTGCCTCCACCAGAACCACTTGAACTCAAACAGGTGTGTGTAGTGGGCTTTGAACAAGCTTTCATCTGCCCTACCCTCTGAACCTTATGAAGTCCTGCTTAGGTGGTAGGTACAGGGAAAGAGAGATGCCCAAAGGGACCTTTCTGCTTTTGTATGACGTGAATTTGGAGCACAGTTATCCATCTGCCATTGTAACCTGGCTGGGAATCAGCTGAGTATCCCCATAACATCCGCTTCTTTTAACTAACAATGATGCCTATGAATTCTTCACCAACCCAGTCCCCCAGCCAGAGTGTCTTAAGAATGAATGGGGCTCTTTGCACTCCTCACATCTGCAGGAGATCAAGAGTGTGACTTTCAGTGTATGTGCAAAGCGACTTGATGTTGCCTGAGCACGGTGAGATCAGATCCTTCTTATAACACATAGTTAAGCTACGGAATGCAGAGTATGCAGGCTGTTGTGGGTGACAGACGTCTCTGGGCTCAAAAAAATTTTAGAAAAGTACTTAGCAGGCAACATCAAGGCCCATGAAAAAGGCAGAAATCTCTTTTGTTTCAGGAATGCTCTGACTTACAGATGGCTGCAGGCTGGAAAAAATATACTAGGGAAGTGTCACTATATACTCACCTTTGTCTAAAATTTGCATCTCTGTTGGCCATCAGCCACTGGCCACTGTTGGTGACATGCTAACTGGGCAAGACAGACATTTTACCTGGTTTTTTGTAGCCATTCTCACATTCTTTCTCTTCTGACTAGCTTTGCTTATATATACATATATATATACACACACACAGGGCAGTGAGGGAGTGGTGTGCAAGGGGTCTCTCTCAAATAGGCTGGGTTATGGGACCAAGTCATAAAACAGTACCATGGTTGAATCCATTTTGAAAAGCTGCCATTTAAGAAGTAGAAGATATTCCTGCTATAGGCTAAACTCTTCTTAGATTTTCAGGTTTTATATAGAGGTTGGCATGACTGAAAATCCCCGGTCTGAACAGCCCAAAGCTGAGATTTGAGATTTCATGGGCTTATGGTGCATGTAATCATTTTCTCATACTGCCTACAGGAAGGCTTGTTAGAGAGTAGGATTTTCATTTTCTTCCACTACAGCTCCAAAACCATTTGGCAGTGTGTAAATTAGCTGATGTAGCTAACCCTTCAGCTCCACTGACCACTACATTCACCTCACGGGCTAGAAAATTCCTTCTGAAGCTCTGCCACATCTTGTCGAGCCAGAGATACTATGCTAATGTATAGATACACTGGATGTAATAAGCTCCAGTTTCCATGTGCTAATAATGCTAGAAGTGCTTGTAAGGGTGCATAATACCATATATAAGTATAAAACAATGGGAAGCACATGCACATGGGGTGGGTGGACATAAGAAGGAAGATGCACTTACCTATTAAGTGTAAGATATATGGGAGGTCTGAACAAATCTTTCTGGCTTTCTGTCACATAAAGGTAGGCTCCAGTTTCCCATTTTAAAGATGAGTTTAATAAAGTGAACGATAGAGCCAGATTAATTTTGTTTTCATCT
This sequence comes from Grus americana, assembly GCF_028858705.1. Lineage (NCBI taxonomy): Eukaryota > Metazoa > Chordata > Aves > Gruiformes > Gruidae > Grus > Grus americana. Next base: position 153,546,218 of record NC_072853.1, read on the forward strand.
GTAGGTATTATACCAGTGGGAAATGCCATCTGATAAAGGGTCTGATTCAGCTACCAACCTTTCTTGAAAAGGCATAATAAAATAAAAGCTATCTTCAAAGGACATTGATGTATTTATGTACTGAAATTAAAAAGTAGATACTTCTGTCTTTGCTAAAGTTGACTGAGTTTATGCCACATTTCTCGAGCAATCCAGCAGCTTGACTTGGTGTGAACAATGTTCTGTTTTGGTGTCTCAGGGTCAGTGGCCCTGCCTGTTATTCTTGGAGCCTTTTTTTTTTTTATGTAATAAGCTAACTATGTGAGTTACCAGATCTCAGTTCCGCATAAGGAGACGAGCACTGTTCACAGGGAGAGCAGAGACTGTTTTGAAGCTGAAGAAATAAAAGGCAGTGAAGTATCTTTATTTTCATTCTAGCCTAGCAAAGCTCAGTGCTGGCACGCTTAAATCTAGGCAGAATACCTTCCTTTGACAGTCTTGGGATATCAGCAAAATTAAAACTCTGAGCACAGAGGGTTTTTCTTTTGATTGGGCTTACTACCTCCACTAACAAATTGCAAACATAGTCTGAACGTAGGTGTAAACAATAACCTCCGTGTAGAACTCCTTGTACTGTACAAATAGACACCAAACAAACTTCTCAGCATAAATGCTCTTCGGGTACTACCCCCTGCACTCTCTTTACATAAATACAAATACATAAACAGAACCACATATTTCCATTTGCTTTTTTTTAGCCTTAGAAAGTATGGGCATTTATCCCCACCAGACTGTTTATAATGATGCTCTAGGTTTAGCTGCATGTCCCCTTTGGCTTTTCTCCTGAAGCAGAGAAACATTTGCACAGAGCACACCAGGTGTTACTTTCATATCCTCAGACGTACTGGAATATATTAACACAAACACTAAATCAAAACACAGCAAAATTAATGATCACTGCTAGGCTAGAGAAACCAAACTCCTTATTACCAAACAAGACTTGTGTGTATTGTTTCTGTTATCTTACTTCCTAGATTATTATAAAATCAGATACCAATAGCTAATTAGCTGTTCTAATTATTGGTTTGAGTTTGCATAAATTATGCTGAAATGCCCAACTTTCTCTTGCTTTAATCAATATAAGATGTCAAAAGGTTGCTTGGGGTTGTAAGATAATGAGATAACTAAAGCAGTATCCTGTACACTTCATTATTATAGGCTTCAGCCAAAAGAAATATCAGTATTTCTAAATTATCTCCACTTAAAGCATGCAGTCTCAAGCCTACTGCTCATCAAGCAACTGCTCATCAGCCCTGTTTCTCTTGGAACTAGTGCCTGACATTCAGACTATCAAATAAAATGTAGATTGGATAATGTAAATGGTTGTATCTTTTCCAAAACCCTCAAACTCCCGAACAATACAAACTGCACCATCATTTCAATGTGTGGATTTAATCTTTGTCTGGATTGGCCTCTTGAGAGGAACATGTAATCCTCTGAGGGCACAATTTTGGCCAAAACTAACTCTCATTCAGGCATGACCCTACTGCAATCCAAGTTCACTTCCAGGGCACTGTAACCCGCTCTTGCTTGTAATGCTAATACTTTAATGCAGAGGTTACTTCTATAAGCACCGTGGTCTTTTCTAAATTAAGTAAATTCTTTCATTTCCTAAAAAGCTGACATCCCTCTCCCATTTTCATCTGCTGCTTTAAAGCCCTCAATTATGAACAGATTCAAATGATTTTAGTACAAAATGCAATTTTATGTAGTAATGACATAAGCGAAGGATAAGAATCAAGAAAAATGTCACTGCACTGGAAGAGGTGGAAACAAGTACAAGTGAAAGTGAGCTTTATTGCTCATATATTTTTTCATGATAATCTTCATAGTGTTAGGCAACAATAGCTCTTCAGCTGTACAAATAAGACAACAATTCATCCCAAATCCTCCCAAATTACTTAAATATCCAAAGGGTGATTTCAGTGGAACTTGGGCATCTAAGTCCAAAAATGATTCTCAAAATGCATTATTTGCTTGCATTTGTGCCAAAAAAGTTCCCTAAGAGGCAGAGGTTTTGCAGGTGTTCACAAACCCTTCTACCTTGGCCACCATAAGCAGTCTGTCACTTAGGCCATGCTTAAACTCATTCGAGGTCTACCATTAAGTGCTCCCCAACTAGATTCTAAAAGGGAGCGATCCCATTGCCGTGTACTGATCACACACTGGAAGAACGTATCTTCACCACGCAATATAGAGGCACTGACTATTGATGTCACCTGTTAAGATTAGGATAGGATAAAATTAAGATCCATCTAGACCAAATGGGGAGGGGGGAGAAAAGGAAGAATGACTCTTTTGGTGAGAGAAAGGTTCATTTAGTTGTGAAACAGAGGACTTGGCTACTACACACCAGAGTCCTACCTTCTTTCCTTTGCTTTTTCTGTTGTTTCTCTTAGGTAAGCTTTCACTCAGGATCTGGATGTTTTGAACTTCACTGAAAGGCTCCCATCCCTGCCCCAGAAGCAACAGAAGTCCAACTTGATCTTTGGACTCTACACAAAGAACCAAGTACTTATGGTGGTTGTGGTCACAGAAAACAACACAAAAACAGTGGGAACAATAAAAATTAACCCCTGGATTCTGAATGATCCTTTGTCATCAGAAGGCACCAAGGACTAGCATGCAAGTCCAGATCAAAATTTCACACCTGTTGTGTATTTACTTAGGGCAAGGTTTTCCTCATATGTTTTTCATGCTATTAAACCATTAAAATGAGAAGAATGTGGGAAGGAAGGTGGAAATACGGATCCAGATTTAAAATTTGCAATTGGATTCTTCCAGTAACATGAAAGCATTTACTTTTCAAAATAATCAATCATGCCTTTGCTTTTAGAATGAATGGAAATTGAAGGTATTCAGAACCCCATAGGAAGATCAGGGGATGGGATATGGTCCTGGTTGACAGTGGACCTGAAAATAAGCTTATCTGTTAAAGGAGTACAATGGAAATAGTTTCTGCATAACACCTTTAGTTGTGACCTCGAAGAGCAGTCCTTCTGGATTCAAAGGCCATACTTTCTCAATGAAATACCTGGAGACAGTTATGGTAAACTATGGAAAAGCACAAATATTAGAACTAAGATCAGTATTGGTGCTCTGAGAGAAAGTCTGGGTCTTTTCTTGAAAGGAGGTGAGGACACAGTTGAAATAAACACATTAATTAGTGCGTTGTCATGGGGCTCACTGACGGTGTTGGGTGGCAGATGTCAGAAACACATGGACATCTCCCAAGTGAGGAGGAAGAGATATTAAAAAAGAAAAAGAATTGAGGGTCATAACCTGACAGGTAATCAAGAAATTGAAATGTCTGAAGAATGACGGAACTTTGAGGCCAGATGGGATCCAGTGTGCTGGAAAAATATGGCATTCAGAGACATGTGGGAAAGAGTAATCGCTTTAGTGCCCTGCAGATTTATAATGTACATCCATAATGGCAGCACCTGTGTATGCAAGTGTACTGTATGCATCCATTTCATCATTTATGACTTCTGAGTGCATAGCAAATCTACTTTCCTTTCATTTTTGTTTCCAGTCAAAAAACCCTTAGATTATTCAGAATTTTTAAGTTGCCTTTCTTCCTCCTGTTCCTCATAATTTCAGTCTGAACTTTGTTGACCTCCTCTTTTGTCCTGACTGCCACTTCACAACTGAACAGCAAATGAGTCCACTTACTGCCTCTTTATTCCTTCGTTGGTACAGAAAGTGAACAAAATTGATCCTAACACTCACCATTATCCCCCTCCCCAAGTCACTGCCCTCCATGGTAAATTGTTCCCATTCAGAATGTCTGTCATGGTAGCCACACTAATTCTTTGTTCTTAAGCACCCAAATAATTTCCTAAGCCATTTGTTTGATGAACAACACCTTCACATGTTTCAGTAAAAAGCCTGATTTCTTTGGAACAGGTTTGCAGAATATACAAGTTACTATTGTGGCATTAAAATCAAAATGGAATAAACCAAAGGAAACTTCTTGTGTACCGTGAAGCATATGCAGGGTTGACTGCATCTGAGATATAGGATGAGGATGAGGAGTTTGCAGCTGCTCCCGCATTATAGGGTCAGAAATACATACTGTGTTAGCCAGTGCTGTTAAGGAAGGCCTGGTCTCTTTTGCCTGACAAATTCACTCCTGGTGGTATATGCTGAAATTTTGAGTTGGAGAAGAGCGACAGAATCCAGGATTCTCAGCATAGAGCACTTTCAGGTGTCCTCTGAAAAAGTCACAATTTTACCTCAATTCAGACAGTCCAGCTGCAAAATAGACATAATAATGTTATACATTGCTAGTGAAGGAATCTAATTTTTTTCTGGGTTTTGGTTTTTTGTTGTTGGTTGGGGTTTTTTTCAGTAAGGAGCTGGAGACAGGGTGTCCTGCCAAAGGAATGCTAGCTGTGGGGTGAGTGGATGACTGAATGTGATACAACAGCAGGCACGAGGTCTTTTTTTTTTTTTTTTTTCCCCCTCTTTTTCTTCTACCGTCAGAGCCTTTTTGTTACCACAGTCTTGTGCAGCTTTCTGAAAACCAGCCAGGGAGGTAGTGTGGGTCCTCAGCTTGAAAGGGAAAGGCACTTGCTCCGTCCTCGTCGAGAGGCCGGTGGGGAAGCAGCAGGATCCAGCGCCAAAGCAGTGTGGGAACTGCACCCCAACAGAGTGTGGTGCCCGCCAGCAGCCCCCTGCTCCGCTCAGATACTGTGGCCACAGACACATCTCTGCAAAGACATCTTCGGTTATAATGGGGCTACAGCAGTGTCTGTTACTCAGCCAGCTCTGTTTAAAGAGGCTGGACTCACTGCTAAAGCCAGTCTGATGATGTAAACTTGGGCCTGGTGCCTCAAAAGTATTTTAGACGTCTAATTCTTGTTGTAGTTAGATACCCACCACCTTTAAGGAGTTACATCTTCAACCAAGATCATTCGATAAAGAAACACCATATCGTCATGAAGATCATTTAATAATTATTTTTTCATGCATCTCAGTGCCTCACACTTATCTGCACAGGATTCCTGAATAATGGGAAATTATTATCTCTGCTCAGAAACGTGGTACTAGGACATATAGTGGGTTAGGTCCATTGTCTACATTCACAGAGGTAACCTGCATCTGAACTAGGGTTTAGAGCCAGGTCTGCTGAGTCCCAGCCCAGTGCACTAGACAGGCTATCTTTGTCCTCTGGAAAGGTGACTGGAAAGTCTCTGAAGCAAGAGACCTGCATTGCTTGTCTAACTGCAGCAGTAGAAAAAAAAAAATTAATACTAGTCAGGGTCAGGCTTGAGGAAATTATGATTTAATTATGAAAAGTCAGCATGAATTCATAAAAGCAAGCTAGTGCTTAACAGTCCACTGATGGGATTTTTTCAGGGTAGGTAATAAAAATATCTGATAACAGGAATCCATACATTCTGTTTAACTACATTTTTACGTAGAAAAGTCAGGTTCTTTGCATTATATGTCTGACTTTGGGGAGTGAAGGGATGCAAAAGAAATTCCCTTTTAACACTCACCTATGACAGCTTTCCGTTAGAAACTACAAAGACTTCTCTCTCACATCACAGAGACGGGGATGAGAAGACAGCTTTAAACCTCCAGGAGCTTCAGAATATGATCAAGAACATTAGAAAGAGGGAATTGCTCATGGGGCCATTCACGTCGGGACTCACCAAGGAGATGCAAGCCTGTCAGTGGCTGCTGGTGGTCCCAGACCATATCCCAGACCAGCCCCTGCACCCCACAGGCAGTTTGCCCTTGGCTGGGGAGGCACCTGCAGCCGCAGGAGGGCTGGAGACCCCCATTCAACTCCTGGCCCATGGGGAAACACCAATGGCTTCCAGGTACCCCCCTTCTTCCTATTCTGTTTCTCTATATTTGGAGTCTCAGCCTTCTCGGGGTATATGATTTCAATAAGCTATGAACTAGCTCAAATATTTTTTTAAGAGGTAACTATGTATGCGAACAGTTTAACATGTAAGGATGTGACTAAAAGAGAGTCACAAGGATTAGTGTGAGGATCAATTTTCTTCACTTATATATCAATGACCTGGAAGAAAGAAGATGCAGTAAGTGGATTACATTTGCTGATGATATAAAGTGAAGGGGCAGTCAAAACAAAGAAGAAGGGCAACAAAATTCAGAATATACGGTCTAGGAACAGGAGACAGATAAGTAGCTTATAAGTTTCAAAGTATGTAAGGTAATGAGTCTGGGAGCAAAAATCAAGAAGAGAGAATATCCACTCAATAGCCACACTTTACAAGACATTACAGAAGTGCAGTATGTGGGGTTAGTGGCAGATAAAGCTCTAACATCACAAGCAAAAGTGTTGAAGAGCAGCAAGAAACTGGAAAAAAATCTCTAAATTGTAAGATAGAGAAAGGTAACTGTAAAGCAGGAAAAAAATCATTGAAATCCTGCAAATGAGGCTGGTTTTATGACAAAATATTGCATATTTCTAACCAGCTATGAAAAATATGTTGTTGAAAAAGAAATGGTAGAATAGGCCTCTGCCAGAAACTGACAGCTGTTGAAATATCTTGATTATCCAGGGACTGGAGATGAAATCCAGGTTTGTATGGCTGAGGATAGAAGATTAAAAGGAGGCCTTGCTGCGGTGCACACAGTCCTAACAGGAAAAGAGAGGAGAAATGATACGAGGCTCTCAGAGCCGGCGGCACCGCTGAGGGCAGGGAGGCATGGACGTCAGCGGAGGGCAGGCACCAGCGGGGCCAGGCAGGACTTTTCTGCACGGGGAATGAATCACCTAACAGACCAAGGTCAACGGCAGCGACAAGAAGCATAGACGATTTTAAAAAGTTGTTCAACACTTAGTTCTAGGGCAGGACCAATTACGGGGTACACCTCTAACCCCTGAAGGGGGTCAGTCACATGCTCACATGGATCCTCTCCCCCACAGTTGTCTGCACACTCTTCGGGCCTTACCGGGAGCCTGCAGAGATGAATGGAGATCTTTGTGCCGACCGCAGCAAGGGCTGGGTCGGATCCCATGTGGAGAGTGGCCTCTCCATCGTTTTGTCCTTCATCAGCCACTAATTAGCTCGCTCACTCGTGCCCCTTTGCTCTGTGGTGCCGGGGCTGGGGCAGCTGCCTGCGGCCGCTTCGGGAGCTTGCTGCTCCAGCCGCCCCCAGCACTCCTCTTTCTTTTCCTCTCTGCGTGATCTGCACTTGCTGCTCATTTGTCATGGCCATTAAGTTGTCTTGCTCCTTCCTCCCTCAGCTGCTGGCAGCGTTCCCCTCCCCAGGTCCCACTCTGCTGTGGGAGCAGCCATGTCCTGCCTGCCCTCCTCTGCAGGTCCCCGAGCGCAGCCCAGACCAACCTGACCCTTTTTGCTCCGCCACCCGTTCACTGGCATTTATCTGGTCTCACAGTCCCCTCTGGACGATTGCTCCCTCTGAACGGGACCTTCTGGGCCACCCCTGACACCCATTGCACTTGGGCTACTCTTGAAGCCTGTTGCCTAAGCTGCTGCTCTGTTAATGCCATGTCATTTGATTTGCTGGCCCAGGGTAAGGCAGGCTAGGAGGGCAAGTGCATGCACACTCCCTCACTCGCTGCTTCTAAAGAGAAAGACCCCACTACACAGATGTCATGATTTTTTTGTTCCTAGCAGAATTTCCAGAGCCCACAGTGTCTGTGTGGGTTGGAAATTTCCAGTGTTTTCCTCTCAGCCTTGAAATAAATGTTAACTGAACTGTGAAAAGCAAACCATTGACCACATTTGTCAGAACAGATTCATACTAACAATATTCAACCTTGTACTATCACCCTGCGTTTCGTCTTTGCATTGAAACCTTTTGGATTCAAATCTTTTAGCTGATACTCCACGATCAAGTTTGCTTCCCAGCTCTTGATAATAATTCCAAGCCAAGAGATCTGTCCTGCAGAATGAACACCCATCCACAGTCCCCACCACAACCAGCCCAGTGAAATCAAGCCTTCCCGCAGGCTTGCAGGGAGGTCTCGGAAATTCGGCAGTGTCCTACGCAATGCAAAAGGGAGCAGATGGGGAGTCCCAGTCCCTAGCAAAGCTCACGTACAGACCCAGTTTGTTCCCTTCCAGCATCTTATGAGTCAGTCTGAGTGCATCGCAAACCATGGAGCCACAAACTGCATTTGATTACTTATAATACTAAAATAAATGGAATAATTTGGGTTGCTGGAGTTTCCCTATGGCAGATAAAGCCAGAAACAGCAAATTCCCTAGTGGGCATATATGATTATTGCATGATGAATTTATAATATTTTTGCTTTTGACATACATTTGGAAGAAGTTGGGACCCAGTCTACCACCACTCTTTCTAAATAAAATCCCATTTTTACTTTTTCTGTCAGCAAACTTGTTGATAAGCCAGAAAAGATCAGAGAAATAGATACATTTGGGAGAAGATTTTACATTATTATTGGATCTTTGTTCCAAGCAATTTCTGCATCTTAGGGATCAAGGTGAGCCTCCCATAATGCACCTGCTTGTAAGCAGGTATTAAAAGAAAGTCTTTCTAGGCATTTATCTTTGAGCCATCAGACTGTAAGATGAAAAGATGACCCAGGGATTTGCTGACCATCACAGACAATGGCTTGCTATGATTAAAGCTATGTATGTTACCTGGAAAAAACTACATCAAAGTGCTAATTAGGGAACATGTACTCCTGACTGGTCGCCTCTGAGGCTAATATGCTTTCATTTGTGTTAAAAACCCTAGCTGATGCAGAGAATCAGTGTGAGCTAGGAAGATATATCTATATAACAGACACTATTACTGCACGCTACCATCTTTTCTGTGATATATCCTCTTTATGCAGAGAAACAAAATTTGTGTTTATCTCACAGTGCCGAGACATCCAATTAAAGAGCCTTGTCCTACAAAATCATCTGCCTGAAAGTAAAAATGAAAGAAAATTGGTCTGATTCATTTATTCCTGATGATAAGTACTTAACTATCAGTTTTCAGGAGCTTCTAATCCTGTAATATTCCTTGCTGTAATCGGAATAGACCATACTTACATGAAAAAGAAAGGAAAAACATCACCCACATGTTGTACATGAATATAGATGCTTTTAATTGTCTAATTTACCAAGGAAAGCAATTGATAGGTAACAGATCAAGCAGTACATAGAACAAATATATATATTGGTGATAAAGCATCCAAGATGCAGAGTGTGCTGCATGTTAGAGATGCTGCCTGGTTTGCAGCACCACACGCTCTGAATGCCCCTCGGGTCATGGAGGATCTGTCAGGAACAGAGCAGTGCCTCTTCTTGGGGCAATATTCCCATCCTCTCCAAAAATGACATGTAACAGACAGTGGTACAACAAATCAAGTCATACTGAAGTAGGGGAGACATTATTCACCTTCAAGAAAACAGCATCCAGCTATTCTCCTACTGAGTCGAAAGACTGCATATGCTTAAATGTAAAAGAAACCAGACCTATCTCTATGGATCAGACTGGTTTTTATACTTTTATCTAAGAAACAACAGAACTCCATTGTTTCTCAGTTGGGCATGGACCATTTGGAGGCCATATGGACATCCAGGTTTTATTGCACATGCAAAAGATATTTTACAGTAACAACTCTACACTCTCAATGCTTCTTCACAGGCTGAGGGTGAGGCTGCAGGGAGATCAAGTAAGTTTTTCTTTAAAGAAAACAAAACAGTAGGACTAATGCTACTAAGTGCATTACATTTAGTGTTCCACTTCATCTGGTATAAGAGTAGGCAAGGGTAGCAAAGGTCTATTGAAAATGAATGCAAAGGTGCCAACCCTCCGGAAACTCAGGCGCTTTCATTTATTGCTTACTTGAAGAAGTAATTAAGGTTCTCACTTCTTGGCTAATGCCTCCTAATGGTCACTTTATTCTTGAAAATTGTACAGTACTGTAACGGTTGGAAAGTAAAGTAAAAAGGTTTATCAGGAAAGGCCTAGTAAAAATCTAAGGGGGAAAACAATTTCCTCTCAGACTATGAAGGCTTATGCCTTTTTCTTCTGGAGAGAGGTAGAATAGAATGATTTGTTTCATAGTATCCAGACAATACAGGCAATGGGAATACATAATTCAGCCCAAGTGCTGTGAATGTGAAAGGCCAGTCTTCTGGCCAAACAATGCTCTGCCGATATGAGCTCCTGGTTTTCTTTTGGATGTTTCTGTTGGAGAGCAGTTTCTTTCATCCTGTACACAAAGTACTTTCAATTTGTATTTGAGAAAACTAAAGGCAGCACTCTCTGCTATTCAGTTATTTTATTCTACTTTCCCAGACACTGCTTCCGCTGCGGAGGTGTCATTTAAAGACATGGGTGAGTGAACAGCTCTGGAGTGCCCAGCCCTGGGGGGGATGCACACAGATCTCCCAGAGGTGCCAGGACTAGGGGGAGTGAGGGGCAGACAATGGTTCTTCTTTTGTCAGTAAAAGCTCGACTGGATTGAAGCAGTACTGGCCTGGCTAAGCAAGGAATTATAGCTGAGGAAGGGTTTCAGTGCTTGGCCCATCATTTGTCTAATGGAAGTCTCATCGTAATCAGAAATGCATCATTTCCAGTGCAGGTTTATCAGAAATCTTTGGTTTGTCTATTATGGCCAATTCCCTACTTCCAGTGATGAAGCAAACAGAGACTTTAAATCCACGGACACCTGACTCAGCATCATCAATAATTGAGCTGTTAAATCAGTTCCTTCTTGCTGAATGGCACTTCGTTCACAACCACAGCCTGTTGCATGAAGACCATTTTGCTTTTAAAAACTAGGTTGTTCTGTACTAAAATTCTCACAATATAAACATGCATTTCAAACCTCTTATTGGCTTTGTCAATGTGTAAAATCCCTTTTTCCACATATTCACAATAATACAGACTTAGGTGTCAATCACTTTTTCATTCCCAGGAAACAATTTTTACCATGGAATGCATTTCATTCCTGTCATGGTACAAAGTGAACTATTTGAAAAGGATAAATAACACTTAAGGAAATACATTTTGCCCTGCTTCTGCAGTGCTGCTTTTAAAATTCTATTTCCTATTGTATTTTCTGCTACAACTTGGCTTTGTGATGCTGCTGTTTGCATGCAAAAGCTACTTAAGTGGAACGTTGCACCTCACTTGTTCAGCGTTTATAATGAAGAAAAATGTGCGAAAGCATTACTTTGCAAAAACCAGATAAGTATACTGCCTGTCAAATGATGTCACCCATGCTTGGCAGACAAAAAAATAAATGACTGCATAAGCCTGGTACAAGAGTCTGCAATCCACAGAGCATGAAATGTCTTGGGGACTAAGAGTCTGTATTCTGCATTTCTTCATACGTCTTACTGATTTTCTGTTTCTTTTACCAGGCTGCACAATCTGCAGCGTATTGCAAAACACTAGCTGCAAGGCCCCTTAAATGTATCTGGGATCAATCCCTTATGAGATATTATCTCATTAAGACTGGCCCAAACCCCAACCTGCTCAGTGATATTTGGATTACTACATTAAGTTGACAGAATGCAAAGAGTCATTACACCAAGGTACTCAGCACAGAGTGTGCATTGCTCTGTAAAGAAAGGAGAGAGGGGAAGGCTTTTTTATTTTTTAACTTAACTGCTCTCATAAAGAACCAGAGGTAAGAAAACCTCTATTAAAACTATTACGTTACTCTTACCTTGTATCTGTCTGACGCTAGCGCTCTCTGTTACTCATGGCATCTGGCAGTGTTTTCACTTAAAACAGGGTTGCTGTTTGTTTTTCTTGCCAGCTCTGCAATCCATATCTGCTTTTGTTTGGGGAAAGTGAGACTATTTGGTGATGCTTCTGACAGAAAGACAATAAGCAGTTTGTATGCAACCCGTGTACGTGGGCTCTCTTCTCCGCTGTGCCTGGGTAATGGCGCTGAGCTGCAGAGGGGAAAGGCAGCTCTGTGGCTGTGCCTTGCAGTCACTCCTGAAATGCTGAAGCCAAGGCGCCCGCTGCCCTGTGCTCTAGGCTGAACCTCCAAAAAGGTTGCGCAGTGACATTTCCTACCAGCCAAAAGTCACCGAGAGTAGTGGCTCCTCTGGCTTTGCCCTCTCCTGATCTGACAAGTCCCCTGTGTCCAGAGATGGGGAAAAGGTGGCTTAAAACACAAAAGGGGAAATCTCAACCTAAAATCTTATTTAAAGAAGAAGCTAACTTGCAGTGTGGTAGGAAACAGCAGCAGTATCCTCCTTTGGAGGGCTCAGAGTGGGGGCAGGGATATATGTGAGATATTTCACTTAGAAAAAGCAGCAATTTAGACTCCTCTGTTAGCAGCCAATTATTCTAAGTAAAGGGGCAAATCATAGCTACAGCTCTATAGCTCCCTCCCTTCCTGGCTATGGAGGAGCAGCAATGAGAAGCTCATGAATCATGAAGATAGGTTTGATGCAGAGCAATAGATTTGACCAAATATTTCCTCAAATACCATCTAAATGCAATGGTAAGTTCTCCCTTCCCATGCTTGTCTGAGCAAGAGATGTGACAGCCCCAGAGTGAGAAGAGATAACAGAAACCGTAGAAAATAAATTAATCTGGTTCTAACCATATGAAAGTACACAAAGCACAGAGCAGAGCTTGAAAAGAAGAACATTTTGCTTTGTAAATTCAAATCAGAGGAGCAGATTTTTTCTGCTTTCAAGAACACTGCAACACCACTTGTCTCCCACAGCAGGCTGAAAATCAGCATGAGGGGAGGAAGTGAGGACCAAAACTAAAACAAAAGCTAGTAGCATCCAGGTGCTCAGGAGAGAGAAATTTGCCTTTGGTTATGAAGTTACTAGTATAACATGTGTAATAAAAATGTTGTTCTGTTAAAAAATGGTTAGTTCTCCATGCCAGTATTTCCCAGATTTATCCTTCCAACATTAACTACATTCCCTGATCAAATTGGAAGATCCAGGTGACTATTTTTCATGTGTTCTGAAACTAGGATGTCCAATATCATAATTTAGACTAGGTTATAGTTGTCTGCTTTAAAGTATGCCTCTACTTGTAGCAACTGTCTATGACTACAGTTTATAAGCAAATAAATACATAAATATGTGAAAATGGAGGTGTTTTCTTCTTTTGCTAGTCAAATTTTAGTTAACTAGCCTCAGGAAAAAATAGTCAAGTTTACTATCAAATTTGGAGGTGCTCCTTTCCTCATGATCTTCATTCAGAGAGGTTACTTGCAGGTGCAGAATGGAGATTATAGACTAACACTTCCCTGTGCTATAGCGTGCTGTAGCATGTATCCCTGAACTGCTTGTGGGGATAGATATCAAATATTGTCAGGAAAAAAAGAACAGGGTTCTGCCATTATGTGTTTCCGAGATATACCTATCAGAGAGACTGGGGAATATTATCTGTACTGAGTGGAACAATTCAGTTAATCACCAATTTGCTGAAAAATTTTCATCTTTCTCCAATTATATGAAGTTCTTGAAAGATTTTCCTTATGGGTCAAACATTACCTACTGCATGATTTGTGCCAATATTCCTTTGCAGCTTATTTATGAGCAGTATGTTGCTAATATTCAATAGTCAACTTTTTTTATTCCTAGACATATTATGCGCTATTTGCTTAAAAACAAAGTTTTAGGGCTTGTTTTGATAAAATTGCCTTCCAGGAAACTCATTTGTACATGCCTTCTGTAAAATGAGCAACCTGCTCTGACACAGATAATGTTAATGCACTCCTAAAGGTGGATACAAATGTGAATATCTGCACATGCAAATAATATTAAAATATTAGAAACTCAAAATCTATCCTCCAACTATTGAAAAATGTCTATACTTTTGCCTGCATCACCAAGCAAGACATCTTTCTGTAAGATTGTTTTTCACCAGCAGAAGAGCTTTCCAATGCAACAGGCTGAGTCCTGGGGAAATTTCCCTTCATTTCATCCAATTTTCCCCACAAGTGTACGAGTGAGATAACTTGACTTAATGATGTCATTTCAGTGCCAGCCTCTTCAGCAGCAATTACCGAAGGGGAAAAAAAAAATGAAAGAATGAATTCCCTGGGTGCTTTTGTTAGTTCTTCATTATTTTCTCTTTGAAAATTATTCTTCCATACTTCATCTTGAGCTGCCTTTTTTCAAGCTGAATAGCCCTATTGCTTCTGCTGAATACACGGACATGACCACCCACACTTAGAAAAACCTTACCACTTGCTGAGTTTCTCTGAAATGGTAGGCAGCAGGGCTCATGCGGCAATAAAACTTCATGATCACAGGGGAAGGAAATAGTGCAAGGCTAGGAATCCTCCTGCTGTTTCCATATGATTTCCTAATTTCAAAATAGGCTGAGAAATAATAGGGGGGAAATATATTGTGAGAGTTTCCTCTGTGCTCTTCTGCGATTTCCCACCTAGCCTGTTGTGTGTGTGAGGAACTCTATTAAACTGCTACTCCAAAAGCAGCAGCTTGGCAGTCAGACTAACAAGCAGGAAAACTTTATTCTCCAGTATTTTAAAAGGAAGTTTTCCTCTTGAACCAAGGAAATGGAATCATTGGGGGTTACTCTCTCTGGCTTTCGGGTTTTTTTTCCTGCCCCCAAGAGGAATGAGATCTTCATTTGGAGCATGTGAAAGGTTACGGTTGTTTACACTTAGCCCTGTTTGGTCCAATATTAAGGTGACATCCAGCTGCGATGATTTTGAAACGTGTCCACACAGACGGTCAGAACAACCCCAGCAGTTTGGGGATTGGGATATGGACACTTAGTGCTGGTTTATCACAAAGAACAGCAACTGGGTACCACCTTTCAAAGCTGGAATAAGACATTTTGAGGCTGCAGCAGTTCATTTTACCCTTATACTTCTTTCCTTCCCCACAGGCCTTTTTCGATAAAGGGTCAACCTGTCTGTTGATACCTCAGTCTAAAAGACCATATTTTCAATTAGAGTTTCACGTAGAATAATAATTTTAGGGATACAAAATGAAAGCTAGGCAGAGTTTGTTTCACACTACAAATACCATGTTGGTGGCAAAGTTACCTAGAAAAATAATGATCTTGCATGTCAGTTTTTTAAAAAATTAGTTAAAATAAAAAGTGTTATAAAACGTATTGATTATGAAAACCAAGGCAAGCCCAGATTTACTCCTCCACCCAGAGGATTGCCAGCTTTACACTGCATTATGAACAACCACAGCAAAATCAACCACGTACTAAATTACCAGGTCTGTCATACACACATTTGAAATATCTCTATTCCAATGTACCATTTGCCACAACTCGGTATAGTGAGCTCTCTCAAGTCATCCCATCAGCCACAAATCACTTTTTGCTTGTTTTTAATTATTTTTTTTTTTTTTACTTCAGAACAGTCTATTAGCATTATTTGAACATGCATTTTTTGTGGTTTCCTTTTCCTTTCTGTGTCTCTAAATTGTTTAAAGAATAACTCACTGAAGGAAGTGAATGAAAACTGACATCATACTGTGTCAGATGATTAAGCATTCCAAAATTTTTATTTCAAAATATAGTGGATTATTGTCCCTTTAGACAGCGGATTTCTACTGTGTTACCACCTAATGAGCGCACATGCGGTCTTCAGAGCTGCAGTCACAGAGGGGCACTGCTTTTAAATCCCATGAATTGTCTGGTAGACTTGTTATTTGCTTTTCCCTCTCCCTCCCCAGAGTTTCATAGCCTTTGAACACCTCAGAAGAAGTGCTAATGCTTTACTTCACAGAAAATGTCCTAGATACAAACTGGCCTGCTGCAACAACCGCCAGAGTCCCATTGCTCTCTGGTACCTGTCTTGCTTCGCTGTTTATTTTAAGCCTGTTATGAGAGTGGGGAGGCAGCGAAAGGTCAGGAGAATGGTGAAAGTATGTACTTAGGGGGGTCACAACTGCTGGGAAGTGGAGCGCAGCCATGCCAGGCCCCCTCCGCTGCCTCTCCCCGTACTCCGATTCCTCTCTCTCTGGGTAGGTTGGACTCTCCCACCGTACATTTGCTCAGGCTGAATCCCATCGTGGGACTGTTGCTCAGCAACAGCAGCAAGAACAATTTGTTTTTGGACCATTCAGAAGATGATTACATTTGCGGCATGTTTCCCCCCCCCCCCCGTACCTATTCCTGGATATTGTAAATATTCATCTGAGTTTTGCATATACAGTAGTTTCCCCTCTAGGTAAAAAACATACCATCCAAATGAGCTTTTAAGAGTACTTTACTCTGATGCATGCCTACATTTCCTCTCATTCAGTAGATATAATGTTGCACATGAAATGGCATTGCTGGGCTTCTGGGGGTTTTGCGTTGTTTTGTCTATGATGTCAGACGAATTTCAGCTGGAGCAGGGCCGGGCGCTTTATGACAGTGCTGCTTCATTGCTTTGTTTGAGGCACATAAAACAAGTGAAGGATTTAAATAGTTGTGAACACCTGAATGACTTTAAAGCACTTGAGTAAAAGATAGGTTCAGATCTCCAGATTTCCAATTTCCTTCCTAATTGTTTCTTTATCTACACATCTTTCAGCATCCCATTAGAAAAACATTCCCATGCTCTCAACTTAAAAGAATTTGTCTAAGGACTATAATGCAATATTTAAATCTTTGTCATACATTTCCCTGTGCTTTCTTTTGCAGTAGTAATTTATTCTGAATCTTCCAGGTTCTTTTCCCACTAACACATACAAAACACAGTTGCAAGGGTAACTTTCCAGGCCTGCCATCCTGATCTGTCACCATTTTGGCAGCACCTTCCCTCACTGCCCGAGAGCAGATAAAAGACTCCTGGTCCTTTTGTCTTTAGGTGCCTCCTTCGTGCCCTGCAGACCAGCGTACAGACATCCACCCGTACGTGCCACGCTCAGTGAAGCTAACTTGGATATCATATTTACAAATACCACGTGCAACCTTCCCCTTATTTCTTTCCCCCAGCCATGATGGAATACAAGCATGAAGGGAGAGAAAAAGGGGGAGAGGAAGAAAAAAGAACTCAAAAATCAAGTTTTACCTGCTAAAAACCAGTATGGACATGTGTGTGTGTGTTTGCGTTCAGCAACACTGGGTCCCAGCCCACTGAGACACATCGACATAATTTAAATATATAAGATCAGAAACTCCATTTCTGTGCTTTTAGCAAGGTATGTGCACATGTACCTTACCAACTCAGTCAAGCGTCGTTTGTTCTCTGCCGGTGTAGTTATACGACAGGAATCAGGCATCTTAGCACAACCCTTACTACACCTTTCCTCTCTCGGCTTATTTCCGCCCTGGACACACCTCGGCACCACTCTGGGCTGCCAGCTTACAGGGAGGGGAAAAGGAAGAAGGTGGCAAATCTGGCATTTCTCTCAGCTTTTCAAGGGCACTTTGTTTGGCCTTTGGGGTGTCCTCACGCTCCGGGCTCCCTGCGGCATGGCAGATCTGGCACAGGGGCTGGCAGGCACGCTGACACCCATCCGCCAGCCAATGGCCCTGAGCCCCTGCGCCGCATCGGAGACTTGAGCTAATCCCTCTCCACAGCGCAGCACGGCTCCTCGCTCGTGTGGTCTTGCCCTGAAACCTCTGATGGGGACCTGCACCGCCGAAGAAACCTTTTGTATGTTGCAGCCTGCAAGACGTGTCTGTACAATGTGGGAAGGAGGCAGGCAGATAATACGCTCGCGCACAAAGTCAAACGGCACTAGGATAAGCTCTGCTTCAGACTCCCCTTTATGCATGCCCAATAACAAAAGCAATTTTTCCTTCCTAATTAGCTGCATTAGAGCAAACACTAATACAAGATTGACCTAAGTACAAAATTGTATTTTTTCTCACTTTCCTCAGTGCAAGCTATATTTATCCTATAAGTGTACATTTTCATTTCTTAAACATTTTTCTTTTTAAAATGCAGGTTAAATGTTAATCAATGAGGTAATCTTCATAAAAATTACTAGGTATCGATGTTCAGTTCAAACCAGATATTTCCTCATTATTTTGAAGGAACGAATTACCAACTCCTGCTGCAATGGACTCCTCGATACAACATGCATTTATCCAGGCCCCACGGGGGTCATTACAATGAGATTCACCTCTCTGCGTGTGCGTGTATATATTTAAAAATAACCCCGTCAACTCTCTCCTTTGGTCTTTCAGCAGGGAACATATCAAACAGCAACAGCAAATCTCATACGCACATCGATATCATGCTAACATAGCTGAGTTTCACTGAACCCGATGCCAAATAAACTTTTACAGGGCAATTACAAAATCTTATAATCATGCAAATTAGTAGTAAGCGGCTTACATCTTCCAATTAAATTGCCACCTGCTATTCCAAGATCCAAGTTAGCCATGGTAAACTTTTCCTCCTTTCGTTTTAAAGAGAGACTTTTTAGGCAGAGCATCATCAATATGGATTAATATGGCATCGAGAGGGATGCCATCCAGAGGGACCTTGACAGGCTGGAGAGGTGGGCCCGTGAGAACCGCATGAAGTTCAACAAGGCCAAGTGCAAGGTCCTGCACGTGGGTCAGCACAATCCCAAGCACGACTACAGGCTGGGCGAGAAATGGATTGAAAGCAGCCCCGAGGAGAAGGACTTGGGGGTATTGATTGATGAGAAGCTCAGCATGAGCCTGCAGTGTGTGCTTGCAGCCCAGAAAGCCAACCGTGTCTAGGCTGCATCAAAAGAGGTGTGACAAGCAAGTCAAGGGAGGTGATTCTCCCCCTCTACTCCGCTCTTGTGAGACCCCACCTGGAGTACTGTGTCCAGCTCTGGGGGCCCCAGTACAGGAGAGACATGGAGCTGTTGGAGAGAGTCCAGAGGAGGCCACAAAGCTGATTGGAGGGATGGAGCTCCTCTCCTATGAGGACAGGCTGAGAGAGTTGGGATTGTTCAGCCTGGAGAAAAGAAGGCTCCGGGGAGATCTAACTGTGGCTTTCCAGTACCTGAAGGGGCCTACAGGAAAGCTGGTGAGGGACTGTTTATCAGGGGGTGTAGTGACAGGACAAGGGGTAATGGGTTTAAGCTGAAGGAGGGTCGATTTAGATTAGATGTTAGAAAGAAATTCCTTACTGTTAGAGTGGTGAGGCACTGGAACAGGTTGCCCAGAGAAGCTGTGGATGCCCCATCCCTGGAAGTGTTTAAGACCAGGTTGGATGAGGCTTTGAGCAACGTGGTCTAGTGGAAGGTGTCCCTGCCCATGGCGGGGGGGGTTGGAACTAGATGATCTTTAAGGTCCCTTCCAACCCAAACCATTCTATGATTCTATGATTCTATGATTAGCCTTCCCAGGGACAGGGAGACCAACTCAGAGTGAGCATAGGCCACTTATTTCAGCAAAAGAAGACAACCACATGTCATAGCATGAAGAGAAAGGGCATTAACCCTGGAGTTATTATCAAATCTGAGTGTCCAGGTGCACTCCTGAGCTCAGGGTCATGCTGTGGCTGTACCATAAGTCCATACCCAGGCAAGACCCAGGCATCAGCTGCCCCCTCCCTCCTTCTCCCTCCTTCTCCCTCCCTCTCCTTCCTTGTATGAAACAGAGAAGCTGTTGCTACCTGGGCCAGGGTTGGCCTCTGACTCCTGGAGATCAGCACAGTGTTCCCCAGCGCAGTGACCCTCTCTCTGCTTAGTCCACAAACACCCAGGTGTCCTGTACAGTCTTCCTTACAGAATGAACATGTGGTACATTTCAGAGCTTTCTCCCAGCTCCCTGCAAGGTAGGCAGTGGGATGGAGTGACCAGGGGATGTGATTCACTTTAAGGTAAGGCAGTAAGGTAAGGCCATTTAATGGATTTACAGGGAAAAACCCCAGAGTTTTAAGATTCAAAATCCTAAGTTTAGTGCAGCAAAAGTGTCATTTTTTTTATTACTTATGAAGTACAGATTTTGTAGAAAAGGAGAGATTTTTCTTGCTAAAAGCAGACAGAAGAAGAATGCACTGCTTGGGCTCCTAAACCAGCAAAGATGCCAAAGCATACTGTGGCCTACAGAATTAACTATGATGATGCAAATCAAACGTCTCAGAAGAAAAGTCAGGCATGAAACATAGCAGATAATGAGAACCAGTGTCAACTCTGGAAAATGTTACAGAATTAAATTCTTCTTTCTTTACCATCTCCTTCTCTTCTCCTTACCTCCCTGCCCCTCAAAGGGCACCCACAAGATTTGACTTGCACATCTGGGACAAGATCTATGCGTGTGTGAGGCGCATCCTTCAGTTTCCGAGAGGTCAGTTAACAACGCTTTGCAGCCAACAGCGCTGTTCTTCAAAATCGGTTTAGCTGACATGCATCCTGATGAAATTCATATGGTTTTGACAGAAATCTGTGCTTGTACAGAGGGCCGCAGCTTCTTAAATTTTTGAGGAGTCATTAGTAATTTGTAGCCAGCAGCCCAGGTTCCTCTGAGGGGCAGCTTTTCAGGACGACTTGGCGGATCTCCCCAGGTACTGAGCACTCCCTGGGCCAGACTCCAATCTCGGGTGTGTTTCCCTCATGGCAGTGCACGTTTGATGGCTTTTCTGGAGTGACTCCTTATTTATTCAGCCCAGCATAATGGTTCTGTCCTGACATGCAGCTCATAAAGTTGCTTGTAACTGAAAGGAATTGGGGTTTGCTTTTGTTATTTTAAGTGAAAACTAAACTTCTGAACAGAAAAAATAAACAGCTACTGAGCCGTAAAAATGAACTCTTATTACTTCTGCCACCAGCCTCACTGCAGCTGTTCATAGCCACAGCCATACAGCGTAAGTCCAGCACAAAACCCAAGTATATCCCTGCAAAAGATAACAGAAACCATAGACGTGTTCATTCAGAGTAGGAACTCCACTGTCTTCTCTCTTCTGAGACATGACAAATGCAGCAACATCAGAGGACATGTGGATTAGAATTTTTGTCTTTGGATGCATCAATGTTTGAAAACTCTGTTTGAATATTTTAAAGCATCTCACTCTCAAGGATTTGCCAATGGAGTTCCAGCATGACAGAGATTTTGATTCATGGCTGAAAACAGGAATATTTTTTTGTTGTTGTTGTTATACAGCTAGTTTTGATTGAAGATCAGAATACTGAATGACTGTAGAAATTTCTATCTTACCTTACAGCCCAGCATTTCTACGGATAAGCCAATATATTTGCAATCAGCAGCAGTTGTAGTTTGTTTACAAGCAGTGTATCAAAGCACCTTTTTCATACGTGGAAATGGGGAGAGGAAAAAAAACACAGTTCTTGTGCCAGATAGATGTGAAAGATTACACAGCTGCAGTGTCTTGAGGTTACAAAACTGCCAGTTTAACAAGCAAGATAAGCAGCAATACTGATGTATTTATAGGATTTTCGACATTTATATTGTTTTTTAAAAGAAATGTAATGAACCAATCCATAAATAGTATGGAGATTATTGCCACCTTAGTGTAATGGAAGTTTACAATATAAAAACATGCCAATAAGAAACTTCTGTGATAATTGGATTGGTAATAAGCTCTTTGGGGCAGGGACTGCCTTTTTTGGGGTGTGTGCGTGTGCAGAGGCTAGCACAAGACAGCACTCATCTGGCCAGGACCTTGAGCTGCCATTTTAATCTAAATATTAGAAAATAATGAGAGATCTGAAAGCTCCAACAGTCCTGTGGTAGGAAACAGGTCATTATCTCAAACAAGAAAAATATGTTCAATTAATATTTGTTCAATAGTTGAGGCCTAATCTGAAGATCTTGTATGCATTTCAATAGATTTTGGAGCAGGTCCTTGGACGTGGCAGATGGCAAATGTGCTGGATGAAGCAGCTGAAGTCTATAAGCTGCTCTGCAGGAAAAGCAGGAAAGCACAAGGATCTACCAGCTCACTAGACTTTAAGGTAGTGGGATATTTTCTTATTTAATTTAAGAAAAGATATGTCAAACAATGAATTAAATTCTTGCTTCTCAATATGCACATCAAAAAAGCAATTTACTCTGCCTGCTTTACCATTGATTGACAAAACCAAAAAGATGCAAAATTTACTACCAAAAAGTCCTTTTACTGTCCCCAGTCATATATAAATGGCAAACATTTTCATTTTGTAGAGTTGTCATAGGTTACTGAGTGGGGCAACTTTGCCTCTTTCTAGAGGCCAAGATGACTTTGCACCATTTCTGTGATAAGGGGAGTGCTGAGATACCTCTGAGCTGTCATCACTGAATTCTCACCCCTCTCCATGTCACGCAGTGCTGTTCAAGGATAAAGCTGTTGACTTTCCCCCTTGACCAGCCTGGGCCTTTACAGCATAAGTGATCAACATATTAGGAGTTAAAAGCCATTTCCCTGCCAAGAATACTTTTCTGACTGGGGACTTCCTTTCGAAAACTCTGGCTGCAAGAGGAAAGTAGAAGAGGGTATGCTAAGCACTTTACTACTTAATTTTGAAAATATCAGGATGATGCTCTCCAAAATAAATACTGGAGAGGTTCTTAAGCAATATATGCATTGGACTGTAGCTGTAGGCTGGCACTCAGCCACAGTTAGGTGGTGTTTGGTTCTGGTTTCCCAGCCAACCTCTCATGAGTAAGTGTGAAAATGTGGGGTGAAAGAGTGATGAGGGAGAAGTGATGAGGGAGAAGTTGAGATTACCTCTCTGACACAAATTGCCCTGCTAAGGTCAAGGCAAATATTATTAGAAGGGAAAGTTGATCAGTATTCAATATTAAATGTAACCAAGTGACATGAAGTTTCCTCTTTCAAACTTTCAAGCCTGCATTGAGATGACTGACATCCCTCCTTAAATGGTCTTGCTTAAACTCTTTGTCTAAACCCACTGCTCCTCAGGCATCACTTCCTCATGATGGAAGCTGCTATTTTTCACTTTTGAGTCCTTTGATTTCCTACAAAGTTGGGGAAAGCCACTTTCCCCACAGCTCCTGCCTGGTACAACTTACACAACTATGTGAGGCTCTCGCTCAGTATTTCCGTCTCTCTGTCACTTCCATCTCTGCACACAAGCCCAGGATCCCTGAGACGCCACTGCTGCTACATCTGCATGGGACTTTCAGATTGCAGTACATTAGTGCACATGTGTTTGTTTTCAAAGTCAACAACAAATGTAACATTAAACACCCTTGACTGCTCCACTGAACAGCCTTGTCTGCTTCATGTTGCAAAACAGACCTAATTCTTATTGTAGCTGGTTTGTGATTGAACTAATGGTGCATACAGAATCATAATTCAGCAAAGTGAATTAAATTATCAAAGAGTCTTTTACACTCAACACTTATCACTGCCTATACAAAAACCAAAACAGTGTACTTGTGGGAGGGCGAATTTTTTCACACAGCTTAGAAGGAGGTGGATGGCCAGCTGTGGGCAAAGAGGACTTAAAGATGGCAATTCACAGAAGAGAAGAGGGGTTGGAAATATGCAAATGACAAATCTAAACAAATCAGCAACCCTCCAAAGGAGAAGCATCAGCGGATTGTAGGAATAATTTCCTCTTGCAGATCCCATTTGTAAGGCATTGACTGTCATTCATTACCCCTACAGTTTAATAATGGACATGAATTATTTATTTGGGATTATTTTCCTCTTTTGGGAGGAGGGTCCTCGAGTCGTTCCTGGCTCTTTCAGGCCAAGGTAAAATGTGTCACTTAATTCTTTTCCCAGTAAGAACCTGACTAAGGATCTCTGCATGACAATAGGAATTTTTCTTTCAGCTTTGAAGGAGGCAGATCTAGTGTCCCCAGTGCAGTCCAAACCAGGTTGTACTGTCACCTGGTCCAAATACCATTGTGGCAATGTAGCTCCAGTTTACCTGATTTACCCGATCACGTGCCTTTACCTGACCAAGGAAAACTGTTGACTTTCAGGAACATGCAGAAAGGCATGTTTATAGAGCCTTTTAATCCCCTGAGGAAGCTATTTGAAGATTGCTGTGAAGTTTTTGTTTGTTTGACTGGGTTATTTTGTCTT
Source organism: Grus americana (assembly GCF_028858705.1). NCBI lineage: Eukaryota > Metazoa > Chordata > Aves > Gruiformes > Gruidae > Grus > Grus americana. The sequence continues at coordinate 153,570,132 of NC_072853.1, forward strand.
GTTTGGTAGGGAAGTCATTTTCCTTACAGGATGCGCTTTGACTACTCTTTAGGGCCAGAACACATCCCAGAGGATGCGCAGCTGACCCATCCCAAATAAGACTGAGACCAAGACAAACACTAATTTACTAGGGACTTTGTACAGAAAAGGAAGGTTTTGGCTTAGCAGACATTATCCCTTACAGGAAGTCAGCTCTGGAAAGTGTCTAGCCAATCCCTCTATCTTTATAAGCTCAAAAAGTCATGGATTTTCTCAGCAAAAGAGGTAGATCTGGATCTTGGTTAAGTACAGAAACATAAGGCGTAAGAAAAGAAGATGCCACTTTTCCCTTCTACCTCTGCAGTGCCAGAGACGATCTCATCATTCGTAAATAAATAAACAAGTAACTGCAGCTCCCATCGATCACAGTTTCTTTGTTTTTGGAAGATCATCCTCTTTGTGAAATCTTAATTAACTTCAGATATTCCTTGTTTCTTTTCAACAGGTTTTGGACTGGACCTGAAGTGCACCAACTGGTTGCAGTTTCACTGCAGGAAAGCTGCTGTTCGGGAATGTTGCTGAGACCATGGCCACGTTACTCCAACTTGGAAGGATCAGAAAGTTGGAGATTACCAAAGCAAGATCAGTTCTAACTGTGTCCTATCTGAAAGCTGTTTGTTACCCTCATTCTTAAAGATCTGTACAGCTGGACATTTCACTGCCTCAGCAGACTACCTATTTCTTTCCTGTCTGTACAATTTGAGAGTTTTTCTGAATGTCCAGTCCCATTTTTCTTTGTAGCAAGTCAACCTATTACTTCATGTCCACAGCACAAGACTATATTAATTTCTCCCAGCACTAGCATTTTACATGCTTAGGTGACTGTTACTGTGTTTTCCCCTCCATTATCTTTTACTCACACTAGGCATCATCTGTTCCTGCAGTCAACCCAACCAGCTGGATTTTCTAGATCTCTGATCATTCTCGGTTCCTTTCCTCTGGACTGTCTCCCTTTGCTCACCGTACGTCTCAAAGCGCCGAGATTGGCAACTCTGCTGCTGAGCCCAAACAGGGCTGTGTGGAGCAGAAGACAGCTTCACCTGTCTTTCAGCTATGCTTGCTTGTATGTCCCTGCAAAGAAGAACAACATGGGACAACAGATTGAAATTATTGATTTATGTTCACATGCTGACCCACTGTAATCTCTTGCTCTACTGAACTGCCTGGTCTACGTCATATATTTGTGCAGATAATTAGCTCTGCCTAGGTGTACTACCCAGTCCTTCCACCAGACAAATAACACACTGGCCTCCACCTTGTCAAGACTGTTTCGCATTCAAGGCCTGCCCTGCAGAAAATATTCTTGCAGTCTCTTCTGGCTTTCTATCATCTGCATAATCTCTACTCCATCATCTGTTAATGAAAATACCAAGCCAAGAACAGCCCCTGTGGAGTCCCGTTTGATGCGTCCTTCCATTTTTAGCCTGCCTGTGGGATTCAGGTCTGATCAGTGTTTTGTTGACCCAGTGCTGATGCCTGGTCAGGAGAGAACAATTTTACATAAAATTCTGACACAACCCCTATTCTTTTCTGCTTCTATTGTGTCCTATAATATAACTAATAATAAGGCAATGAAATCATTGCCTCCAGCTGTTTCCCAGCGGAATTTACGAAAAGGGTAGTGAAATGATCTCATTTAAATCCCTTTCCACACAAAGCATTGAACCGTACCAGCCAACACCAACACTGGTTCCAGTGTGGTCATAGTGCGATTTCCTTAACAGTCCTGGACAGTTTCAGGGAGATTACAGATGGATGCGGCCCGTTTGGTTCCAGCTGGACTGGAGTGCAGATGGATCCCAAATGTCAGAAAATGGATCCTCACAGTTGAAATACTTGTGGATACTCAAATTCCCTTGGAAAGTGACAGTTCTGGAAATAACATTTTCAGTACCAGTAAATTAGTCCCAGAATGGCATTTCCTGGCATGTCCACAGTCTGGATGTGGTTAGCTTGAAAGAGATGCAGAAAAAATATTGAAGTGGAGATGCTATTGTGCTCAGAGGTGCCCCATGGGAAAATATCTAGGCTTCTTCTCTCACATTTTAAAGCTCTTCCTTTCTATTTAAATGGTGTTAAGATTGGTACAGGTAATGAAACTCAGGGAGGCTGCTGGCTGGTATAGAAAAATAGGACAGTTGTTTGGATGTGTTAAAGCAACTCAGACAGACAGCTAACATAATCTACTGTGAATATTTTATTTCCTCACTGTGGAAGGATAAGCCTATCTGGACAAAGCTGTGTGGCTTCCAACTCCGGCGGTGGCACACGGCAGGAGCACAGCAAAGACTTAATTGTCCAGCTAAAGCCCTGTGACGGCTGACAGTGCTCAGCACTTTGCAGGATCGGACAACAGCTGGTAGGAAGAATATTTGAAAGTGTTCAGATTTTAAGATAATCAAGTATGTTTTCCTAAATGCAAACAGAGTTCAAATGCTCTGAAGGACCTGAAGCCTGTGTTACTGCCAGGACAGCCAACAGCAGCAGGCTGTGAAACCTGGTTTCCCTGAGATGCTCCTCAGCGCCTACAAAACGCCCGGCAGATTCCAGCACTGACGAAAGCAGCCACAAGCAGAGCAGGTTCAAGCACGCCAGGATTTTCTCCATGCAGGCAGAGAAGAAAGAAAACTCTGCTCAAATTCCTGCTGATTTCAAAGGGAGATCCTCAGAGATTTCTGCCAGTTAGCTCATTCTGTACTGTCCCTTTCTATAATGGAGCCAGGAACAGAGATATACATCAAATATAGACCAGCTGCTCAGAAGTACATGCAGATACCAACACTTTAATCACTTTTATAGGTAATGCTTTATGTCAGTTCCCAGTAGGGACTGTAGCGTGGACTATAATTTTGAATGAAAGACCTCAAATTCAAGATTAGTTTTGAATGTGTGTGGGAGACAAAACGAGAAATCTCCTTTATGTGCTGTCCAAATTGTTTATATTTGGACTGAGTGATCTGCAGAGCAGATGGCTAAATAATTTCCAAGCTTCCCACAGGAGGCTGAATCTTCTGTGTTTGCAGGTATGCACGTATAGATACAGTATATCTTGTTCTACCCTTGTACTTACTGTGAGATGCTTCAGTAGACCTACAGACTGCAGACAAGGCATCTTCATGTCCTGGCTACCTGGCTAAAGGAGCCTTCCCCGGGTCTTCTGCATAATAAACAGACCAGTGAAATTGTTTACCACACAGAAAATAAAAATATTTCAGTTTAAAAATCGATATGCGTTATCTGATATGATATATGAACTGTGGTAATCCAAGATGTGATGCGTGCTTTGCTTTAAGTTCATGCAAATGTCAGTGGATATTTAACAGATTTAACTTTTTTTTTTTCTTTAAACCGCATGAAGGGAATGTTTTTTTTCTTCTCATTTTAAATATGAGCATTGAGTGACATTTCCTCTAATTTGGAAATAAAATATGGCAGTACCATTACTCAATCTGTGCATGAGAAAATGGATGCCTTGCTCCTGTTACAGAGGTAAAGCATGGCTGTTGGAATATCTCAGTAATAAAGTGTAAAGAGAATACAGCCCTAGTGAAATAATTTGCTGACATCTTTCTGGTTTTTGGTTGGTATTGTTTGTTTGGATTTTCTAGGGGGGTTTGGGTTTTTTGTTGGTTTTGCTTTTTTTTTTTTTTTTTCCCTGTGACTGCTGCTACAACACTGAAAAGGAATGAAACTGGTAAAAATCACTGGTTTCTGTACTCATCTCTCATTGTATGATTGGACTGGGAAAAACTTGGCATTTTTTTATAGCACCAGAACCATCTTGTTTATAAATGGGGCCCATCAGATGTGAGATTACTATGTTCTTGGATTTCAGAATATGGGAAATCCTGTACTGGATCCAGTAGTCTTTTTACAGCAGCAGTTTGCCAACCAGTACCCCATCCCAGTACCCACCAAAGGTTAGACATGTTTTACAAGAGACATTTTAATATTTTACATTCAAACTGCCTTATTCAGAATGCATGTTGACTCACCATTTTTTATTACTAATCTATGTATTTTTCTTGCTGCTAGAAGGGATCATTTGCAGATGTTAACGTATTTATGTTTCCTGAAATCTTCAAAGAGCTGGCTTTGGGGTTCGTATTCATTTTTTTGAACCTGATGTTCCATGGCTAATTCCATGAACATTGTCGCCACAACACGTACTCCAGTTTTAGCTGCTAGCTTTCTTTTAACATTGTCATTAATAGAGCATCTCCATCTTATAGAAGTGAAGTGTCCTCCTTAGACCTTTCATAACCTGAACTGTATCCCATCAGAGAGCACTTCTCCACCCTTTTATGCCTCTAGAAACACGCCGTCCATGTTACAAATATCAATAGAGCTGGAAGGAAGCAACATCAAAATCTCCAAGACAACATGCAAAGAGACAACAAATCAAAGGCAAAATAGTGATGGTTCAATTAGACTTTTAAATAGGATATTAAAATGAGGTTTGTAGTTAAATACAATTGTCTCTCTGAATTTGGCAGGGAAATCATTAACCAAATGATGTTAAATTTGCACAGACTGTTGAATAAATGAGTGAGACTTGCTTTACATGGTAGCAAACCAGCCAAGAAACATACATACAAAGAACTGGTAGCAGTCCACATGAACAAATAACTTACATGAGGATAAGAGTATTTTTTAAAGATCAATAACTGAATAGTTACTATTATCATTAGCTGCTCCTCCACACTGAGTAGCCCTCTTATATTCTGTACAAGTAGGGGAATAAGGGGGGTACGGACACATGTTCCTGTGTAATAATCTAAGGTTTCTTGCTTGTTTAAAGAACTGGTGCTGTTACCTGTATTGATATTAATCACAGTTTATAGCTATATCTTTATCTTGTTATTTTTGTATAGATGCTTTCTCTGTCTGATTCCTAGCAAACATCCAGAGAAATCCAGGTATCTGGATGCACGGATACAAACAATGCAGAGATTTTTCTGAAAAATGGAATCATCCAAACAGAACTTTTACAGCTGAATTTATGATATGGCTTTAGCTTCTGCCAGCAATAAATATTCAGAATATTTTCATAAACTGATCTGTGATGTCTTCTTCTTAATTAAAATCTTATTTTCTAAAATCCATCAATTTCTGGATATTCATCACCTGGAGTTATAGTTTAATATACAGTAAGTGTGTGCGAGAAAGCCAGAATAAACAACATCAAGGTATAACCTTTCTTCCAGAGGTGAAATGTAATTTTAATTAAGACTTAAAAATAGGATTATTTGTTATCATGTATTATATCGGTACCTGTTTGATTAACTTCGCGCTAATAGCAGGGAAAAAGGCAGTCCTTCATCATAGCGTGTGCAGCCTACAACTGACGTGAGATCCCAGTTCTCATCTCAGCATATGTGTCGGTTACTTATGGGGCAGACCCAGTCCAGGCCATCATTTCTCAGTCAGAACAGGAAAATTGTAATCAGATCCTATAGAATTTACAAATCAGCTACATCTCTGCTAATATATCAACCAGGTCAGGAGAGCAAGGGGCACACAGCAGCTTGCGTAGACAGCAGAACTCCATCCTCCTCGAAACTGTTGTTTGATCCTTGCTGCCCGCTGGGAACCATCTCCATCCCGCGCTGTTCCCTAAATCCCCACCTGCAAGAGTGGCAGAAGCAGTGGCTGGCGTGGCAGAAGCAGCTTAGTAGTTAAACAATATCAACAACTGTGGATGAGTACTTGAGCCTTATTCGCTGGTATAGACATGGCTAAAATAGGCAGAAATGGGAGATGGTAATGACAGCTAAGCATCAAGTTGAGACCTGAAATGAGAGACCTTGGTGGTAGACTGGTGAACATACGTGTATACAGTGGTCCATGGGGAAACAGTTTTCATTTGAGAACTGGAAAATCAAAGAGAAGCATGAGCTAAAGCTAACGTTGGCTGACTGCAGGAGAAGGAGGAGAGTCCAAGTCGCTGAAGGCCAGGCTGGAACTTGGAGATGGGTGGGATAGGCAGCACAGAAACACATTTAAAATAACAAAGTAATTCTCAGAAGTGATTTCCCCCAAGTATTTCGAGCAATGAAATAACCACACTGGTCAATGCCTATGATGTGATCTCATTCCCAGAAGCACAGTTCCAGTTTCAAATACCCTCGTAAAGTGCTGATGTCATAGAGATGCTTCCAATTTTACAATTGAAATAGACTCCAAGAACAGCCTCTCTACCAGCATAGGCTAATGAAGCATATTGGAGAAAAGACCCTCCCCACTTATTAATAAAACTAACATAATGCTCCTAGAGGAATTAATGGAGTTTGGGGTTATATTTAAAGTTGTGCGATATTGAAAGGCATTGATATTTCCACTCCAAGGACTACAGCACATCCACTTACAATATCTAGGTTCACAAGGCAACTCAATAAAGCAGTTCAACTCCAGTGAGCTCAGTGGAGTTGTGCCAACCATGGATTTGGCCTCCTGATTGTAAAATACAGTCTGTTACAGTGTGAATGATATGAAGTTTCAGATCCAAGTAAATATCGGACAGTGACAACTATATCCCATTTATTTCAGAGTTCACCTGGGGACTTTGCAAGAAGAGAAGTCCTGTTTCAGTCTGAACAATAGTGGGATGATTGTCATATCTTACAATTAAAAAGAAAGAAAAGAGGCAAATAAAATGCTAAATGGCAAAAGAGAGAAAAGACAAATCATGCTAGGGAAATGGCACACAATGGGCCAAATTTATTGAACAATACACAATAGTATGAGAGTCTGATATTTATTTTCAGTGTTGAATATGCAGGATACATTTAATACGCTCAAGATGCATTATTCAATCTGCAGCAGCTGTCTTTGTACAGAACTCCGCAGAAGAATCAAAAGGAGCAACATGCAGTAAACTGACCACACTAGGCACCTTGCTATGTCCCCTGCTAGCTGTCACAACACTCCTTCCTTCTATTCAAATGCAGCTCATAGCTGAGATTTTTTCCAAATAACAGTGTTAAGCATTTCACAGGAAAGGAAAGAAAAGCAAAGGAAAGTAATCGCTTTGTGTGAAATGATCTGTACCCACCGACATGTCCACAAGAAGAAATAAATATTTATTGTTAAACTATCAACTCAAAACAATGAAACATCGAGGATTCAAACCTAAGTGAATTGACAGGTATTTTCCCCAAGAAGCTGGATCCATTTGGGAACTAGATCTGCACGACACCCTACTTCTGGAAAGCATCATTATTCATTTATGTTTTGCCTTCCTGGAACAGGAACGGATGTAAGCTTGAGTTTCTGTGACTTAGAAGAAAAACCTATTGTCACACAGACCATAAAATGTAGAAAAAAGGGAAAAGATGCTATTGCTTCTGGCCATTTAGTCACTAAGTCTGCTCTTGGTTGTGACCACTTTGCATCTGAGGAGGAACAGCATCCTTTCCAGTCCTTTATTTCTGTTAGTGCCCTCACACCGCCCTACCCATATGACATCTTTGCCATTTATTCCATTTCTGCCTCTATCTTATTAGTTCAACTCTGACTCCGCTAGTCCCATTAGACACACATACTCCTGCCTGTCTCATTTTAAAGTCAGAAAACATGAACCAGTGGTCAGAGCATGTGTCAGATTTTCCAGGTGGCTTTCTTCTGCTCCTGTCACCGTGCTGTTGTGTCTCCCTCTGCTATATTTTATGCTCATCACTGCTGAGGCTGTTGTTAAACTGAAACACAATGCTTGTTTACAGAGAGATATACAGGAAAATTAGTTACAGATTAACCAAAGCAATGCTTGTTTACAGGGAGACATGCAGAAAAACTAGATACAGATTGGGCAAAGCCACAGAGATCCACTTTTGTAGGTAGCAGTGCCAATGCTGCAGCTCCCGATGGCTCCCACCTGGTGGTCAGAAATAACCGTCCTGCCCAGGGAAAGCATGACGTGAAGACTGTCTGACCCACCTGAATGCAGATCGGATGGGTTGTCTGACCTTCAGGAACATGTCATCCTTCCCAGCGCATCTGATTCAGGGAGCACAAACCCAGGAGTTTCCAAGCCTGGCCCTAAACTGGAGATGAAGGTGCCCCCAGGCTGAGGAGACACACGCAGAGAAGAGCAGGAGCCTCCCCAAAGATCTAGGTGCACAGATAGGAGTTGGGCTACAGAAAGGCAACAGGTATTAAAGATGGATTGTAATTGGGGCTTATAGCTGAATCAGGCTACTACTGACCATAGTAGGTGGGATGCGCTTATTACCTTGTCCCTGGGCAATGTGAGCTTACTGTGAGGACTTCGGTTGTTCTTCATGGGAACCACGTGTTAATGCATGCCAGGTTATTTTTTTCAGAGGGGAGTGTAAGAGGACTTCTTTTGCTCTGGGTCTGAAGGAACCTTGAAGAAGAGAGAGGCCCTGCCCTCTGAGGAAACAACAGAGCATGGTGGGGTGCAGGAAAAGGGATGTTTCTGGAGCACAGGATGAGCTAGACTTCCTCCATGGTAAGTTTGTTCCTTCAGCTTTTATACAAATAAAACCTAGTTTTCAAGTTTAAAAGTGCTTTCGGTCTTTTGGGCTGCTTACTACAAGGTTGTGCAGGATACAAAGCTCTGGTGAACCTGTGATGCCTTCACCCCGAGTGACCTTGGACTGAATTTGGAAGTGCACTCAAACCTTTCGTCTGGCAGATGAGCAACAGCAAAGAGCTGAGGCAGTGATCAACTTTAGTTGTCAGAGCTGCCTGTGATGAACGTTTCTCTGTGACCTAAATTGCTTTCAACTCCTGTGTGGACTTTCTCATTCAGAGATAAAGTCTGAAAGATCAGAGCACCACCTGGGCAGCAGTGACATGCTATGATAGCACAATTAGAGCTTGCTAGCTTCTGGGTATGCCGTAGCAAGCATCACATCTGCTCCTTCACGCGCTCCAGTTGGAGTTAGCAGATATGCATGTGTGGCCAGGATTGCTCCAAAGAAAGGCACTGCTCAAACTGCTGGCTTGCCCCTGGTCACCACACACCACATTCAAAATCCACGTGAGCCAAGTAAATTAGGATGAATAATGTCACATCTGTTCTAATGTTGAATTTGTGTACCTATGCAGTAATTTAGTGATTAGAGTGTTAGCTAACCCTCTGGTTTTTTGGTGGTTGGGATTTTTTTGTTTTGGTTATTTTTGATTAATTGCTTTGTACTTTTAGCTGTTGTGGGCAAAAGTAAAACAAGCAGAAGTTTGAATTCTTTTTATAGATCTATATACATATTTTAGAAAAGGCAATTTTGTTTTCAGCTCTTTCAGAACCAACACAGATAAAATAATTTTTCTGCAGCATTTTCACTTATTTCTAATGAATTTCATCTAGTACATTTTTATACATCAAAGCGGAGCAACAGAAAATGCAACATTTCATCCTTCTACAAATTGGGAGGAAAATATTACCAGGCTAACTTAGACTTGCTGAAGCTCTAGCTTTTATAACACATAAATGACTGACACAGTAAAAGGAGACTGCACAAAGTTTCACTGAGTTTCGACAGAAGGACAGATTTATCCCTGGCATAATTCAAGCAAAGTTAAGGGAAGAGTCTGGCTTGGAGACTCCAAGTAGATTTATACAATTTATGGTTTACAAATCCACCCTAATCCTTGTCCTTCCTATCTGTTATGGGCTACTCGCAGGCAATAAGTATCTGTCACATTGCCAAAGAACAGTTGTTTATCTAGTTTTAAGTGAGTTTGGGAGTCCATTTGTTTGTTTTTACAGGAGGTATGATGGATGCAATTACAGGGGCAATAATATGCATGGTTACAGCATAACTGCTCTACGGATCGGACAACAGCAAAACCATCCATCTTCCATGTGTGCAACCACCGTGACTCTTACCTTCAAGTGAATGAGATCTCTCCAAAAATGTGCAGAAATTTATCTTTACAAAAGTTTGGGGTCAAACCAGATTAAATCATACCCCAGAGTGCCTGTGGTATTAGTGTGGCAGGAAGGGAGACTCAATTTCTACTTAGCTATGGGATGATTTATGTCCAGGGAACTCCCTCAACTCCCCCCTGCTCCGTTTGGGCACGAACATTTGGTATTATTATCAGTACTGGGTCTCTGTCTGGGCGGATGATGCTGCTCTCCTCCATCATGAGGAGACTCAATATTTAAGCAATCAGACCTGGTCCTTCTGAATCAAGCGACAAACTGATTTTGATCTTATTTCTGTATACTCACTGTACACACAGAAGATAAATTTCCCCCCTGCATCTCCCTCCCCTATAAGATGTGCTCTGCTGGGCACTCTTTCACTAGAAGTGTGCAAATCCTGATTTGTCTTGTCTTCACTGACATATTCTCTCGCCCAGCACTTTTAGGACCTGCAACCTTTTCTTCTGTCTAGACTCTATCGTTTGATTTATTCCCCAATTTTATTTCATCTCTGATTTAATAGCTCTCTCACTTGCACCTGCCCTTTTATTTTGTTATTTTTTTCGCACCTCTTTACTATTTGACCTTTCCTAGACCTTATTTAAAAGACGTATATTGCCCTTTCTATTGCTATATTGTTCTTTCTGGCCTTTTTCCCCAGCCCCTCTTTGACCTCATAGTTCACTCAAAGAAGGGGAGGTAAGGAAAATGAGGGTAAGAAAAAGCTGACACTGATATCCATGAGACTTGATTTTGGCCCACCACAGTCTTGAAAAATAACTGAAAGTTGTTTGGGCATCAGTCCTGTAAAATCTGGGAAACTGTGAGATGCCACAAAATCCTGGGATCATAACCCAGGAGTGTTGCGGTGTGCGTATTTATAATCACCTTTGCATTCTTTTAATATTATCTGATCAACTTTTAAGGTCCTTCTGAGTTCAATTATACTGTATAACAGTGTGTATTAGATTGAGTGAAGTCTGAAAACATAAAACTTGATGTGGAAAGTAAGGATGGATGTCAAGATTTAGCCCACTGCTGAAAAGAAAGGGATTTTTACAACAAAAAAATAACCTTCACCCTGAAGAGGTTCCACCGCATTTAGGAAATTCCTGTTCTCAGTGTTAGCCCCACTAACACAGCAGAGCTGCATGAATGGAGCAGCCTGCCACAGACAAGAACAGCATTGTGTACAGACAGAACTGGAAAAAAGTTCTGTTACCACGATAGATTTGTGTACTACCAGCCAAAGATGATAAATTTCACAAGTTGGTCAGGGTTAAATTGGTAAATCATGCAATCAGTTATGGGTTAAATATTAACAGAAGATGCTTTCTGAAAAAAAGGACAAAGTTGATTACATTCTTTCAAATGACTCCCAGATGTTAAAACGTGCTTTCCAATGAAAATAATTATATAATCTACAAACCTGAACACTGTGTTAAAGGAATGGTAGTGAAAATTACTGAGTTAACCATCTAGGCCCATGGCCATTTTGTCTCTCTAAAGACAAACGAAAAAACTTCACATGTCCTGAGAGCTGTTGAAGTGAAAAATTATGAATTTAACAGATTTCATGCTTAATGCATTACCTATAATCTATTCACTGTAGGCTAAAATGCAGTAATTTTTGCACTTTTTGTGACACTGTGATTTATGAGAAGCATTTCTTTTTTCTACGGCTTGCAATGTATGCCTTGGAACTGAGGAGCAGGCTCTCAAAGCCATTTAACTCTGTAACTGCAAATGTCGGTGACAATGAGGCAAGTTTACTACATACACCTTACCCGCATATTTCTGTAGAGCCGCTTGTCCCTGTTTAATACACCCTTGTCGTTCATTACTTTTTATTTTTCTTTGAAGAATTGACAGCCCCAGGTGCCCAAAAAAATTCAGGTTACCAGTTCATCCTTCATATTCTAGATGCTGCTTATAAAGTCTTAGAATAAAAATAACACTTGGGCTCTTTTTATTTAATTTCTATAATTTAGAATTCTTGGGATGCTACTCCTGCTTTCTTGCTTCTTTGCTCTTCCCATTGTTTTCCAAATTAGAGATGAAATTCTCATCTAATCCCAAGATAAGATTTTCAGAAAAATAACAAATGAATGGAGCTTCTGGGAACTGGTAGCATCATAACCCCTTCAAAATGGAATTAAAATAGACACATTGCCATGCAATAGCTTCCATATTAAAGCTGTGAGAATTACTTTTGAACTGTTGGTTAACTAATTAATAGACTCATAGGTAAATGTTTGTCCAACAGTTAATTCCTTGATTACTTTTCTTTTTTGCTTGTAACAGTTATATGAATCTCTGAGTGACTTCTCAATAATGAAATTTTCTGGCAAATGTACTTCTTAATTAGATGTCTGAGATAGACATACTGATCACATCTCGGATAGGGACTCCACTCTGTGGCTGAGCATATGCAAAGTTGTGATAGGTGCTCAAAACTGTTATGGGAAGAATGAAGGGATTAGCCTTCTGAAAACATCTATTAATTATTTCTAGTAATTAATGGTCCTATCAATAGTGCAGACCAGATTTCAACCACAAGACAACCATAAGGCAAAGAACGCCACACATGGTTTTTCATCTCTCAAAAAATTTTCTCCTCTGTTTTTTGTCTTTGTAGATCATCCTTGATGACATTGTTGTTGCGGCAGTTTTTAATGCCAAGAATAAGTCAAGAAAAGATAGAGAAGTATTAACTGTGTTTTAAAAGATAAGGTTGCTCTTCTCAGAAATGTGGTTTGCTAACGAATTATGCATCTTTCAAATATTTCATATTGACCATAGGCTAGACCATCCAACTTCAAATATTGACAAGTTAGCTATCCAGGTCAGTGCTAGTGACCATAAAAAGTTGCCATCTTTATAGCCACTGGAGAAAAATAGGCACCATCAGACAGTGATTCATCGGACTTGGCTTCAGTGTCTATGATGCCTCAAATCTTGGGGATCCAGGAACGATATGAGTTTCCCTCTTTAGGTAGCTCTTCTTCCCCTTACCTATGAAAGGCACTTATGATAATTATATCATGTCATTTTTTATGCCTACATTAGGAAAAATGACCCAAAATCCCATCTGGAACTACAGAGAAGAGCTCCGTGCCTGCCTAGAGCTTCAGAGGCCACAGGGATGCTCCCATGTTACTGGAGAAGCAAGTCCCAAACAGGGCCTCAGAGACCCGTGGAGAAATTCCTGCTAGCTAAAAATCCCACCAACTTCGGCTTGTGGTGAGGAACACCTTGTGTTCAAACTGATGCATTCAAATGAACAGATAAATTAGTGGTAGTGTTTTTGAAGTGGTATCATCTTCACCAGTCTTAAAAATCCCGTTAGCTACCTGACAGAACAGCTTATATTTTTCTTTAAGTGCTGACAAATATATTTTCTTACTGAGATCAAAAAGATATTATTTTCCCTTGAGTGCACTAATGTTTTATTTATATATATTTATTTTTTTTAAAATCTCTCTGATATTTAAGGAGTTTATGAGTTTTGCTTTGGGTTTGTTTTTTTCTTAGTAAAGGTTTCTTTTAATCAAATGTGAGTATTAACTATTTATTAGCTATGGTCAAAAATAAACTTTCAGATCTGGAGGGCAAACACATTGTAAAGCTCTTACAGTTTAGTCCTGGATTATGCAAACACTCAAATACAGGGAAGCTCATTTAAGCCAGAGGAGCAGGCCTGGGAGGGCTCGGGGCAGCGTTCCCTCAGCTCCATTCCCAGGCACCTGCAAATCTGGATCTGTGCTTAGGCAACGGGTGCCCAGCCTTTTGCAGACCAAGAGCCAAGAAAATAAACCACACAAAGAGCCCCTGTCAGCAGCGCTGGTACCAAAAAGTGCTGGGGTTGTGTGCCAGAACAAAGGAACTCTAGCCCAAGTGTTTCCACGGTTGCCCATCTTTGTCTTCCATTGAATGTGTTCACCCTCCAACTCAGACCTCCTCCCCTTCCCCTTGCACCCCACTGTCTCCTGCCTCACCACCCCATGACGTGTTTTTTCCAGCCAGAACGGCAGTTTTTGACACTCTGTTCTTACCAAGTAGCCACAGAGATGTCTGGGGACCCAAATTATTGCACTTCCAGAAATAGGTGGTTAAATGCCCGTGTTGAAAAACTTGCTGTGCTTCAGGAAGAGGCTTCATTAACCAGTAATGAACGGTGTGAAGGAACATCAGGTCAGCCTGAGAGTTGCACAGTGGTGCCCCAGTTCATGTCCCTGCTTTTCTTGCCTCCATTTTTGCAGGTCCATCACCTGGTTGCTGCAAATTCAAACACTGAGACATGTTATAGCAGGACCCACATTCCCCAATTTAAATGCCAGAAATTAACTGGTGGTTTTGGCTCCTGTTATTTTGGGCTCAGCTTGAGGCACCTTAAAGAGACCTGATTTCCAGAAAGTGCTAATGACACATTTATAGGGTGTCTCAAATCTAACATTCAAATGCAAGGGCAAACAAAATCTTCTGGTTTTGAAAATTTTGGCTTAAGTGTTTGAGGCTGGATATGTTTCTTTGGTTTTTACATCTATGAAAACATCTGAAAAAGGTACGACTATTTGTGGCTGCAGTGGCCTTCTGTGGACTCAGATGTTTCCCCAGCTTATTTTTAAAATAAGTTAGATTTTTTTTTTGCTGTAACTTTTAAAGGAGCTTAGAGGAACTGGTGATAAAATGTTCAAATTTTGTTTATTTTTAAATGGACATAACTATTGTTCATAGTTGCCAACAGCAATACCGGAAAGGAAAGCAGATTGTCATTCTCCATAAATGCATTCTGAAGTGAAAAATAAACTTTCAGTGATCCAGACCATAAAAATGCAAGACAAGAGACTGCCATTGAAAAAAGTGGTCTATTAAATTAAGATGCTACTAGGTGTCATTGTGACTCTGTGGGTAGCATGTCTGTCTCACAGCCAACTACTTGTGGGTTCAAGTCCCATACTGGGACTTTGGCTCCCATCCAGTGTACTGCAGTAATAAGCAGCGTGTGGCACTTTTAGAGGTGTCATCCTTCAGAGGAAATGTTAAACCTACTGTCCTTCTGCCAGATCTCCAGTTGGAAATTAAAGATCCCCCAAGTACCCTTTGAATACAGTGAGTAATAACCTTGGGGCCCTGGCCAAGATTCACTCTATCAATAAAAGAATTTGTAATGGACGAGGCATATTTCACAAAATAGCAGCAGTCATACAAACCAATGGAAAAGCCTCATTAAAAATGTCATGGTTCCTTTATGTATTTTTTAACACAGCGAGTCGCCTATTTGATTAAGTTTCAATAACATTTTTAAGCAGCTACCATAAATTGCCCATACAGGGACATTCAAAACTACAAAGAACAACTTCCACTACACATCTTTGGGAAACAGCTAAATCTCATAGACACCTTTGAAAAACTCAGCCCAGGTTCAGGAAAGGTACATGAAAACTGTTTAACAAGACTGCATTTCAGAACAAACCTTCAGAGCAGAGCAACATTCATGGCCTTTTAAGTGCGAAGATGCTGAGGAGCCTGCCAGGAGCTTCGTGTGCTGCTCCACTCTCTAAGTACCAAGAGCTGATACGCTCACGTTTCCAAATGTATTCTTGCACTGGGGACTGCTAACCTGGCCAGCTGGTGGTATTTTCATGCCATTAAATCTGCTTTTGAGACATTTTCCACATAGTAGGTTTCGTATCAAAGTTATTTAATGGCAATGGGCAAATATCCTGCCAGTGGCATATGTATGTAATTGTGGAAGAGATTTTTAGCATCACTCACGTGGGTCAAGTGAAGTAGGACACAACGTGCTCTGAGCTAAATCCTCTATCCCCCACTGGCCCTGGGAAGGTAACCTGAAATACTGTAGTTTACTATGCCAGGAGACTATAAACTATGTGGGAAGAGCTAGAACAACATCTCATAACCTGGCCACCTCTCCTGTCTCCCAGCTGATTGCCTCTCTGGAGCTCCACTGTGAGCAGGGGCATCCTCGGCCCTTGTGGTGTGCCACCCAGCTGACACCCAGGTGGGCAGAGCAGCAAAGAGATGTAGGACCCCAATGTCACAAATCCTTAGGGCAGCCATGTGCTGATCACATTAAAGGGTAAGAGCTTTCACCTGCTTCTCTGTCCCCTGTTTTCTAATTGTAATAGGCCCCCAGCTAGTTATAGTGAAATTTCTGTTTGCCTGTAGTGTCAGAATACTCTAATTTTGTTTTAGTTTTTGTGGCATATTTCCTTCAAGCAGACAACAAAATGAGCTCCCTTGATGGTGTCTGGGCGCAGCAGCAGTCCTATGTAGTACTGGTTAGACATGTGCCAAATATTTCCCGTCACTGCCCACTCACTCTTATGACTATATTTTTAATGCAGTTTTATAGAATGGGTTGTTGTGGTTTCTTGCTGCTGAATAAGTCTCCCCTTTCTCTGCTCCCTAGGCTCTGAACAAAACAAATGGTAGGAGCCAAAAATGGCTTCTGTCTCCCTTATACCTTTCTCATTTCAGTTCTGCTGTTCATTTCTCATACTTCCAGTCTCAAGTGCTCTTCTGAACTCCTCACTTCAGTGACCTCCTTTCTTAATTTAATCTGGACAAAGCACCGAGTTCATTTCAAGTCATAAAGCTTGATTTGCTGTGTGCTCTTGGCAAATGTGAATAAGCTCCCTGGTTCCTTTTAATCAGCTATCATAATCATTTTTTTAAAAAAAAACCTGCAGCAATTAGGTCACCAAAGCAAGTAGTCTCTTGTGTTCTATTGAGAACAAATCCGTCCTCCTCTGACTTGCTGCATAATTTAATTATTAAAGCTTGATATCATTTTGGTTTCCATGTAAGGCAACCCCATAAGAGCAATTATATCCTTTCGAAGGCAAGGTTACTACTGCTAGAACCAGTACTCAGAGGGCCTGGTACTGTGCTGTATATGGTAATACTACTACTTCCTACCACTCGCATTGCAACATTCGTCTACCTACCCAGCCAACAACAGCACTCTGCTGGCATCCTCCCCGCAACTCTGCACTGAGCTAGCATGTGGAGGATCTGGTATCAATTAGTGAATAATTTAGCAATGGTTTGAAGATGTAAAGCAGCTGCTAAAAGCTAAGCCTTATTATTATGTCAACTAATTATTTTTTCTTTTACCTTTTACTTTTTTTTTTCCTTCAGAAAACATTGTTGTATTATTAACTGCGTTTAGCACCTCCTAGTCCTGACATTTAAATGTCTGAAATGTTTTGGTGTAATTACGCCGTTTTGTATGACAACACCTAAGATGCCTCCCTCTGTATGAAAATTTTCATACCTAAATTTTATTTTAAGAACCCTAACTGTTTCTATTAGCTGCTTTCAAAAAGACAAGAAAATAGTGTGGTATAACATCTTAGTCATCTGGCTGGAGCAGTTTTTCAGATTAAATGATTTAAGAAGTTTGGAAAAAGCTTTTGGCCACTGGGTTGGTTTTCATTTCCAAACTCCGCTTTTCTTGGTTCCCTCTCAGTTCCCCTCACCACCCCAGGAATATCTGATACTTCTAGTGCACTGGGAAAAATCTCTCCTGAGTCACATGTTTTGAAGATCTGATTGGCACTTAAATTGGGCTGCTAGGCACAATTAGAAATCCTGTGTTTCAAGAAAGACTTGTAGTAAACACATGTAGCTGGAAATCTAAGAGGCACAATAGCAGAATTCAGTAAGATGGTTCCAAATGCTGTTGGTCAGAAGAATGATGTATATCTTCGCAGTCACCTCAATATACTGTGTAAATTGCCCAAACGCAAACACATTTTGTCTGACACATGCAGACAGAACAAGATCTAACCGTAGCACGCTGAGAATAAAGGGGCTCTGCTCACTGAGTAAGCTAGTGTAGGTGTTGCACACAGATAATATATTGCAATTATTCTAAAATATGAATTAGAACAACCGTACCATCGTATCTAAGATGTTGATTTCCACTTTTTTGCAGGACTGAAAGATGCAACCAAAACAATTTGAACGTGGAAATATTGTCCTACTCCAACAACAGGAGCTTGTTTAAAGGCTAAGATGACCTGTAACATCATCTTCTCGAATTTATTTTAAATTCTAATAAGCCTCACTAAAGAAACTTAAAATGATCTGTCTCATAAACTTCACAGACTTTCTAGACTGAATATATCAAAATTCTTCTAGCATTATAAATCATTAGGTACCTTCAAGCCTGTCAGAAACACGCCATTTATGTAACAACACTTCAGCTCCTTCTGGAACAACTAATTAGATGTCCCTTTTACATACTTGCCTTGTCCCGCCTGTAGCTATTAGGACACGTCACGCATTTTCAGTCAGTGTGAGGGCACTGGAGTCAGCTTCCTAGAATTCCATCAGGATAAAAATAAAGTTGTTCTTAATATGCGACACATCATTCAGTATGGCTTGTTCCAGACACTCTGGGAGAGGAAAATAATGCATGTCTTGTCACTTGGGGCTATGTTGTGCCATGTGGAACTGTTTTAGAGCTCAGTGCTTTTGATGGGGACTGCAGCTAATCCCATTCTCAGGTACCAATACCAGAAGAGCATGACTAATGTGCAAATCATACACAAAGCCTGTGAGCTAGCTTGTGCAGAAAATGAGGGTCTTTGCAAGCCTCCCTGCCACAAGAGAAAGCTGTCCTGCTCTGCCATACCTGGGGGCAGCTGAGCAGACAGTGTAAAGTGGAGCTCTCTGCCTTTGTGTCCAACCCAGGAACTCCAAACAGTCCCATCAGGAAGGACAGATTTGGCCCTGAGCTCAAATCCTGGCACAGGCAGGAATTTCTGCCATGCCTCAGTGTGGCAGAGCTGAGTGTGTTCTCCGGAAACATCAGTGGAACTTTCTGGGGAGCAGAGCTTCTCCTGAGCAGTGAGGTGGCAATGTCTGGTGATGCGGTCTAGCTGGTGGCTAGTAAGAAGCCAGTGATGGAGCTTATGTCTGAAATGAGTCTTTAGCATAACAACCAGCAAGACAGCATGAACCAGCAAGGTGCCCTAGTGGCAAAGAAGGCTAATGGGGCTGCACTAGACAAAGTATGGCCAGCAGGTTGAGAAAGGTGATCCTCTCTCTTTATTCAATACTGGTAAGGCCATAGCTGAAGTAATGTGTCCAGTTCTGGATTCTCCAGTACAAGAGAGATATGGACATATTAGAGAGAAAGAAGAGCCACTAAGATGGTTAAGGGACTGGAACTTCTCTCCTATGGGCTGAGGGAGTTGGGGCTGTTTAGCCTGGAGAAGACAAGGTTCACAGGGGTCTTATTAATGTATATAACTACCTGCAGGGAGAGTGCAAAAAAGACAGAGGCAAGCTTTTTTCAGTGGTGCCCAGTGACAGGACCAGAGGCAATAGGCACAGACTGAAACATGGAATGTTCTCTCTGAACATCAGGAAACACTTTTTCACTGTGAGGGTGACCGAGCACTGGACAGGTTGCCCCGAGAGATTGTGGAGTCTCCATCCTTTGAGATATTCAAAAGCTGTCTGGACACAGTCCTGGAGAACTGGCTCTAGGTGGCTCTTCTTGAGCAGGGGGGTTGGACCAGATGACTTCCAGAGGTCCCTTCCAACCTCTACCCTTCTTTGACAACAACCATTAAAGTATTGCTCTAACAAGGGACAAAGGCAAAGCTGCCAAGCTTCTTTACATTGCTAATATGAAACTGAGTAAAAGCTGCTAAGTTTGCACATGCCAGGGTTGTTAATTAACACATAATTAACATAAAGCCAGAATCACAGTGAGATTTATCTAGCAGTATATAGTATCCTGCATCCTTTATTATCTTGTTTGTGCCTGTCTTGGTATTCCCTTTAGGACTTCTCTCTATTCCCTGGGGCTCCTTCCAGCTGCTAAGGGCTCTGCGCAGCCTCCCCAGGTCCTTTCCAGTCAGTGCCACCACATCTTGCCATGAACCTGCCAGTCTCCAGTGTCAGCAGCAAGAGCTGCAGCCAGCAGGATTCATGGATATTTGACCTCTCATCCAGTCCATGTATCAATTTTGCTTCAAGCTCATTCTCCAGCCTGTGCTGGGACTTCAAAGCCACAGTCTGATGCACTGCATTGATTTTACCTCCAGAGACTATAAGAATATTTGCTTTCTTTGGGAATATTATTTTACTGTGGCAGAAAATCAGACGTGGGCATATAAAAACAAAGAACTCTGGAAGAACATCTGGGACAGCAGACTGCCCAACAGAGACATATCCTGGCCTATTTCCACTCTTGCCTCTTGAAACTCATCCCTAGAGCCATAAACAAAGTAAAGAACAAGAGCATCAATGTTTTTCAAGGAACTCTCATCCTGCATCTCATAGTAATTGCTACGTGCCTTCGCCTGCAACCTTATTTTTTGCAGAACCTTCATTTGCCCTTAGACATCAAACACTCCCCAACTTTGAAGAAGCTTGAATACAGATCTGGTCTTTGCAGCTGAGGCACACCTCTAGCATAATGATGAAAAAAAAGGAATGTATTGAAGCAGAACACAGACAAAATTCTTCCAGAAATCACTCTAATCAAGCAGCTGCTTCCAGCATGAGGTCATGTCAAAATGTTCCCCAACATGGTGAATACAGTTCTGATGTAAGTTTATGACAAGACTAACTCTATTAAGCTCATAACGGTACTAGTTCCCTACACTGGCCTCTTTAGGCAAGTGTCAGTGTGTTAAGACACTGGTTTATTCCATAGACAATTTTAGAGGGTAATACTCTTATATGGTTATTTCTGCCTCACCAGATCCTAAATGGGAAAGCAAATTGCAATGAATTATATCTGGAAGAGGCAAATCTGCAGTACCATTATTTTTTTTTCTAGTAAAGTAAATCAGCTATACACTTTGCACTCCAGCAGTTGCCCAAACAAATTTTAATACACTGCTTGGTAGCTTTAAAAATAATATGTCTGGCACTTGAACATCAAAGATGGTGTTGTTGTTGTCATCCAGACATCTTAACCATACATTAGAAATCCAGTGGTTTAGGCAATAACAAGGAAGATGGCATGGCAGAAGCATCAAAGGTATTTTACTTGAAGATACATGATACAGAGGTGCATGATACACCAATATTCTTCTCCACTGTGATCTATCAATTTAAACCTTAGTTGCTAAGGCTGTGACATTTGGCTGTAGAAGGTCAGGGGTGTCGCTGAGATACAGATCTGAAATATATGGGGGAGTAACAGCTCAGCAGAAGCAGAAAGGGGACCCTTCTGAGGTTGAATTGCAAGTTTTCTTCTTACAACAAGAATTCTTAAAGAGCATCAGATTTTTATCATGACTGTGGCACAACAGCAGAAGGAATGGCACTAACTATAATGGCAATAACCATGATAACAATAAAATGAGAACAATGCAGAAAAAGATAAAGAAGCAATTTTTGTTTGGCAAATGGGTTCACTTTAATAGAGGCTTGTTTAAACTCTTGTGCAATGAGAGAAGGTGGTTACTAGTGTACTTCAAATGTTTCTCACTGTAATATTTATTCAACAATGTAAAGTTTCTAGCATTATAGGTGATTTTTTGTGAAAAAATAAATTTCTATAAGCTCATCCATGTCTTTACACTTGTCAGGTCTTCTTGCCAGTTTTTGTTCTCCCTCAGCTGGGGAACCAAGAACTATGGGCGTGCATCAAAGTTCACAGTATTTTCCTTCATGTGCCTGGTGGTTGGCCCATCCTTGCTGGTAAACAGCAGTCTTTGGAAAGCCACTCAAATTATGAGATAGGACAATGGTTCAGTGTGAGGTTTTTATTAATGTTATGCTCTCTGACATAAGAAATGCCAGATTGCACTGGGTAGCAGAAATGGAGCAGAAAATTAGAGAATACACATCAGGTCAACTTCAAGGAAATGAAAATGTGGTCATTACTGATGGATTATGAGAATACTATTGGACTTTATTTATGGTCAAGTGATGCTTTCTTGTAGAAAGCAGAGAGAATACAAAGCAAGATGCAACTACAAGTTGAAGTAGCAATGGAATTTCAGGGGACAGATGCTGCACTACTTTTGCTAGTTCATCACACCAGCAGAGCGTATGTGACCACCTTTGGTGGTGCTAAGTAGACTGAGGGAGGGAATATAAATTCATTTCTTCCTGCCATTATTTCATACTCAAAGTAAAGTCTCCATCAAAGCTTGAGGCCTTCAGCGGTGGTAATAGTGTTTTTATCTCTATGAAATTTCAGGGGATATTTTTGTATTTATCAGACATAATTTAATTAGTGATCACTCAGAACTAGTCATGTGTCTGACTGAATAGAGTATACAATCTTGTCCTTCTAACACTCCCAAAGATATCCTTATCTATAGCCAGGCAAGGCAGGTAGGTGCTGTCATTATGCTTTCAGAAGACGAAACTATCATATTTACTCTCATCTTTTACTCATCCTTTGATAGCTTTTTATGGTTGCTCTCTGACTTTTGGCCTGCAGCCATTTCCCATCTTAAAGGGAATGACAATCAGAGACAGTAGAAGGAGGGAAAGATGACAGGAAGAAAACAGTCAAGTAAAACAGGAAGAAATTCTGGAAGTTAAGAGTGAAGGTTTAAAAGAAAAGTTTAAAATACAGCCTAGCAAAATAAAATACCTAAGACACATTGGTTTGAAGGCAAATGCAAAACCTTCACTTTAAAGACATTTAACAAGTACAGTGAGACAGTGGCAGAGAAAGAAGAAAGGGGAAGGACAGCAGTGGTGAAATTGTGTTACCTTGTCACAGGCTTTTCTCACAGCACATTTCGTATCAGTGGCTGGTTGCGATTCATCAAATAACTATCAAAGAACGTGCCCATTTCTGAGTGGAGAGAGCAAGAAAATCTCTCAGCCCAAAGTCTCTTAGGAGACATAGCCACAGTATGTTTGTTGAAAATATAAAGGCATGTTTGACAGAAATTTTCAAACATATTTTTTAAACAAGGAACATAAATTAATTGAAAACATTTTTTTTTCCTTGAAATGTTTAAACCAGTTATAAAGTATGGAATTTCTGGTGAAAATCAGAAAGTACCGCCTGCTCTAATGCAAGCATCCTGTAGGAGGAAGGAGTACCTGGCCTTTTGCTTATGCCATGCTGGGGTGGGCAAGGAGATTCTTTTGCACTGCATTTTTAGTAGCCTCTAGGTTCATCTGATTTTGAACAGGAACAGTTTTGAAATCATAAAAGCTTTTACAAGACATGAAAAATGTTTCCTGTCCAGCTCTAGCATGAAGAGTCTTGTATCACCAAATAAAATGATCTATAATGGCTAAAATAGCTTCGTTAGTTAGGTTTATTATTGTGTAAATTGCAGAAAAGGCATGGGACTCAAACATGCAAAGGTGGCAATTCCATTACCTACTTTCCAGCACAACATATGTTTTCAATTTAAGCAAATTTTACCATTTCCCAACTGCAAATTGGATGACATACAACAAAAACTGTGTTTTAACAGCTTTAGCATTTTATAGACATTACAGCCATGCACCAACCCTTTACCTTAGGAAAAAGTAAGAATTACAAAGAGCTTGCTATAAAAACACCTAATCACCAGCACCCAGCTGGAAGTTGTACGGCCTACTGCATAGCAGACTAGACTAAGACACACAAAACACATGAACTCTTGTCCTTGAAGAAAGATGCTTTGCCCCCTTTGTTTCCCTGTCTATAAAATGGGGTAATAATACTTATCTGCTGTGTAATTGAGTGCTTTGGAAATAAAAGCTGGATGTTTTCTGCAAAGTGGAGATCACTTGATATTGCTAACAGCATGAGTAATAATAATGCAACTTAACAAATGCAGTAGAAAATATTTAGGCAAGCTTCAGTGAATCAGCTCAAAATACCAAGACTGCACAATGTAACCACGTAACTGCAACGACACCTTCTAATTTGGGGGTCCTATTTCTGTTAGATTTTTAGTTCAAATAAAGCACAAAGATAGCCTTCTTCACAGTAAAAATGTTCCAGGATATTGAGACTTTAGTTACAAAACCAACAACATCTTCCTTAGCCAGAGTATGTTTTGCAGGCTCCGTTAATATCAGGCCTGACATTTTGATGTACTTTTGAGTGTCATCTCTAGGCAACTGGCAGAATACTAAATATAATGGAAAAAAGGCTACCAGCAAAAGAATGCCAGGATCTCTAATTTTTTTTTTTTTTTTTTTTTAATGCATAAATAAGCTTCATATTAAAATACTTATTGTGAAAGCCTGGAAAAATCACTCCTTTATTCCAGATCATCGATAAAATGTTGGCTCCACTTAAGTCTGTTGGAGTTTTGCCATTGATTTGGCGGGGTACAGATTTCAGAATGGACTTTGAAACAATCAGATTAGAAACAGCTACTTTTCCGATTTCCCATATTTCACAGTGCAAGCTGAGAAAGGACATTTTGAATATTGAAGTCATTTAAGCCAACCAAGAAGGATGCAGTCAGTAAACTTGTTACTTTACTAAAAGATTGACTGTCTGGAAAATGCTACAAAGCTGGACACTTATTATTTTTGCATTAGTTCTCAGAGATCTGAGGCACAGTCCGTGGTATGAATCAAAGGTGTGTATGTGCACACCATACTCAGGGTGGTACCAGTTTTCTGTTTATCACATGCACACGAACTCTTATACCCATATGCAGCTCCATTGATACAGCGGTTTCATATGGCTTAAATTAGTTATAAGCTGACAATTACACAGAAAAGAGAAAGGAAACACATAAAATATATGGGAGAGGTGTCTCTAAATAATGTCTGGAGAATATTCTTTAAAATTTTCATTGATGCATCCACTATATATTTTTCTTAGTACTTCAGACCACAGTAATACTGTTGTGATACCACTGATGAAAGGAATCAACTTTTTTCACTTTTGTGTATTCTTTTTTCTATTTTCATTTCTCCTAAGACCAATATAAATGCTCTCTTGTCCACAAGTTCAAACTCAGGTACTGCCAGTTATGTGTCCAAAGGACCTTGTTTCTCTTTTTTTTGCTTTCACACGGTCAGTGATCTTCCTGTTTTCTCTAGGCTACTTTCTGTTCGTCTTCTCCTTCCGTACTCACATAATCAAAGCAATGTTTATTTCCCATTCAGGAAATCTCCCCTTCTTCTCCTCTAGTCAAGGCTTGCCCCAAGGACAGTGATTTGGACAGTAGCATCTATTGTTTCAGCTGTCTTCTTCCAGGGAGGAGCTTAATTGCTTCTCCCACCTGAATGACAGAGATTTTACGTACTCATCACTATGGCCCATGACTGTCCGGGGATCAAAACCACTTTCGCTGCACTTAACCACATTCTGCTGCCCTCTACCATATTACTATTTAACTCCGTGGGCTGAAGTCAGCCTCTATGCACACATTCTTATTCTGACAATAATTAGGAGCTATACAATCCTACCAAGAGATTTTTCTTTGAGAGGCCAGCAACAGGTATATAGAATTACTATTACTTGGATAAACTCTATCCAGTAAACTGGAAAGACGTCAAAAGATCTATGAAATTTTATTTCACACAGCGACACACGTATACAAACATGTATTCAGGAAAAAAAAATCATGGAAAATCTTGTAATGATCTTTGAGATCATATACCCTTACAGAAATCGGTTTCTTTACAATTGCAGCCACTGTTGCATAAGTACCCTGTTGTATCGAACTTTTTTACTAAGTGGTCCAAACTATTTAGAATAATGGTCCACCTCTTTGTCCAGTTTTTTTCTTCAGAAGGGCTGATTGGGATAATTGATTGTGGGGGCTGATGAAGGGGGCGGGAAGATGAGGTCAGTTAATTGCTGCCTGGGGAAGAGGATGAAGGAGGTCTCTTTTGTTCCAGGCTGAGGGCCCACTTGTAATAAATGACATACAACAGAGATGCTCAGAAGACACTCTTTTAAGACTCTTCCCACAAGGGAATAACAGATGTTCTCTGTGATTTATGGGTCTGGGTTTTGGGGTCTAATACTGTAAAATGTCTGTGCAATCTGGGCTAGGCATCACAAACAAGTGCAAATAAATATATCATGACTGAATGCATTATAGCTCACTGTGTATTAACAGAATAAAACAGCAAGCACCCAAACTGGGTAAAATACCTCTCAGTTCTCCTTTTGTGTAACTGAAATGTGTGCAGACCTCACACACTTTGAGAATTTCCACAGCCAGTGATTTCTGGAAGAAAACAGCCCTCATCCTGAACACTGCTGTCCCATGGGTTCCCTGCCTTTAGATTATGGGAGATCTCACATCTGTTCTCAGACTTGCCAACTCTAATAAAATGTATTTATTTCAAGCTTCACTGATGACTAAAGAAAAAACCCTAATAACTATTGAAATGGAAATCAACAACTGTTCCAGGCCACAGTAAATGGATTTGAGGACTTAGTAACCTGGCACCCCTGAAACTGTCTTCTACATAATGCCAGACAAAATCAGCATATTTGGGAGCATTTGGTCAGCTCTTATGGATGTGTACTCTGTTACTCAACAAACACAACGTTTCTTTCTTGTTTCTTCCTTTTTCTTATCCTCTCTAGAGTAAGAAAAATACAGGAGCCCTAATACAACCTTTTCTCTCCTATCTTCCCTCTTCCTCTCCCTCTAGTGTCTTTGATGCAGCTGTGGTTTACAGCGCTGAGGACAGTAAATCATCTGTACTCAACACACTGTTGTTTCGAGTGAGGACAGGAGCTTTGGAACAGCACAGTCCTAGAGCAAACAGTCCTGCTCAACAAACCCATGAACAAAATGACCTGGATACCTTTGATATTGAAACATGTATGTGTTATCTTTTCCAGCTCTTAATGAACATTTGAAGAAAAAAATCAAGAGTAATTGGCTTTGAAATTTGGCTGGAAGAATATTTAACATGTTTTTACTTATGTTCAGATGCGATGGCTAGAAAATGGTATTTGTAATGGTATTCATATGCCATACCTCTCACTTTCCTGCCAAAAGTCTCTTACTCTAAAGGTTTTTATATGGGAAATATCTCAGTTTATCTAAAACACCAAGGAAAAAATTATTTTTAGATCTATTTCTCCCCCTCCCCCATCTCCCTTCTCACACGCATAATTAGCCAGCAATCAGGTATAATAGCTAGACATGTAAATGCCTTTAGTTTTATGCAGGTGCAAAAAAACCAAGGTTACACACAAAATCAAGCCCTAAGGATTAGTCTTTCAATATAGGACAAAGGCTGCCTTCCCCCACTCCTCCAAACTGATTCCTCAAATACAGATACTTCTTTCACTTACAAAATCTAATAATATAATCACATCCCGACCCCTATGCTGTATACTGCAAAAAACAATGATGTGTGGGCATCTATTATGAGTCAGTTTTGGCATCAGTTTTGGTAATCTGGAGATAGCAATACAGTGAAGAGAAAATTAAGTCTGGAAGATGAAGCTATTACCACAAGAGCAGCAGAAAAATGGAGATTTACTTTGAGAAAAACTTGGGGAACAGATTCTTTTCTGACTTAGAAGCACTAAGCTATTTTTTCAGTTACAAGAAAAGAAAAAGATACGGCTTTGGGAATAACCTCTGTGTATGTGAGAACACACATAACACGAGAAATGGGGAATAATCTATAGGGATTTCCTTTTTCCCCATACTTAGTGTACAGGTTACTTACCTTTGTCTTCCACTAAAGCTGTATCAGCATTTTGAACTTACAAGTAAGAGATAAAAATCTTCTTCTCCTGGGCATACATTGTTATCTAAAGGTGGTGAATAATGATTCAGAAACGTCTGCCCTCCCAGATCATCTGTCAATATTCAAAACTAAAATCTTGGGTGGAACAAATGGTTCAAGGTACACTGCCAGATGTTCCCCAAGGGAAGGAGTTGTGAGGACGAGGGTAGTAATGTGGCCTTTGTGAAAACCAACCTAACCCAGCAGCTGAGAGTGTGTAGGGCTGCTGGTTTATGAGGGATAGTAGTTTAAGAAAACAGATTATTGAGGTGGCTGAATAGCTGGGTTAAAAGGTTTGCCAGCATGAAGAAAAACCAACTGAAAATCATCCTTAGTGTGGCCATAAAGAAAATACAAAATACAGGCACTGTGAGTAGATCTGGGTTTATGGTCAGAAGGGTCACTATGTTTTTCTTCATGGTCACAGATCATTAATTTGCAGTAACTTTTCTGAGGGCCTGTGGAGGGTTCTCACAATCAAGGTAAGTCAGTCAGCCAGTTTTACAGAGACAAAAGACAAATTAGCATCACACAATGAATTATCTTTTCTGTCAGTTTTCAGACTTAAGCAGCTGAAATTCCCACCTCTGTGCAGATGCATTTGTGTGGAGCAGGAGCAAGCTCTGACTCGCCCAGTGCTCGGTTATACAAGTGCAGGAAGGCCAGATCCCTGTAAGATCTGGCATGCCCATATTTAATAATGTGTTTAGATAGCAGCGATTGCAGCCTGTCCTCTGCTAAGCTCCACTCCAGCCACAGAGCCAGAGCAGTTCCAGAAGCAAAAGGGAGCGCTGACTACTCGACAAGAAAGTAAACATTGAAAACATGCCTTTGCCTGCAGTATAATCTAACCCGGCTGGTACTGAGACAGATGAAGAGGGTTTACACAGTGTGCTCATCTGGCTCTGCTGGGCTCCGCGGCAGGAGGATGGTTACGCGCAGCAGCAGGGCAGCGCCGGCGGTGAGCGCCTGTGCAGAGCCCCGCTCCCCGCCCAGGGAGGGCTGACCGAGGGGCAGAGAGGGGCCCTGAGCTTTCTGGGCATTGGAGAGTTTGCAGGACGATCTTTAAGCTCTCAGGCTGACTCTTGTTTGACTGCAAGAAAAGTCAAACTGTCTCAAGATATGAGAATTTAGCACAGCATTAAACCGCAAATCCTAAGCCTGGAAGGGGTCTTCTGTGGCAACCTGAAGTTTCTGCCTTGCCATCCCATATAATGTCGGCTTTTCATATTGCAGCCCTTTCCTTAACATCCTTCTAACTTAATTTTTGTGCTGCCTTTGGAGCAAAGTGCCCCAGTGTCATGTGCCAGGGGCTACACCCCCCCCACAGGGACCCAGGCACTGCCTGCAAGAGCTTCTGAACTAAAAAACTGTGCAAGAAGACCGAGAAACTACACCCTTGAAATGACAACACACGCTGCCGCAGACATTTATTGCCTCTCAGAGTCTATTCTCTGCACAAAACTGAAATGCAGTGTTTGTCCTCCTGAGCCTGGCAGCTTGGAGGCACTGCCAGGCTCTTTGGAAGAGCACTCTGCAAACACCTCTGTAAGCCCCCTCCGCTTCCCCTGCGCTCCTTGCCCTGCCTTGTGTGCACAATCTATACTTTCTTCCCTCTGCCACTGATGAGGTTCTCACTCTTTGAGAGCCAAAAAGCCACCCACTGCGGCTTTCTCCATTAGGCCATAAATGCTCTTGAGCTGCTGGAATCTGTTTTGTAAATAGACAATTAAAATGAAGAAGAAAAAAAATCTCTGCTCAGCTTTGCATAGTCAGAGCCCAAAGACAGCTGTCTTGAGGGGCTCAATCCTGCACGTCATGAGAAGCTTCTGAAAATGCTGAGTACCTTCATCCGTAAAGAGCTTAATTGGAGATAAAGGTAGCAAAACACCTTCAGCACCCCACTGGATGAAGCCACATGTTATTGGGACTCCCACTGATTTCTGTCATCAGAGCAATTGGTTTTGAGAATAAGTAAGGAAAAAAATCTCCCACTGACACCAGTGGGAATCCTTGGCACATACAGGGAACAAAACATGGTTGAGATCTTCTCTGGATATGGGAACAGTCTTTTATTCTGCTTATGCAAATTATATATACAAATTATGCAAATAATTACCAAGTCATTCTGGTAGACTGTATAATAATAACAGTAATAATTATTATTGTCATTACTAATGTTGATGTTGTTTGTCACTATTGTTGTTATTCACATTTATTCTGATTGTGCCTTGGGGCTGGCCAAGAACGGTGTCCATTAGTGCCGCACGCAGACGAGCAGTTGCTGCCCCTAAGGGTTTACAAACCGAAGAAACCCCACGGATGCAGAAGGGGAGGGAGGGACAGTGGGATGGTGCTCGTGGGCAGAGCCGACAGCTGCGGACACCGCAGCCTCCTGTGGGTGTTTGTTTCTTGGTCAGTGGAGTTTGGCGCAGGGGGCTGGGGAGGGAGCAGGGCAGAGAGCCACGGCAGGACCAGTATGGGCGGACCGCAAGGAAGGGAGTCAAGGCCAACGTTTCTGGATTTCCTTTGCATTTTTCTCCCAGGGCCATGCGGGTGTTAGCAGCATCCCAGTGTGCGTGACAGATAGGTCCACTCCTTGGATCTGGGTGTGTAAGAGGTCCGTGGGAAGTGTCTGCCCCATAAAGTTGCGTTTTACCAACTCTTGGATCAGTGCAGAAATCCCTCAACTGCCAGGACATCCTCCTTCTTGTATAGGCTGGGATTTCAGGCTGCTGCTTCTCTGCCACTAGGTACAGCGCATCTGGTTTAGCCTTCACACCTATCCCCAAGAAAAGTGCAGTGACAGCGGGGTTTCTCTTAGCCTGTTGTGTTCACACCTAAAGGGAGGAGGAAAAAAAAAACCCAAACAACCAGCAATTAGTGAAAGTGAGAACTGTCCTGAACCTTCTTCATTCCCCAATCAAATGGTTTCCAGGTGTTTACTGATGTGGAGAAAGAGTTGTTGCCAACCACTGCTCCCTTCCCAAAGTGGCTGCACTTCATTCCCCTCCCCTTGAGTAACTTCAGTGACCACCTCTGTAACAGTAAATAACACAAGCTGTTCTCCAAGCTTTGTGGCAGGTAGCATGACCCAGCTACCCCACACAGCTAAATTCTCTTACCCTGCAAAGCAGGTTGGCCCTGACCCTCCTGGGTTCAGGATCGGGCCCTGCCCCACACCGTGGCTGGCAGAGCGAGCTAACGCGGGAAGGGGCCGTGCGGCCTCGGGCCAGTGCCTGCGCCCATGCTTTGGCCTTGGTTAGTTTATTAATAGAGCCACTAAACGTGTTGCCTTTGCCAGAGCCCTGCGGCTGTTTCTCCTTCCTGCCATTTGCAGAGTGTTTGTTCATTGTTACTTGAAATAAATGAAAGAAAAACTCATACAAATTATTAGTTCCCAAAAAAATGCCAGAAACGATCTTTTTACTCAGGTTGTGGAGGTAACCAATCAGCCCTCTTGCATTTTGGAACAGGTACATGTAACATCTAATGGCTTTTCACCAACAAGACTTTCAACTACAAGAATGTAAATCCAGACAAACTCCACTGAAGTCAAGTCTTTTATTCTTGATATACTCCCTTATAATTTAAAGTGCTGTAGCTGTATTGTGCTGGAAAAATAGAGGAACTTTTAAAATCTCAGAAGTCTGAATTTCTCAAAATGACATATGTGGCTATGATTTCCTGTGTGAAGTACAAATTATCAGGAATGTTTCTGCAGAGCTGAGAGATGCCAGAAACCAATTTTTTTGGTCTACATTTCAACAGTTATTCCTATCCTGTTTTAACTTTTGTGTAGTAATAAGGATGGATGAACCTGCTTCCCTTCATTTTTCAGTCTCTGTATTTTCACTCTTCATTAGCTTGTGTCTTCTCTGTTCTCTCCCCCTTTCCCACAATCTCTTATTAGTGGAACATGAAGTCATTTATTATCAGCCTGAATCAAACTTTCAAAACTACAATCTTCAAGTGGGTCCTACATTAGGCACGAACTAGCCTATTCAAAATGTGTAATACATCATCATTTTGGTGCCTGAGAGTATCTAGAATGAGAGAAATGTGTAACAGCATTTGTCTGACAAGGTTTCTTATAATCAGAGAACATCTAATCTATTTATTTGTATTGGGTACGATATGAGGAGTTCACAATTGCATATAGTAACCTGTCATTCGTGAAAGTCTCAGATTTGTTTTGGAGGACTCTGTGCCTGTCGTGGGAGGGATAAGACAGATGAATGTGAGGAAATAGTTGAAAGGTTCAGCTTCCACTAGAATAAATCTGAATAGCCTTGAGCTGACAGATGTAAAAGGACAATTGTTTAACAACTTCCTTTCTACCAAAAGACAATATGCCAAGCCCCTGTAAAATACAATACACCATACAATATAAACACAATGCAAGTATGCTTAGCAAATTAAATAGCTGGGATAAGGATATTTGGATAGCTGGCCTTACTTTCTTGATTTTCTTGATTTCTAATTTTCCAGAAATGTTGGCGAGAACTCAGCTTACAATTCTTAATGAAATAGTATTTAACTTGGCCATTAAAAAGTTCTCTATGTCAAGCAGAACTTCTCAGATTAAAAATTCAAAATGTGAAGGAAAGACTATGGAAAAACACTCCTTTGAATAAAATGAGCAGAGGCACTTGCAGATTGTCAGACTCCCACAAAACAGGGAAATGCCCACATTCTGTGAAAGGTACCTTCTACCCATTGCCCCAGGTTTCTTCACTAACTATTTGTACTCAGAGATGAGGGAAAGAGGCAGAGAAGGACAATGGTACTCAGTAGATGCAAAACTGAGCTGATGCCATCTCCAGCTCTCACCATGGTCAGGGAGTGTCTTGGCTGCGTGGCTTGGTGCCATTTTCATCTCCTCTGCTACTCCCATTACTACTGTTGGGTTGAAACAAAATTATTTTAGGGATGGGAAAGGAAGGAGCATCAGAGCAGGAAATCCTTCATGATGTTCCTTCTACTCCAGTCATATATACAGAAGGCTAAAGGTAAAGAGGTATAGCCCTGTCTTTTAGCACTGATCCATGTAGCCCGTGCTTCTGCAGAGGACTGTATCATGGCCATGCAGCTGAACAACTTCCCTGGTTAAATTAGGGCAGTCAGACCACTACCACTCCCTGAAACATTCACATTAAGTGGTGTTTCAAGCACTAACTCTACTATCACCCCATGGCCCACGGCAGCAGATTTCTCCATTCTTGTCCCTTTCTGCATCTCACCAGAACCCAAAGAGCCGGTAAAATAGCATTCTGTTTACTTCTGCCCAACTGTGACCAAGCACTGTGTATGTCACATGTGCATCAGACAAATCTCATATGCCCACTCAAACGGCTCTATTTCTATAAACCATAAAAAGGAATTGTTTCTATTTATCAAGTCATTGCTACATCCTGAGCTGAGGAATGTCACAAGCCCCATGTAATTATTAGCCTGAAATAGGGCTAATTCTGAAATAGCAAGGAAAAAAAATCCTCAAGATACTGCTAACTGAATTCTATATTTGTGAAACTTTTGTGATGAGATGCTTTATTGTCAAACTGGCAGGAAAACTGAGAACAGTACTCGCCACACGGGAATTGTGGCATGTAGATGGTAAGTTTTAAGGTCAATTACAAATCACAGTGAATACATTTGCATATTGTGTAGTGGCTGAAAATGAATGTGCTATTGTGAGCATCTATTCAAGATCCCCACACTCCAATTGGCTCTGCTTGCTCCATTTCAGTATAGTATCTGGTAATAGAATTATATTGTGAACAATATACATGTTGAAAAATAATAGGTTGAAATTAATTCCCCCACCGGTGTTTTCACCGCACCTTCACCTTCTTGGCAACAGTGAATATCTGTAGCTTATCTTAGACACTACGCTAGGAACATACATTTAAATTTATTTTAAGCAACTTGAATTTAAAAAAAAAGTCCTCTCTTCTTTTTAAAGTTGCCTCTCTTCTACTGCTCTCAGCTCTTCTACTGTTTTTTCAAAAGTGCTCGCATACATTTGAAACAATAATTCTTTACCCTAAAGCATTTTCTCAAGATTAATAATGTAACCAAGCATCATACCATTTTTCTTGGCAACAATCAGGAGCTCATTTCATCCCTGAAGTTTATCAGTTCTGTTCAATTCAGCACGACTTTATTTTTGACATAAAGAGCCATACAAAGATTCTCAAACTATAAAAGAGACAGATGCCCTCAGGTACCTGTCATAGGTAATCAGAAATCATACGCAGAATGTGTAGCTTCACTTTGTATGTCCATTTGTCAGGAAAGTCCAGTCTTGGACACAGATCACTGCTTTGTAAATGGATCATCTGTTGTCTAAAATCCTGAAGTGGAAATAAATATTATGACATATCCTGAGCCTTTCTTATGTTGATTTTTTTTTCCTAAACTGGAATAAATTGAGGGATTATATCTTGTATTTCATAGCTAGAGAACTTAAAGAAGAAAACTTAGAGATCTAATGAATATAGCTGTCTCCGGAGAAAGAAACAAAGAAAAGAAAGAGTCAACGAATAAAATAATTGCATAGATAAACAGAAAGATCTGTCTGATCCTACATAGGGATGACAAAGAAATGAAACAAAACTCACCAATGGAAATGGTAGAAAAAATTACCAGATTTTGCTACATCACTGGCAAAGCATCATAGCAGGGGTAAGCCTCAGCAGCCCCTCTTACTATCTTCATGAGTCTTCCATAGTGGATACGCCTGAAATGCTCATTTTAGTTCAGGATATATGTACTGGCTTTAGCAACACTTCCAGTCTTAGGTGTCTTGTATTCTTTTGATTTTTCTGAGGGAAAAGAAATATTTGAGGGGGGCCCACTACACAACAAAAAGTAAAATGTGACATCAACATGAAACACTAGAAAAGCCTAAATTTTAAGCATAAAGTAAACATTAGCTTGGTTCTTATCTTTCAGGACACAGACCATCTTTCTAGACAGGTACATTTGACAGTTCTTAGTCACTAGCCCTCCCCTCCCCACTACAAGGAGGTTCAGTTAATGGTCCTGATAACTGCATGGGTGCAATGCCAGCAGCTTTATCAACACGTGAGTGTCCATGATGAGGGTGCAACTGACCTTATTCTACTTTCAGACTCTTCCAGTGACTTGCTGTATGACCTTCATCAAGGAACTTCTCTGCACACTGTTATTCCCAATGGGATAAAGAGATAATGATGTCTACCCACCTGGTAATGAGATTTGAGGGCTGCTGATAAAGTGCAGGCCAAATTCTTGGTATTATCAGCACTTATCTGACTTCAGGAGCATCGGTCAGCTAGTGTTTGCAGGGAGCAGGAGCTGGGATGGGAAGCAGTAATTGGAAGTAGAAGCAGTTGATACAGAGGGCTGTTTAACGTGGTATGCTGGGCATTGAACGGTATCACAGAGGAGTTTATTTGCACCTTGTGTACCTCATTATGTCTCAGATAAAGAGAAGGCAAGCAGCTTACTGTACAAAATTACTTTCTCTTCAAATTTTGCTTTGCAAGTGAACTTCAGTCTGATTAATCTGTAGCTGGATGCTCCCTGCTATCTACTTAGAGTGGAAAGGTGGGCCAGGTGGCCTCCAGGGCTCACTTCCAACCCAAACTGGTCTATCATCCTAATTTGCTGCTGTTGTCTTCATTTCCACCACCTCTTTATTGCTGCTGTTCTTACAATACTTTATTTTTCTTTGGAATCTGTAGTTCTTTCTCAGATATATTTACCTAATATTTTTTACATGGGCCAACTAGCAGCTGAGAGAAAGTTATGAGCATAGTTACTTTTAATACTAGGTCATTCTTGTTAGCAAAATATACCCCAGACATGGACCTACGCAAAGGTGATGGATGTACCAAGTAAAGGTCAGAACAGTTTTGACAATGCAAGTGCCAAGGAAAGCTCTCTTTCAAGTTTTGTTTTCTATTCATCCATTACATTTTTTCAGTGGAAACTCAAAGAGCATTCCACCACCTTCCTCATTATTGCCCATAATCACACCAACTGTTTGCTCTTCAAGGACAGACTCCTATCCAAGTTCATAAATTACTTTTTACAAGCTTTGGCTTGCTCATTATAAAAATGCAGAAACACTCTCGTGCCAGAAAGTGGGAAGTTCCTCCTCACTGCATCTGACCCCAGTATTCAGCTGTC
This sequence comes from Grus americana, assembly GCF_028858705.1. Taxonomy (NCBI): domain Eukaryota; kingdom Metazoa; phylum Chordata; class Aves; order Gruiformes; family Gruidae; genus Grus; species Grus americana. The sequence continues at coordinate 153,605,935 of NC_072853.1, forward strand.
TTTGTAAAGATTTCAAATGCTGGAATCAGATCTGAGAGCAAAATCGCCGTGTTATTTAAACAGGGTGTAAACTAGTGATCATAACAGGTGCAATCTTTACTTTTACATAAATATTGTGATGATTCCAGCAGGAGAGACCTTTCTCTAGAAGTCAATTTTGCTCTTTCATTGCGAAAGTGTGTTGAAATGGTATAAATTTTTTTAAAATAAAATATCAAAGGGGGTTTGCTTATCTGAAAAATAATTCTAAGAAAATTGAATAAGACATTGCTAGAGCAGTCCACATGGCAGGGCTTGTACAGTTCCCAACTTTTTACAGAAGTCTGTGAAATTTTGCATTTTATTCATTCTTTATTGTTTGCAGGGTCCTCATGTATACAGATGGAACATACAGATGTTCTGCTTTTGGGTGATGGATAAAAAACGAAACAGCGTTCTGATATGTTTCTATCTTTTGTTTCTGTCTTTTTTATTACATGTAGTAGAATTATAGAAGTAAAAAGGAAGGTGCTTTACACTAATAAAACTAGACATGCATTCGAGGAACAGACTGACCTTCTTTTTTTTCCCCTTTTTCTTTGTTTTTTTAACACTCTTTTAATCCTTCCTAGCCAGAGAGAAGGAAAAGAGAAAAATGGTGACACAAGCTTATGTAAAGACCAGTTTGCCTAGCAATATCCCTTGCATCTATGGAAGTGTGAAGGATTTGGTGAACTGGTTTCCAGTTGTCACTGTGACAGCATGGAGGGACAGGCATCGTTATGCAGGCAGAACAGCTTCAGCCATATCCACTCCCCAACAGGGATTCCATAAATGCAACTAGCATTTCAAAAAACAAATACATCAAGGAATTGGAAGAGACATTTGTCATCTATCTAGAAGTTTAAATAGACACAAGTCAAATAAAGTCACTATCCATCTAGAGATTTGGAAGCACAACCAACCATACATCATGTAACTGTTTTATTTTAAATATTCAAACCCCTTAAAAAGAGTACAGTGGCCCATCAGACAGTGCGCAGTATACACATTTTAGCAAATATAACTGGTAGCAATGTGCTCGTTCCCAGGATATTTTGGCACCAGATACAAAAATTAATGGCTTTACACTCTACTCTGTCTCAGTTCTAGTATTAAGACATGACAAGTAAGGCTTTTTATTAAATGTTGTCCAAGTCAAATGCTAACATGGGAAAGTACCAATGTGAAGCGTTAAGCACATCCTTCCTGTCAGAATCAATGACAGCTTTGTGAGCATTTTATCTGAAGAAGGGCTTAGCCAAGCTGGGAAGGAAAACTATGTTGAAGTTTTGCTAAATTTTGTTTTATTTTTCTGTTTGAATTCTCAGAGGGACTAACACACAGAGTAAGTTTTCTTTCCTGCAAACCAGTTTGAGTGCATGAGGCCCCACTAAAGATCTAAAAGGGAAAACCATGAGGCATAAAGGTGATCAGTGTCAGAGTGGTGATGAGGGAAGCACGAGGGGCTAGTTATGCAGTACAGAGTGCCATGATAAGGGGGGAAGCGAGGCAGACTAGTGGAAATCAGCTGGTGTTCTCATCTGTGCATTACTTTAGATGCATTGACGGAAGCAGACATGATGATTTATCTGGGAGAAAATAGCCTGGTAGTAGATATAGAATTCAGCCTCATTAAGATAGAGATGCATACAATATCCTTGAGGTAGGCAATACAGAATATAAAATGGATCTGGAAGAAGTACTGTCAAATGATGTTTAAAGGGAGTCAAAAAAAGATACAATTGAAAATACTTTGATAGAACAGAGATTTGATAATGTGACCCTTCAGGCTTAAGAGTATTAAAATATGGTCTAAAACGTATTAGTTCTTTGTGTTAGCAAACCCAAAAGGCTTACACCTATTCATTAGATATTCCAGCAGATGTAGTGAATGCAAACTTACTGTCCCCTTTGAAGAAGCATCTGACTTGGTGGGTTTTCTTGCTTCCCAGGAAAATCACTTACAGACAGAAAAATCAAGACTGATGTCTTATCACCATTGGATAACAGTGTCATTGATCCCAAAGGGATATCGCAAAGGCAAGGCTAGGTAAGGAAGTAGGGAAGAGGCAGCAGTTAGAAAAAAATTAACCCGTTCTGGAACACCAGAATAGTGAGAGTCACAAGCCGTTTTAGACCATGATCTATGCACGTCAAGGGTTAACTTTTTTCTGCAGCTACTGGTTGAAATGAGAAGAATAAAGTTGCTTCCAAAAAGACTGTCACTGATGAGCATTGACCTTTGATGTTTGACTGATTTGATATTGTTTGCTGATATTTATTATTTATTTATTATTTAGCATTTATTGACCAGAAGAGGAAAGAAAAAATGCCTGGTTGCTATCTCAAATTAGGGAACACTGTGGACTTCAGAAGATATAAAATTTTGTCGAAACCAGTCAGGCATTGGGCAATATTAGTAGATTTTCATGTCAAACTTTTTTTGGAAAAGAAACAGATTAATATGGAGCAGGCATTATGCAGTTTAAAAATAAATTTCCTGTTATTAGAGTAGGTCACTATTACAGGATGTTTGCTATGTAGAATAAACCTTTGGGGATAGCAATCATATTGGACAGAGAGCAGATTGTGACAGCAATAATAAAGTGTACAGCACAACAGTGTGGGAAAGGCAGAAGAAAGAAAAAAACTACAGCACTCTATGTTATTAACACAGATTCACATCGAGATATATCCTTAAATAATTACAAGAGCTGAAAGTGTTTTCTCTTCTTTTCCATACATTTCCCTTATCCACTAGAATGAAAAAGAAAACTCGCTCTTATGGATTAATTTCATTGTACTTTTTTTATTTCCTGGTCCGTACAAGACTCAGAATCCATGTTGCAGTAGTGACAAACGCTACATGTCATACTATTGATCAGTGCCAGCATATAAACCCACCAAGACAACAAACTAAATGCCAAGCCCCTTCTGACAAAGCCTGAGAGGAAAGCTGAGTTGGATGCCAGACCCTAAAAACATCTTGTTTGTTCTTGTTGAACACAGAAGACAAGACCACGAGAGCTCCACCCTGCCTGGCTGCCCCCAGCAACAAAATATGAGCACAGATCTCTCAGCTGGCTTTTAATATCACTGCAAAATTGTTACCACGCAGCTGAGGCAGTCACGGCAGAGCAGGACTCCAGCCATGCAGGACTTTAGAGAGCTATCTCAGCAGCTTGACTTGAAGCCAGATGCAAACAGGAAACCAGTACAGCTGTTTGTGTCTGCCGGTGTAGTTATTTTCTTTATCTAGGGTTTTATTCTACATTCATCACCCAGGTACCAGGGCATTTCTACTCACAGCATCTAAAACAATCATCTGCACCAACTCAAGTTTCCAAAGGGCTCTCAGAGGTGTCTTAGCTAAAGCACCATGCCATAATCAGGTCTGGGATCTTGCAAAATAAAGACAAATATTGCCCAGAGTCACGGTTTTTATGTGACGGTTGTAAATGAAAAGAAGCCAGGTGCAGTGTCAAAGCCATCTTCAACATGTGACCTTTTGGACCTGATGTGGAACAACCAACACTCTTTTGTCATGCAGTGACACACTCATGAAGTTTAATCACCTACCGCCTGCTGGCATGGTGTTGATACCATAAACACTTTGTGGCAGTGATTTAGGCCTTTTTTCGTGAAGACACAGGGGCTAGTGCAGTGCAGCACACTCTGTCTGGATGAAAGTTTTGGGGCTCAGTAATAAAAATTAATCAGGAAGGACTGCATTAGTCTTCTTTGGTGTGAGTTTCTGTCACCTCAGGCAATACCTTATGCAAATGTAAAAGGCAGGCTGTGGTCATCACATAGGTTCAATTAAAAAAAAGTGCAGCTCTATATTTCCTGATTGATGGCAAGACAATTTGATGGTTCCATTATCTCTAGGCATCTTCATTTAAAAGTAGCACTGTTTGAGCAGTTGGAACTGTATTTACATAAAACTGGATTGTGACTAGTCAATGGACAGGTGCTTAAAGTGAATGAAGATCTGTTGGACAAAACTTCAGCTCCCTGGCTTTGGCTAGCTATACAGATGCATGGATACAGCTCAGTCCAAGAAGGAGATGGAGGAGCTTTGTTCTTCAGGTGTTCCAGTGTCATTATTTCAGAGACTCTGAGCTGAGCAAGACAGCCCAAATGACCCAGCCTGTCTATTCCAAACCAAGAAAGACCCTCTGCACACACTTGCTCTGTCATTCTTGGGGTGTCTTGTGTTATTGCAAAACACTTCATTGCTTTTTCTTGACACAGGGTTTGGTGCTTGCACTAATAAAGCATGATCTTCACTTTTCCCAGAAACATTCCCATAGCAGCAGGGCGAAACCAGTGTCATCAATTTCATACTACACTAGAAATCCATCTTTAAGAGGCGACTCCCTTGCTGATAGTGGCACATCAAAGTGCTGGTGCAAGAACAGGAGTCAGTGGGTTGGATTCTCCAGTCCATTCATGCTACTCTGTGCTGTTCTGGCACTGCATAAAAGCTTTAACTGGTTACTTGGCTTTAGTTCCCTTTGTAGGGTCCAGATGCCAAGGCCCTGGTTGTCCCTGGGGTGCTACCAGGAGTGGGAGGAGTGGTCGTGAACTCCATGCCCACCTTCTTCCCAGTTGCCTAAGCCAGCTGTGCTCGTTATTTCTCATCACTATAAAACAGCCTGGAGCCTGATTTGCTTTATGCCAAGGACTGGCATAGGCAGTGCCCAGCACAGGCAGAATAAACTGCTGACCTTTGCCATTCTGTTCTCATAACTTGCAAATGAGCGCAGCTTAGCTGGTCCAGGAGCCTGGCCAGCATGTGACAAAAGAGAATGAGGAGTTAAGTGTTCCCTTCCTCTCTCAAATATCTGATATTCATTTGGCCACTCCATGGCTGGAAGCCACTGCACCTGTGAATACATCCCAGGGGGTCACTGTGGCCTGTCTGCCTCAAAATGTCAAAAAAACTGAGCAGATTCTGCAGTGGGAAAGTGAAGAATAACAGAGGCTGCACCACTGGATTTTCATTTTGGATAGTAAAACACTATTTATTTTCCTTTAATTATAGAGCAATCATGCTCCTCTGAAACAGGGCTTGCAGATTTCACTATAACTTCTCTCTTAATTGGATGTTTGTGAATGTAAAGGTTTCTACCATGACTTGTGGAATGAAACAAAAACATCGTTTCTACATTAATTTAATTCTCTTATTTCCACCCATTCTCTCACAATCAGGTTTCCTTGATATGCTTAATCTTTTGCAATGGTTTCCATGGCAACTCCTCTTCATTGTGGTGCCACCAAGGACTCCCGTAATCAGGAAGCCCAACTTTGCCAAGGGATCGGTTTTTGCCTTTTCCCCCCCGGCCCTGCCGTGGCAGACCCCAGAAGCACCGCTGCTTCCTCCTGCCCGCCCTCCTCACCTTCCCCACAGTCACACCCAAAGGCAAGGGCAGGAAGCACATGATGGGACGTTGTTAAGGTTTTACAATTATCGCTACAGCCAAAGCTCCCTTTTTGAGCCCTATTACACATCGCTGACTACTGCTGCATTCCCAGTAAATTCCCATCATCAGAAAGGTGAGGTACTCATCCTCAGAAATTCAAAATATTATCCTGACTGTAGTGTCCAAACTGACGAAATAGCTCGTCTACAAAGCGCAGCATCATCTGCGTGGTGTTCAGTTACATGAAGCAGCCTCTTCTGTACAGCATAATACTACAGCTGTAGTGTACGGTACATGAATTATCCTGTACTGTACTGCACACATCCATAGCAGTAATATACAGATACATAAATTAACTCCTGCTGTACAACACAAAACCACAGCCATAGTATACAGCTGGATTAAAATAGCTGATGCCAGGCTGAGCTGGCTCCAGCAGTGTTTGGATTATACATTGCAAGAACTGTACTTTGTTGCTCTGATTTCCTTCCTACAATTTACCTCCCCCTCCTCCAGACCAACCAGCTCTGAGGAATGGACTGTGTGACTGGCAAATCAAACATTATTATTAATCACTGTAATTACTTTTCTTGGCCCAATTGCAAAGCCTGGGAAGCTAACCACAGTCTCTAGAGTGCAACCTTAACTACAACATGTTTCTGAGCCACCATTACCTCATTGTTAGTCATGTTTAACCAGAAAGAATTTTGAAACTTTTTTTCATTTGAAACCTCTTAAACCATGTATACTGCACAGATCAGCGTGAGAATCTCTGCATATGTATCTCTGTGCTTCCAGCTAACCACTGACTTTTCCAAAACCTCAAGTGTTTAGTCCAGGCTGAGGGAAAGGCAAGTATTTTTTTCTTCCCCTAGTCAGAAGTAGAGTGAATGGTTTAACCACAACAATGATATAATTTTCTACTGCAGACTAGATCATTCGTACTTTTTTTTAAAAAAAAACAACAATGCTACATTCAGCCTCCTGCTTCTGTTCAAGACAAGTAAACATTTTGTTTACTAATTGTGGTAGCTTTGAATGCCCACAAAAGGATATTTAAACACCTCTTCTGAAATGTGTCGGCTACACGATACCTAATTGATGACTGCAAGGTCACTGAGTGTGACCGCACCTCTCAGCAGAGTGCCTGCTTCTCACGCCTGATCACCAGCTTCCCATGGCCAGCGCGAGAGGCCAGTGTAGAGTCCCAGCGCTTGTTCCCATCTCATGTGCTTATCCGCACGAGCCTGTACCTATCCCAAACACTAACTTTTGTTTGCAGTGTTATTCGTCTCTTGGCTCAGTGAGTTGATCCAACTCACTTTGCCACCACACAGCTACTAGTGTCCACAAGAGGCAAGGAGCAGGAGTACGTGTCCAGGGAGGACTGAGGTGAGGGAGACCTTTCCTTTCAGGCCTCATTTTAGGCATTGTTTTTCCTACCATATATACAATACTGTGCATTACTTAAAAGTAAACAGACAGTAAATAGGAAAACTTTTGTGATGGCTCCTTCTACACCTGGAATATCAGAATCTCTTCTTAGATCAGTCTCATCTCCTTTCTGCAGGGACTCATAACACTGCTTTACAAGTAGGAATACATCTGTGTTTTCCTACTGCATCGTGTGACCTGAGACAGAGGAAATGCTCAAACCTGCTTATGGCTTAAGGTAAATTTGTACCTGGGGTTGTTCACATTATAACAGAAAAATTACAGATATGTGGCAACATCACAACCCTTCACAGCTACCCAATGAAAATGGTTACCACGTGGTTATGAAAGTGACTGGCATTTTCCAGCCTCTGGTTTTCAGCTAACTGCTATTTCACAGGCTGAGTGGAAAGGGAGGATGATTATAGAGCCAGCTGGGTGAGGCAGAGGGAGGGAGCAGCTCGGACACTTTTTAACCAGCCTTTCTTAGCAATCATAATCAAGTGGAAGGAGTGCTAGTTCTTGTTGTCTTTGTACAGGCAGGGGTAGGCAGGTTATTGCTAATTGCCAGCTGCCTGTGAGCCCTTGAATTAAAACTCAGCAGCCACTTTGGGTTTTTCCAGGGCTTGAGTAGTTGTTTGTGAACTCCTGAAGTGGCAGGTGAGTGATGCAGAGGTGGAGAACTGCTTGCTGTCCATGGGTACAAGCATCTGGCAGGAGGGCAGAGAAAAGTCCCAGCCAAAGCAGCCAGGCAAGGAGGGAGAGCAAGAGCAGCTTAGTCCTTTGCACGGTACAGCCGCGTCCCCACGGCCAACTGCCCTGGGGAAGCCCTTGGGGTTTTGTAACAGTTTGAATGGCAGAAAAGTGATGTCTTCAGCTTTAGGGCATATGATGTAGGAGAAATGTAGCCCACGTTACAAAAGAGTTATGGGGAGAGAAAAGGCACACGGTTCTGTCCTCAGTATAGTGAACTCATTCACGTCATGTGCTGAAGGTGCCAACATTTGGTGGGGACTCCAAACTCATGACAAAAAGTTATCACAGCATCCCCAGTTACAGAGAGCTTTACTGAGCTATCAGCTATTCAAAACCACTGTTCCTGCCATGCTTATGTATTCACTGTCAGGTACAAATGATGCTGTGATGGCATGGGATGTATATAAAAGAGAGGCAGACAATTATTGCTCAGTAAAAAAGATGTATACATAGGGGAGACAGAACAGTAGTTGTTCCTCTGTGTAAGAGGGGCACTGAAAAGTTGGATTAATCATTGTCAAAGAACAGGAGAGTCCCTGGGAATAAGCTTGAAAGGAAGAATATTGAAGTAAATTTAGTACAAATCTTTTGAAGCAGGTTTGCAAGCCAAAAATCTTGAAAAAAAAAATGTATTTGAAGAAAATACCTCTTCATGAAAATGTTCTAAATTTTGTCCAACTTAGATCTTCATATTTAAATAATTGCTAGGTTTAGTTAGAAAATAATCTATAGGATCTTTCCTGCCCTTGTTGCTGTGAAAATAATGAGAATTTTTGTCACTGCTTAAATGGGACAAGTTAATGTCCTAGAGTTTGACTTTTTGCAAAAATTATGTAGACCTGAAAGTCTAGCAAAGGTACTTCTAGCTTTGACCTTTGATTTCCAGTTGTAGATATTAGTATTTAGCTTCTAAGACTTGAATTAAAACACCATGATTGCTTGTATGAAAAATGTGTTTGTAATTATTTACAGTCATGAAATTTTATCTGCAAGAGGAGAACTCAATGCTGAAAATCTGAGCCTAAAAAAATTAGTAATGAATGTTCCAGTTAATATTTCCCAAACATTCCTGTGTTGTAATGTTGATGTAGCTTTTCTGTTTTAACACTTGCATTTTGGTTGAGGCACCTGCAGAAGTACATTTTGCTCTAAAATGGAACTTTTGCTATAGCACAGCAGAAGAAATCAACTCAGACATTTTTATGATCCCCAAATACACACAGACATTCAGACTACAGATACAGGAGTTGTCATTCACACAGTCCTAGCTGCTGTTTTGGTTTGGTTTTCTGCCATGACTGTAACAGGATCTTGCCTTTAGCCTTACCTCCCTGGCTAGCAAAGTTCCCAGCCAAGACCTCGACTGTGGCTGGGGGAGCGTTTTGTGTTCAGGCCTCTCTGATTTGAAGAATATGTTGCACATGCACAACATACCATTCTTGACCTATTTTTTTGCACTTCCCAAATCCTGACACACCCTCAGTGAGAGGCTACGTGCCTACACTTCATGCACACCTCAAGGAAGCTTTCTCTCCACTTTTCCTTCCCATTTTCCTTGAATTTCCTACTAGGGTAAGTCAATGGGAAGACTGACAGCAGCAGTAGAGCACAGCAGCAGCAAAGACTGTTCCTTGTTTGTTCTCCCCTCAGCCAGGGCTGCTGTCATGTTAGCTGTCCTCTGTATCTCCAGCGAAGGCACCAGGGAAGCTGCAGGCACCTTATGCTGCAGTCTCTCCTGTCCTCCATAGACTGTCCCTTTCAGCAGCCATCTGCAGCGAAGGAATCCAGCCCATTAACTAATTTGTCAACATTTGCATTACAAATATTAGCTAATTAAATAATACCGCGTCTTTTCCATTTACTGCATATCTCTAGCAAAACTTTGCTAGCTGGATAAAATACCTCAAAGAGGCTAAGGAGTTCAGCTTTCCAGTCACTCATTCCATTTGGTGTTATCTATGTTTGTTTTTGTTTCTCCACCTACAGATATACAAAGCAATGAAAACAATCTGCAAATCCACATACTTGCCTTTGGAGTCTTTGATCCTTAAGACAAATGTACAGTTATTAAAATGGTTATCAGACACTTACAATCTAAGTGTTGCTAATGGATTTTTTCCCCCCTTCTCCTTCTCTTTTCATAATTTATGCAACATTTGCTCACAGGAGTGCAGCTCTGGCTGATGCAGCAGTATAAAGTAACTAACTTACCTGAAGCAAAATAATAACGGATCTTTGGGGAGATCCCACCATGAAAGGAGCCAAGATTAAGGAAAGCAGAAGTTTAGAAAGCCGGACTGAAACGAATCCAAGCAAAACATGCATACACCAGCTACTTCGTTCCAAAGGAGGCAGGTGGCAGGCTTACGTCCTCCTGTTCTTCAGCTACCCATTTCCTTTTGTGGTCATTTTTCATATGAGTTGCTTCCTTTTCTTGCAAGCCAAAATCTGAATATATTCTTTCTGTACTGTGCTTGCAGTTTCCAACCCAGCTTACACATAAAATAATTCAACCGCAGCTTCCTACATTCCAAGTTTATCTTGCTTCTGCAATTGCTTTCCTCTCCTCTCTTTTGGATACTTCAGCATCAGGAGGATGTGGGCAAATCAAAGGGAACTGAGAAAAAACAAGCTGAAGGAATTGAGAGTCTAAATGAAGTCACATTAAAATCTGTGTAATTTATGACATAGGGGAATGTGATATCTGTCCAATATTCATTTATTTGGCATGAAGCGATAATTGAAAGATTCTATCCTGGACTCTCAGTGTCTTAGCACGCTATTAGCAGTACAACTGAATCACAGATGTATTCAAACAGTCAGACTGGGAGAGCTAAGTCAGCCAAGCACACACAAAACCTTCCTTTTGCTTCTCCAGTGCCTAGGAAACACATGCTTATCTCTTTTACAAAATCTTATCAAACAGGTCTTTTTAATGTGGCCGGAGGTGACCAAATTCAGACTATCTGAGACCATAGGAAAATGACATGTATTGGCATTTGAGTATAGCAAGTATTCATAAGGGAGAACAAATATTGAAAGTAGTAAATGAAGGTACAGGAAAAGACTATCTCATGAGAATATCAGAAAACCAAATCTTAATAATGAGATAATCAACAAGCAAAGCTATACAGCTTGTGATGAAAATATTTTTAACCAGAAAATTTTAAACTAGAAAAACTGGAATTATAAATACCAGGCAGGATTTGCCAGTACTTTATAATTACTACTATTGTTTTTAACAGCACAAAGAGAGGGCAGGGTGGAAAAATACAATAGTTCAGAATGATCAGGCAAATGACTAGTCCATAGCAATACAGAATAAGGTTCATAATTTATCAAAGGACAAAGTCAATGCCTTAAAAGTTGTTCTTAGTTCTAGTTCATTGATTTTATTATGAATGCATAATAGCTGGGGCAAAAATAGCTGAGACTTGTGCCTTCAGACAGACCATATATTTTTTTTATATATATGTTCAGCTCCTAGGACAAGGAAGCCATGATGATATTGTAGTTATGGGTTGTATAAACCTTGTTCAGCTTTGTGATACACAATATACGCTTATATAATTGGATAATAAAAAGATGCATGATATTTGTGAAAAAATACTGTTTACTTTACCCTAGAGAAAGATTCACATGAACATACTTTCAGGTGTTCTTGCAAGTATTCATGCTGCATCTGAGTGATAGCTCCTGCTGCCTTATATATTAAGTCAGTATCATTTCAGCACAGACACATCAAGGAAGAAATGAGTCAGATCTAAAAAAACCCAACCCAAACCAAACCCAACTGTTCCATGTGTTGCAGAGCTAGTGAAGGCTTGTTGCATTTGGATTTGCTTCCTGTGTTCTCCAGCATCACCAGTAACTCTACGTTTCTTCTTAATCTCCCACCTCCCATTCCTAAATCTTCCCCACATGTCCCAGCCCAAACCAGTAGTGTAGTATCTCCCAATACTTCCATACCGTGACCGGGACAGTGGGGACTGAACTCTCTCTCCTGAATAGGATCGTTCTATATTGGTAAACATAACATTTGTATGCATTTGATATCTGTAAGACATTTAATCCTTTGTCAAATTTGCTAAACTTTCATCACAGCTTCTAAAATTCCTGGGGGAAGACATGAGGTGACAGACAGACAAACAGACAGATGGACACAGATGAGTAGCACTGTTGTGTACGTCTCGTTTCCTTAGACAACCAGGGTAAGAAATCAGGAGTTTAAAGAGCAGCACTGCCCCTACCTCACAAAAGCAGCTACTGAAACAATATAGGAGGTTGCTGTACAGATTTCTGGCTTCCTTATCCCTATTTCTCTGAAAAAAGGTTTTCCTCCGTAATTATTTCTGTGCTTGCTAGACCAAAGTATGAAATCATATTCCTCTAATCCAATTTATCTGGACATCATTCTCGCCTAATTTTCTTTTTCTCTACTGAAGGAACCATACAGATACACACACACACACATATATATAAAAAATGTATATGTCCCACCTGCTCGGTCAGTAATTTAGCATAGTTATTTAAGAAGAAATTCAAGATATTTTTCCCCAGGAAAGCACAACTATTTTCACCAGCAAAAAAATTTAAAATAATCCAGGTTGGCAATTTAAAGTTATTACTGGATTCATTAGAGCTTCAATATCCTACCTACTGCTGAGCTGCTGACAGGACGAGATTTAGCTGAAATCAGTGGATCCAATTAGAGCCAGGGGTCCACACATTGAGCACTTCCAGAGTACAAATTATTGGTGACATTTCTAAACAGTGATTGACAGCTGAAACCAGCACATGTTTCCTACACTGCTTTGGAATGTCATTACGAGCAGGAGTGGACTTTGTAACCTTTCCATGGTACTAGGAAAAAAAATCAACTTTGAGTTTTTTGCTCTTTTTCATTTTTCAGAACAGGGTTGGGTTTTTGGGGGGGAGGGGGAGATGTCCCAGAACTTTTGGACACTCCCAACATAACTCGGGATTCTAATTAGTATTACAATTACCAAGGCTGCAATCTTCAAAGGGCCACCCTCAGACCTGGAGAACATCAGATTTACCTTTGTGCAGAAGCAGCAGCCTACTACACAGACACTAATACCTACTTAGTCTCTATTATCAAACTAATATTGTGAAAAAGAACAGTTGAGATGGTGTGTGTTTATTCATTTTCCTCTCTTATATGATGACTTCTCTGGAATGTTTTTCTAATCTAATTAAACTTCATTTTGGTATGTCATTTATTAGCCCAACTGATTCCCAATTATATCTCCCTACAAACCTTGCCTCTGCTAGAATATTATAAGCACATTCCAAATATAAATAATTAATAAGACAAGCATGCCTTTCTTATCGTAGGTTGTATGTTATCAACAGACTTACAGCTCATGTTTGGTGCTGCAATCGCTTTGCTTCCAGCATCCACTCAAGTATCAGTCCTTCTCGTTGCTATTGCAAAGGAACACGTTTAACCATCTTGGATGTTGTACGCAGTAAGATAAAGAGGTGCACATATATGAGAAGTCAAGGTCAATTATCTCAGTGTGGTTTTTCTGTTATTGGTATAACAAATTGTTAAAAATTTAGGCGTGATCATGTAATTATTTTGTGTGCAAAAATCACATGGACATCAAAGTGAATTAGTTCAGCACGGAGAGGGACTGCAAGATCAGGCATCTAGCAAAATGTTTAATATTTCAAGTGCATCATTCTTCACAATGCTGCACTGTCAAAGTAAATGAAGCAGAGTAATGTACACCGGGAAAAAAAAATCAACCAATTCCATTTCAGTCTTCCCCATATAAATAAATACTGAAGATTCCATGACATGAAAGAAAGCCCTGAGGAACACAACCTGATTGGTAAAATTTTGCCTTGGGTGTTGTAATAGACACCCCAAAATACATGTTCAGTAGATGAGTTTCCACTACGCTCTTCATTATAGCTGCAAAAGGCCGAATTATTCGTTAGAGATAGCACACCCAGTGAATTTAGCATAATATTATTTATACAGTAGGAATGATCACCTGAGGCTGGTGGCATTTGTTTATGTTCTCCACTATATGGCTGAAACTTTATATAGCAGGAACACTCCTGTTTCCCATTTGTAAACTGGCCAATAAAAATAATAATTTTGTTCAATTAATTTATTAGTGAAGAATAAGGTAGAGATTTACCAAATGACAGTTGAAATAGAGTATGAATAATTGTGTTTATACTCATTGAGCTTTGCAATACTTTCTGGTCAAATCTTCAAATAAAGTCTCATTCTGTCTGAGTCCATGAAAATCTCATTCTTTATGAGTATAAGCAAAGCAAAAAAGTGGTTCTAAGTCACATCAACAGTTATTATGTTGTAATAGAAATTCAAGGTAAGATGCCACTACTGAAGACGTAATTGAAAACCATACAGAGGGGCTCAACAAACCTGAAAATGTGATTCTGTCAACTATTTGCCCCAAGGGAAGTTACATCCTTCACTAAGAAAACAACTGTAGGAATGTCTGTCAGTCATGCACAGGAGTCCTGATCCTCTCTGTCAGTCCTCTGGTACTGCAAGAAATGGTTTTGGAAAACTGAGTTCGTTTACTCCTAAAACACATTGCTGTAGTAGTCCTAAAGTGTCCTCAGCATACCAGCAGTCTCTGTGGATCAGCCAGACCACTGATCCTGCCAGTGGAACAGCAATATTGATCAGAGCTCTAAGACAAGGAAGAAAATCCACTTCATATTTAGGTAAAGCCCAAGTTCACCACCTGTGTTTGAAGCTCAATGGCTTGGTCCCTCTGGCCTAGTGGGTCTTACAAAATGGTGTGCTCTTCAATGTCCCCTCCATAATGCTTTCCATTACACCCTTCAGACACAGCAGAGAAGAACGCCCTTGTTTACGTCTTCAAGCTTTTCTCAAATTTGTCTGATTCACAGTCTTCTTCAACATGGGATTATTTCCTTCCTTATTCCCTTAAAGACCCTCACGTCCTCACATTCCTGGCTTGCAGATCCTGGCTACAAAGATCTCTCACATGATATTGGACTGTAATCTGCTGTATACAAATATCCTGAGAGAGAACAGAGGGAGGCCACGAGGATCTGCTTGCTCAATATCCACCATTCCATCTGGGATGCATAAAATTCCTAAACAGTATGTTTTGTTGCCTAAAGATGCTTTCAATCTTCTTAGCTGTAGCTGCACTACTGAGTAAACAAGTACCTCACTGCCAAAAATCCCAGCCAAAAGTAACTGTCCCATATACTCTTGGCTGAGCTTGGACCAAACGGTGGCCTGAGAACTTTAACATTGCACTCTACAACATCTGACCATTGCTGCAGCTTTCAGAGGACATGTCTGTTTGATTATATGTTTCCCTTCTCAATTTCCCCTAAGATGGGGATGTCTAAAACATAGCTGGTGTCACAAAACTCAATACTCTTGGGTTAGGTTGTGTTACTCTACTATGTATTATGGCTAAACAATTACGAACCCCCAGAAGAAATACCTGCCAAGCTGTCCATAGGAAAATAATACTTTTCTATAAACAGCTCTTTTCTCATATTCTGTCACATTACAGTGGCTACACAACAAAATCACTGCAGAGATGTGCTGGAGGCAGTTCAGTTCCTGAACTGACTGTGAAAATTGCCTCCAGCAAACTCTTGCAGCCTCTGCCCTTTCTTCTCTCAGGAACCATCCATGTTCAGTTGGGCAGGCAGTGGTTTTGCTTGTTTTGCTCTGGCTTACACTCAGAAGACAAGAATGAAAAGGAGAAAGCAACCTTTGCTGATCCAGGCGTGGGAACAGCTGCTAGACCTTTCTCATTTCTCTGGATTCCTCTGCACCAAGTCTGAATGTGCAGAAAAATAATTCTACTCTAGGATAGGAGTCAAGTCCAGAGGACCAAAAAAGATGTTCTCTTCCTCCAGCTTCTCTAAGCTTTCAAAATACTGGGCCAACCTTCATCTCCTAGATTGTCTTTCTCCTTCCAACTTCCAACATGAGAGTTCATCTTTCCAGTACACACAGGAAAACACATTCAGGTCTAAGTCTCTGCTTACACTGTAGAGACACTGTTACTGCTCCCATGGTCTTGTTCTGCAGTCTTTTGAGAACAGATATGAGCTCACACTGTCTGCACTCCAAGACAGCTGCTGCTGCTACTGTCTTTTTTTTATAGCAGAATGTATTTGCTTGGCTTCGGCACTGGACTAGCCACATCCTCGAAACTTACAAACGTGTTGGAGCAAAAGCAGAGCTTGTTCCCACAGACCTGCGAAAGATATTCTGGAAATATCCTTCTGATCTACTCATTCTCCCATGCTCTGATTTCCTCAATCTGTGTTTTTCTCCTGACAGTTTCATAACTCTTGAGTGGGAAACCTCCCAAGTCCTAAGACCCTGATTCCAGCTCCAGTATTTTCCCCAGATATTGTACAAACCAATGCCACAGTGAATGGGTTTGTGAAAGTCCAGAGACTTTCCTGCACTTCCTCGCTCTAGGCAATATATAACAAATAAAGTCCACTTCTCCCTGGAACTGCATCAGTGTTGAATGTTTCAGAGCATTTCAGTGACCAGACCCTCAGTGTTCTTCCACTTTCTTCTTTCCTTTTAAAGCAAAGCAGGCAATTGACTTTAAGAAACTGTAGTCCCTATTTAGAAGTCTGTCACATCCATAATGTCTATCCATCCCAGGAGCCTGAGGTTCCTACACCTCTAATTGTACCTATGGAATTTCCTCTCCTTTTCAGAGCTGTTTCCTTTAGCTATTAATCCAATAGCATCACACTCCTAGTGTGCTTGGTCCCCTCATGTCTTATGTCTCCCAGGCCCCTTCCTGGACCTCTACATGACACCATTTCCATGGCACAGAGATTGAAAGGGCCTTGCAAGGTGCTTAGAGTCCTCCAGTTCAGGAAGGAGGAAGGGTATGAAAACTGGGAATTAAGCCTTTCCTCCTTGTGGTCTGCTTATAGGTATGACCACTTTCCCCTGTGAACAATATACTAATGCACTCTCCTTTTTCAGAAGGTGCCACTTACATGGGCAATCATTTATTTAGTGATGTTCCTCATTAAGTGTGTGATGGAAGAGTTTCTCCAGTCATTGCGTACACATCTAAATACACAACACCAGTATGTTAAGTGATTTTTCATATTAGGGAGCTCACTACTGCCTAAAAGGGGGAATCATGCTCTTATCACTCTTACACCAGCACTGGCGTTTAACAGACTCCTGTAAGCGCTGATACTACGCAGTAACTAAGCAGAAAATTGTCAGCCAAAGAAAACCAATAGTTTTGTGTGGACTTTGTGAGTTAAAACATCTCAGTGAAGAGTCGAGTGGGTGCCAGATTTGGTGCAAGCTGGGGAGGAGGGAGGGAGAGAGGCATGCACAAGGCACAGGTGAGGCTCAGGAACCAGAAGCAGAGAGAACAGGGAAGAGGGCAGGGAAGTAACATCTCCCTCTTGCAGCAGCAAGTTGTCCTCTTATCTTCCCCTCTGGATGCATTATCAGCCTGTTCACTGCAAAGCTTCACCAGTGAGGCAGTGGGACGGTGTAGCTGAGGAAGTCTGCATTAGTCAAGACAAAGGAAGTGTTCTTATAACGTAACCCTAAGGTGGTCATTTGAATGCCAAGCGAATACTACTTCAGATCTTTGCATTGTTGGTGATTTCACTGTTTGTTAAAGCACTTAAAGGAAAGGTCACACTGTGAAGTTGTGAGTGAGGTTTCCTTTTCTTGACAAGGGGTCTGACTTCCAATAATTTAGACACATTGAGGTAGGTGGATTGGGAAGTGCATTTACACCCCTGTTCAGTGAGGTATAGTTAGGCAGTAATTATGCCATACGTTATAGAGGTGACCGGTCTGTACCACAAACAGTCAGTAGGCAGTTTGCACAGCAAAATATATCATTTTATTGGAAAAGACTTCTGAATAACAAATACATTCGTGGAATGCAGAATCAGATCTTAACTTGCAAACAAGGCAAAAAAGCTACATTTGCTGGGTAGTTTATTTCCAATAAATAATTCAATCTCTTCTGATAGAAAGTTCTGCATTCTAAACCAGAGAATTGCCTTTACAAAATGATTCCCAGTGCAGTATTGGTTCACTAGCAGAAGTCATCTCCACTGAATTCTGGAGGGTAGCATACGTTTCACTAAAATAGTTCGGATGTCCTGCAAAATGTTAGCTGCAAAATCTCCCCTCTTCTTTGACCATAGTTTGGTACATAAAATAATGAGAGCTTCAAGCATCTCCTCCTCTCGAAGCTGTAATTTATGTCAATAGATAGGAGGGAATTAGTGCAAAGCATAAATTATCCTTTCACTACAATACTGCTTTCCAAAATATATATTTCAACCATCCTAGTACAGACCTCAGTGATATGAAAGTCTTGAAAACTGTATTGATCAACAAGTGATAAAAGAATCCTTAAAACTTAACACCGTAAAACCAATCTGTTAAAAATACCCACAGGAGAGCAAAAGATTTCTGAATATATGCTTACTCTTTCCAACATCTATTTTTCCTTTGCCCTTAAAGAAATTCAGATTAATTATAAAAATGAGGACATTCCTAATAGGATTTTTACTGAAATGTTACAAGGTTTAATTTGTGTGAAAGTACTGACAAGTTTATTCATTTTGTAGGAGTGTGGAATTTGCCTCACGTAACACTCAGGACTTAGCTACAGCTTTGATAGAAATGTTATTTGGTAATTATCTGCTCTTCCCTCAGGGACAAAGTAATTAATTCTCTTCTGCAGTTCACAGCGTATTCTGTTTTTACACACATATGAAGGATGAATTTTGGAAGATTATGATCAATAGTTACTTTATTGACAACCAGTAACTCATCATCCTGGCAGCTCTATCATGACTTTTAAAGACAACTGAGGAACACAGAAGTCAAACTTCACTTCTTAACCTTTTTGTTTGTATTTTGGAGGGGAGAGAATAAATCTAAAGGAACATAAATACTTAAAATCAGCTTTCATCAAATAATTAGATGACATTTCATGCGTAAACAAAGAAAATAACCCACAAAGTTATATTTTGACATAACTCATAATTAAAGTAAAACCCATATGTTTTTCTCTATATTTTGATTCTTTATTCCTTTCCTTTAGAGTAGAGAATACTTTAAAGTTCAGGTTAAATACAAGTTTGAGCAATAAATTTTAGGCATAGGTGAGGAGCTGAACCTCCCCCTAAGGTATAGTTTAAGGCATGTGACTTTTTTGTCCATTACAAAGAAACTCTGTGTGTCTGGAGTTAAGATGTTCATCACAGCCTACTCTTAATCCCTGTGTGGTGTGTTTCCTACTTTCAAAGAACATGTACAGAAGAAGCCCATGCGAGCTGATAGAAACCCAAATACAGAGGTCCTGGAAATGTTATCTTTGTGAAGAGGAAGACAAAGATGTTCCTATCAGTATTTTGGACCCAAATATTACTCAGTGAAAGTCACTGCTCTGAAGAACAATGCTCATAGTAATTGTTTTTGCAGCCGTTCTTGCCTGCAACAAGGGAAGTCTTAGTTCAGTAGGGCTCTGGGGGAAAGGGCTCACCTACAGAGATTCTCACATCAGATCTACCTTGTTCTCCATCCCAGATGGAACAGCCTGGGCAGGCCATTTTGGCTATAGACTTAGAAGTTTGATTTCCTCCAAGGATTTTTTATGAAAAAAATCTCCTGATATAGATGCAAAAATACAGCACGGACTTCCCTTTTTTCAGTCTAGCTTATCTCTTGGCAGACCCAGTATAAGTTTTACCACAAAAAGCACTCCTGTATAACTTACTGTCCCCTCTTGGGAAGGTACTTTCTAGTATAAATTTGGCTTTAGTTTCTTGGGGTTGTGGTTTCCCACTTTTAAAATAATGATAACAGCATTTCCTGCCCAACAGGAAAGTTGTGTGAATAAATATATTAAAGATGTCAAAGGATGGAGCTATAGAAATAGAAATACCAATACTGGAGCTAGGAACCAGGAACTTAATGTTCTTAAGCTTTCACTGTCCAAAAACACAGTCAGCTCTGAAACAACTGAAATTCTCATTTATTCCATCAGCAACTAAGGGACTTGGCACCAGCCACTTAATTGGTGCTGGCCTTACTCAGTTTTAAAAAAGCTCTTGGACGTAATCTGCCAATAAGCCAACAATTAGATGTTTTACAGGAAACTATTCCATTGACAAAAATTAAGTTTAGGAAGAAGGAGTTGGAGGACTGGAACTGGCTGCACTTCACAATTGTGCTGGTAATAAATCTTGACAATAAAAGGGAATGAAATACTTAAGCCAGAAAAGTGAAATCACTGAAAATAAAACTAGAGACAAATTACATTAATCTCTCAGATCTCATTTGAATATCTGACTGGAAAAATGTCCTGCCATGATAGCTGCAGCATCCCAAGAGATCCACATCTGCCTTCACCTATGCAACTCTGCCAATCAAGAGGACAAATAATGAGTGATGATCCTCTCCTCATTATGTGTGCTTCAGTTTGCGGCCAAGATAAAACACTCAAAATGGATAGGAAAACAGTAGTTATGTCCAACAAAGATGCCCCTGTAGGATTCCTTCCAGACTCAGAGCCACAGTTGGCAAAAAAACCCCCACAAAACACCATCTAATGTATGAAAAACTTCTTCCAGTCCCAGACCACAGAACGCCTCCGTTTTTCCACAGAAGGCACAGCCTGGCTCTGGCAGCACAAACACCCACTCTTGCCTCAGACAGCCAGGGACTCAGGACGTGAGAAGCTCTTGCATTCGTCACATGAGTCATTAGCACCTTCTGGCAAAACAAGCCTGGTCCTTTCATCACAACTGGGAAATAAACTTTGTGCTGATCAACGGGAGAAACGGTGGAGTACCCACCAGCCTTTACGTCTCTTTTCCCCTGTCTTCTGCATAAGGTATCTCACCCAAGGCTGAAACACATCATTTGCAGGAAGATTGCAGCATGAAGGTGCACACAGTCCTTCCTTCCCAAAGCCCTTCCTTCCCAAAGTCTTCCTACTTTGTCCCTCCTCCTCCTCCTGAGCAAGAGATATCAATGAACTCCTTCAAGCACAACCTCTCCTGCATCATCCTGGCACATGTGCTCCCCAGGATACGCACGCATCAGCCTCACTGTGTGCTAGACCTCGCTGTGCTGGAGACGTCGCAGTTAACACCACGGGATCTGACACTTCTCCATGGAGCAGACCAGCACAAAGCAAGTGCTTCGCTTGGTTCACAGGATCGGTTCCACAGGATTAGAGCAGCACTGCACTCAGCCTCATTAACATGCCCTTCCTCACCACTGAGAAGCAGAGCTAATTACTGTGGATGCAATACTGGCTGATAAAGTCATAGTGTCTTGCTGTTCTGGTCCTATTTTTGTTGATACCAGGCTGAGATTATCCACAGCACACCATATTGGATACGGTGAATAAAATGAGAAATAATGAGGTGAAAAAAATTCCTCTGCCTTTTTTTTTTCATACTTCAGCAAAGATTTGGGTCATACTTGATTTCGATACAGGGTGAAGGCTGGGGATCAAGTTTCACTGGGGACAACTCAGCTCTTCCTATCCTAATTGCTCAAGCTGTACTCTTCATGATTAATTCTCTCATCAGTGCTTCAAGGTCTTCAGGGATTTTGGTAAAGATGGCTGTGTTATCAGCTGATCTAATGTGGCTTAGGTGCTCTCATTTATCATGATGCCCTTTCCCTCCCTATTCAAGGTTTTTATAAACTTTTCTAAGCACGAGGTGAATTGTTCCAGTGTGACAATATCTTCTTGTCTAGTTCTATTCTTCCACTTGATCTCTTCACTTTTCTTGTCAATGCTTAAATGTCACCGCAACACATTGTTCACACACTCTGGGATTCTGAGAAATCCTTCTTCTTCTCCAGTGTTTCTCATTCCAACTGTGTCCAAGTTTTTTGTGTGTACACCATTTCCATTACACACCTCATTAGGGGCGTGCACCTGCTCCTGTTGAAGCCAATGGCAAAATTCCCACTTACTTCAGTAAAAGCAGGTTTGGGCCCAGTGGTACGCCAACTGATAAATTAACTTTCAGACAAAACCCAAAGAGGTAGGAAATTTTCCAGGAATATGATTTGCCATTTCAACAAAAGAAGATTTTTCTAATTGAAGCTGTCGGAAACTTTTCTGTATATAATCAATAGTTCCTTTGTTTATTCACTGCTGAAGACCTGAATGAAAATAGACTCCATAAAACTGTTAATAAACAAAATAAATCACAGTCCAGTAGCTTTTTCATAAAGTGAACTTTATTAATGTAGACACCATTAATACTGTAGGCTACAATTGCTTGCGACGTAAGGGGATGCCTGCTGTTGGAAATGAATGAAAGCACATTCCTGAATGGCCACTACTGGATATTCTCCAAGTAATGTCTCTGCAGTAAATTGTATTTCATCAGTGTAGAAGCACAAGGTTTTGAGTTAATCATCTGATGCAAGAGAAAACAGAACAACAACAACAAAAAAGTAAAAGAACATGAGGGAAAACATAAAATGTCATTTTTACCTCTGTGGCAGTTTTCAAACAGAGGATGTATTTTTTTCTTTTAACAGTTTAGGGACACAGAAAGAAAAATATGGCTTGATATGTCCTGTTCTACCATGATCACTATTTTGACCTTTTGGAGATGCTTTGTCTGTGAGAGTTAGAATGAGATCTTAGCATGCAGTGGTTTAAAATAAAAGATAAGCTTCATCTTCCTTTATAGTCAACATCAGTCTCTCATTTCCATAACCTAGGGTGTCTTTCTCCAAGCACTCAAATTAATAAGGGCATATTTAAAGTTCATTTATAAAATAAAACACAAGACAATCCACCTTCTTTCCAAACTGCAGTTATTATTGTAAGTTGAAATCTTCAGGAAATCAATATCTGGTCAAAATATTCTGAAAATTGAAAAATTTTTGTACTAGTTCTCGTTTAACCCATGACTGGCTATATTGTCAGTCT
Organism: Grus americana; assembly: GCF_028858705.1. Lineage (NCBI taxonomy): Eukaryota > Metazoa > Chordata > Aves > Gruiformes > Gruidae > Grus > Grus americana. The sequence goes on from NC_072853.1 coordinate 153,628,571, forward strand.
TCTAATCCCAAACACAAATGGCTACTTTCACTGGCTGCGGAACTGCAATATAAATTAATGTCCACTGAGCTATAGTTTGAGATGAAATGAATCTCCCTCGTGATGTAAACCAAATTTAAGTCCTAGCCTCCAGAAATTGTTCCATTAATGAATTTCTTCCCTATCTCTTCATCAGAAATAACGAACCCAATCTGACAATCTTTAATCAGATTCTCATGGAGGTCATTAAAGAAACTGGAAGTTTCTCTGAATGAACTATGGGAACAAATATATTCTACTGCAGTGAGTTTTATACATTGTAGCTCCTCTGTGTTGATGATACATGTGTGTGGATATGTTGTTTAGAACATACCATAGACAGGCAAAAATATCAACAAAGGTAAAACTGAAAGAAACTCTGCTTGGTGTTCAGCAAGTATCAGATAAGGCAGCATCATTTTACTCCTTGTCAGCATTGCACAACCCCCAGGTTTCCCTCCACCAAGGAATCTTTGTCTCCAGCCCTTTTGCGCTGATAAGAGTCCAGTGGGAGGTCAGTTGCCATGACTGCACATCACATCCCTTTTCTACTTGATGTCATGCTTCATAGTGTTTATTATGGAGTGATTCTGATATCAGTTGTACGAGGTAAGAAAGTCTGAATCTTAACCTTAGTGATTTGAAAGGTAATTGCCATGGAGAGTATGAAACAGATCTTCACACCCTCTGCTACTCATACCTTTCATTAATGACTTGATCAGTGCTTTGGCAGAGCACAGGCTTTCAGAAGACATCAGCCCAGCTTCCTTATTTTGGTTTTCATAACAAAAATCATTTAAGTCTCCTTCCCTTTACTAACAAATACCTGTGGGACATTAAAAACATAAACATGAAAGTACCATGAATTGCCTCTATAACGGTCTTCACTATAAGATTACGTTCCATATGAGGTTATTGCACTTTGGCTATCAGCTACACTGATCTTCCTGAGTAACGCAGTCAATTTTACTGTGCACTTCACATACAATACACTGATTCCTTGGCTTCTGAGAACAGACTAATTGAGAGGGTGTGCTGTATTACAGAACACGATTTGCCTAAAAAGATTACCATCTAGCTCATTAATTTTACATTACCATACCATGCTTCTATTGACGTTATCACAATGCTTTCTACAACTACTTACTGCAATCACAAAAATGCACAGAGATCACATAGCCATTAAGGTGATGAAAAGATTTTTAGAGATGTTATTATTTATTTATGTTCTGGTAGTGCCTCCTAGTCTTGGTCAACATTGGGACCCACTGTGCCAACCCAGAAAATGTGTTCCCTGTCCTGAAAAACTTGGAGTCTAATTACTCCTAGAAGCAAAATAAGTATGACACAAACAAATAGGAAGAAGGAAAAAGCAGTAGTTATGACTTGCATTTAGATAAACCAAATATTTACACAACTGGAGAAATTATATGCATTTTATAAATGTACATTATAGGGTAATTACAAGAAAAGTTGATAAACAATAGGAATGAACAACAACAGGGTGGAAATGATTGGCGAGGGGACAAGAGAAGACTGGGATGGTATTTGAGGGAAAAGAATTCAAATGGATCAGACAGAAGCTGATCTCATCATTCAAACCAATGCTGCAGGGTTAGCATAATATTTCTGACTGAAAATGGCAATATTAAAATAATTTGTGAAGTGTCTTAGACAAGGAACTATATTAACTGAGTATGAGGCAGTGTATATGAGCATCAGTATTCTGAGGGACACTCCGGGAGAAGCCAAGAAGGACATTCTATCAGCAGAGGTTTGAAGGAGTCAGAAGGGATCCAGGTCCCTTTTGCTCAAAAGCTATTGCTGACCTGGCCTAAAGGAAGCTTGAAAGAATCAAAATAGAATCTGCTTGAAAGAATCAAAATATTTTGTTGTGAAAAATTGGGGTGAAATTCTGCAGCACAACCATATGTGCCCAGTAGCATCTGAGACACCCACGACACCATTTGGAAGAAGCACAAGCTGTGAGGTACCTGGCACGGCTCCTTTGACTGCAGGAAGTTAGGAGTGCTGGCATTTACAGCTGAGTTTGGAAAATTGCTCCCTGCTCTCCCACAGCAACGGGTCTGAAGCCATGAGATCGCCAGCCTGGAGGAAGACCTCTGAGGCTGCCAGACACAGTGTTGCAGAGCCAGAAGCTGAATAACAGAGCTGAAGTCCTCAGGGCTTCCAGGCTCCTTGCTGCAGAGACAGGAGACTAAAGCAGCGAGATTTGCTTTTCCCCAGCTCATCGCAATAATTCTCCCCAGTGTGCTAGAACCTCCCCGTTACTCCCAGTTTCATCTTTTCCTTCTGGCTGCAACAATATCAAATGGTCCAATGGGCAACACAATGACTCTGAGCTTGGCTGTTGATTGTCAGTCTAGCGTGGGAGAGCATCACTGATGAGGAGGTGGTGTTCATGGGGCTCCTGGGATCCCTGCTCCATGTTAGGAGCCACTGCAGACTGAAGGACCTCAGCTGAAAAGGAAGATAAGCCTAAAGACTTTAGATCCCACCTGCAAAACTAATCCAAGTCTCCTGCGGTTCACGCATGTATGGCAGGGAATCTGCAGACTGGCAGGAAATCTAGCCCCAGGGCACTGGCATGACAGTTTCTCAAAATGGCAGATTCTGCATAACACAGTTGCGTTGAAGCCCCTAGCAGCCCATAAAATGAGCTGGCAGGAACTCAGGCATGTTGCTATCAGAAACCCACCTGTGTTTCTCTTGTAGTTCATCAAAACCAACGTACTTCCAGAAGACAATCTGGATTTCATAATAGAAACGCAGTTGGAAATACCCAATACACTGAAACAGGAAGGTCAAGCAGTGAAGATAAGAGATAAGGAAAAATTAGACCACTTAATCAGCTTCTCCCTGTGGCTAGACATAAGCAATAAAAATACAGTAAAATAAACTGTGAAGAACAAACAGCAAGGAAATACATATATTTAAAACAACTATTCATCCTTATAGCTTTTTATACTTACAAAAAACCCAATAGCTTTGTAGTTCTACCATAAATTCTTCCTGCAGCACAATCTGGGGCATTACACAGCATTAGCTAACCCATAGAATCTGGTATTGGGTTTTATTTTCCCCTCACTAGTGCTGTCTTTACTCAGAAGAGATGCAGCTGTGGTGATGCTCCTAAAAACATTTGTCCCCCTGTGTCACAGACATGGTTTCAATTAAGTTTAATTACAGCCCCTGTAGTTTCAGACCAAAGTCTGTTTCACACCATGTGTAGCTTCTACTGCAGGACAGTTCAAATCTGAAAGCTCTGCAGCAAGAATAGACAAACTGCTGCCACCACAATAGCATTATTTGCGGTGACAATGGGTCAGATTCAAAGTCTTTTTTTATTTTTTATATATATATATTATTTGAGGCTTATTCAGGGCTCCACTGCTGCAACCTGTAAGCAAGGAAAAAGATCGAGTGAGTAAAAGATGAAAGCAGCTCTCCTGAGGCAGATTTTTATCATGAATTTCACTGTCTCTGATGCTTTTTCAGAAACCTCAGCTCCTGCTGTCAGTTGATTATAAAGACCAGATTCCTTTTCTCTTTAAAAAAAAAAAAAAAAGTTATTATCACTGGCAATTACAGAAAGAAGTCATGAAAACATGACTGAAGTGTTCCTGCAGGGCTCCAAGAAGGAGGCAAGGGAAAAGAGTCAGGCAGTTATTTCTCTGACAACCTTATTCTGAGCAACACTCAGGGTTTTGGAAGGACTTTGGACTGTAAACAGGCATCTACAAGAAACAAAGCAAAATATAAATCTCATGCCTAAAAGTTTAAGAGTAGGCAGTCACACCTTTAGTGCCGAAAACAGAGGTTTTGGCACAGATGTTGGTACAATCATGGTAGATTCAAGCACCTCTTAGCCTGCTCCAAGCTTAACTTCTGCACAGCAACCAGCTTGAGGCAGGGCTGGCGACTCTGGGGACTACTAGGTTTTAATCTCACCCCAGATCTTTGTTGTTCAGAACCCAATATCTGCTGAGGCGGATTATGGGGTTGTTGCTCTCTAACTCTCTGCTCAAACATAGAAAATGGCATGCAAAAATCTGTGAAGTAAATGCAAATCCACCTTCTGAAGAGGCCAGACGCATGGCACCATATTAGGAGCTCTATTTCTTAGGCATCAGACAAGTCATTTTTGAATTTGTTGACACCATGCACAGGATCCATATAAAGCCAGGCACAGAATCCAAGAACAAACCGAAAAGGAAAAACAAGCAGCATTTGCTCCCAGCAGCAATTGCAGCCACATGGCAGTCTTGGCTGCTATGTGGAAAACATTCATTAGCCTATTTAACCAAAATTAACTATGAAAATGTACTCCGAGTTTTCTTCTTGGTAAGGTGTCTTTTAACATAAGTGTTTTCTAACCAATTTAAAGCAATTTTTCCTGTAAATGGTATCATTATTATCATTATGCTGGGAAAGGTTAGGTCATGATTTTTCTGAGTTCTCAGAATCACATTTTACTTGCTAAAATGTCAGAAAAAACCCCTCATAGATTCACTGAGGTGCAGCAAATGAACATCAAGAAATAAAGCAGAGAGCATCCTATTGGACAAGACAGAAGCGATTAACTGTAGTTACAGCTACATACTCCTACAAATGCCTTTCTTCTCAGACAAATCGATATCCCAGATTCAACAGCAAATATTTCAAATGCCCTGACCCAACCATGTCTCACACCATGGTCTGGGCTCCACCAAAAATAGAAACAAAGTTGTTCTAAGTTGCAGTCCTGAGTTTAAGCCAGGGAATCCAAGTACCTCTATGTCAGAATTCTCACACTTCCCCTCCATCTCTATAATGTGATGAATCAATTTAACTCTCCTTGGGAGGGTTGAAATCTATATGTAAATCTGTATTTAGCATTGTGTATACACTTCAGTTGCAAATATATGTATATTGGAATGAGGGTTTTTTGGAAAAAGAGCCTTTGAATGGCATTTGTTTCACACTCCTGCTGAAGACAGTGGTGATTTTTTGTTTCAGTAGAGTTGGGGTTTCATCCTTTCCTCTTTAGTAACCCCTCATTTGTCATAAGAGAAGATAAAAACACCTGTGCTGGACCAGATCACTGGTCCGTCTAGCTCAGCATCTTTTCTCTAGCAGTGTAACAAGGCAAGCACAAAGTGACACTTGCCCAAAATACAATCCAGTGATTTGAAACAAACAGCTTCCTTAGCTAAGGATGTCTTTGAACTTATTAGCCCTCACACTATATATTTTTGTAGTTGCTTTTTGAAGTCCATAAACTTTTAGCATCTGCAATATCCTGTGGCAAGAAATTCCACAGCTTGCTTACATGCCATGGGGACCTTCTCCTCTTTTATGTTGAACTTTTCAGCCACTAGCTTGTATGTATAGCTGGTCTCCTACTTCTTGTGCTGCAAGAGACCAGTGCTAACCTTCTCTGTGCCTCTCACGATTTTATACACATTGGTCATAGTCCATCCCAGGTGGCTTTATTACACTACAGAACAAGTGGTGTTCCTCAGGGGTCAGTATTGGGACCAGTGCAGTTTACCACTTTTGTCGGCGACGTGGACAGTGGGATTGAGTACACCCTCAGCAAGTTTGCTGACGACACCAAGCTGTGTGGTGTGGTGTGGTCAACACGCTGGAGGGAAGGGATGCCATCCAGAGGGACCTTGACAGGCTTGAGAGGTGGGCCCGTGCAAACCACATGAAGTTCAACAAAGCCAAGTGCAAAGTCCTGTACGTGGGTCAGGGCAATCCCAACACAACTACAGGCTGGGTGGAGAATGGATTGAGACCATCCCTGAGGAGAAGGACTTGGGGGTGTTGGTGGATGAAAAGCCTAACATGAACTGGCAATGTGTGCCTGCAACCCATAAAGCCAACCATATCCTGGGCTGCATCAAAAGAAGTGTGACCAGCTGGTTGAGGGAGGAGATTCTCCCCCTCTACTCTGCTCTTGTGAGACCCCAACTGGAGTACTGCGTCCAGCTCTGGGGTCCCCAGTACAAGAAAGACACGGAGCTGTTAGAGTGAGTCCAGAGGAGGCCACGAAGATGATCAGAGGGCTGGAGCACCTCTCCTATGAAGACAGATTGAGAGAGATGGGGTTGTTCAGCCTGGAGAAGAGAAGGCTCTGGGGACACCTTGTAGCAGCCTTCCAGTACCTAAAGGGGCCTACAGTAAAGCTGGAGAGGGACTGTTTACACTGGCATGTAGTGAGAGGACAAGGGGTAATGTTTTTAAACTGAAGGAAATAGAGGTAAATTAGATATTAGAAAGAAATTCTTTACTGTTAGAGTGGTGAGGCACTGGAACAGGTTGCCCAGAGAGGTTGTGGGTGCCCCCCTCCCTGGAAGCGTTCAAGACCAGGTTGGATGGGGCTTTGGGCAACGTGGTCTAGTGGAGGGTGTCCCTGTCCATGGCAGGGGGGTTGGAACTAGATGGTCTTTAAGGTGCCTTCCAACCTAAGCTGTTCTATGATTCTATGATGCTTAGTTAAAACTTAAGTGGAGGAGCTGGGATTGCCCGTATTATTCAAGATGCAGATAAATAATGAATTTTTAGAGTAGTGTAATATTTTCTGGTTTGTTTTCCATCTTTTTGCTAGCATGTCTTAACACTTGATTTGTTTTTTGACTACTAATGAACACTGAGCTGATGTTTTCACAGAACTGGCTGTTATAACCCCACAATTTCATTCCTAAATTCCTCATCAGCTTGGAGCTCATCATTTTATAGGTGAAGTTAGAATTTTTTTCATGGGCGCATCGCTTTACATTAACTATATTGAATTCATGTGCCATTTTATTGTCTAATCATTCAGTATCATAAGGTCCTTCTACAACACTTTATCCATGTTGGCTGTCATTTCTACTACCCTGAATAACAGTCCCATCAGCAGGCTTTATCACCCCACTCTTTACTTCCTCAATAACTGCTTATTGTTTAACCTCTACTGCTTGCAGTTTCAAGTGTTAAGTTGCATGAGTTGTGTATGATTACAGCGCAGTACATCAGGAAGGAAAGATTTAGAAGAATTATTGCACAATATTTCTATTCCTTTTATCACCTTTTCCTCTTCCCCATCTGTCCTACGTTCTCCCTGTTTGCAATACTCTGCAGAGAAAAATTATATGTCATTCAAGAAAATTACACTGATAGCTGTTCTCTGAAAAGAACATTTGGATAATTAAAAGGTGACTTCTCTTTCTTCTGGAGCCTGTTCTAACTGAGCTAGAACTGGGGGGAGCTCTGAAAAAGAAGTTTGAATGTACATGTAGGGAGAATCATCATTTTGTTCATTTAGTGTGATGTTCTGACAGAATCAACTGCAGTTTTCTTCTGACTGTCTGTTGGGCTGACAAGAATTCTCTCCAAGGCCAGAACAAAGAATGCTCCAGGGATCTGACAGCACACAGGATTTATGTAGCAGCAGACCATCATCCTATTCAGAAGCATTTAGCCAGAGTAGTTTGCCTTGCCTCTACATCCAATTTCCATCAGTCAGAAGTGTCGAGGGACCAGAAGGATTTAAGAGCAGAGGGTAACCTTTGTTTGGGGGTTGGTTTATTCGTTCACAACATGTGGAAAGTATGAATATGACTTAAAAAGGCAGGAAAAAATATAGAAAGTAGTTTTCAAATCTGACTGGCAACAAATTGTTGAAAGAAATCTCTTACAATCCTAAGAAATATCATCTTCGGGACTCCTGTTTTCCCTAGGTCCAATGACAATAAAATGTTCCACTTACATTGTGTCACCCAAAGTCCTCTCTCTGAGTATTGGACTTTGACTAAACTTTACCCAGACAGAAAAACTGTGAACCCCACAGCTCAGACAAATTGTGATTTGGGACTCATTTTAGCACTCATTACAGTTTAAAGAAAACTGTATCTGCTCTAATTTAACATGCAAAGATTTAATTTGTTTTGTTTTGGATTTTTTGTTGTGTTTTGTTTTGTTGTGGTTTGTTTTGTTTTGTTTTAGCAAAGATTTTGCTATTTCTCTTTACGTTGTTTTTATTCCACTGAATCATAGGTATCTAATGACTCCAAAGTTTTCTAAAGAATAAATAATCATCCATGTTTATCCTACATGAATGGAGCCAGGATAAGGTCACTCTCTTATTGTATAAGGGTTGTATAAGTTTCATGTAAATTAGGCAATATATATACATATTATAAACAGAGTTTATATTTGGAATAGTTCAATATTTTATGTGACCTCCATCTTACCATAGTTTATGACCTACTTACGTCACTTCCTCACATTTTTTAAGAATAAGCACCTTCACCTCAGTCGCACTCACCGATTCACCCAACTGGATGACAACTTATATATTATCGAAATTGAGGAAGACATCACAGGAATTTCAGATGGCTGTGCAGTTTTGTCAGCAGCTGTTCACAAGTATTGTGAAACTTGTGCTTTCTACGAGCATCCTTGTGAGTATTCACTTTAGCCTACACATTTTCACTGGAAACAAAGGTTGTGAGTATCAGAGTTGAAAGCCTGAATTTTTTATTCATAAGCAGTTTTTGCAGTCAACGTTGAGCCTGAAAATGATGCTGAGTTTGCCTTGAGAGTGGAAAATAGCAATTTAAGCAAAATCACTGTCATGTACAAAAAAAAAAAACAAACCACCAAAACCAAAAAACAAGTTAGAAATGTATTTGCATGAATAGTCAATGAACTGAAATGAAAATTCCTCTTTTGATGTATTAGGCTTCTCAAAGATTTTCTAATGAAGATTATAGTGATTCCCTTTTTATATTATGAATAGATGTGTTAAAAAAAATTTTTTGCTGTTTCTTTGCAAACATTATTTGTTGACCACAGGGTTCAGCAGCTACTTCTTTAACATTTCAGCAGGCATCACATTTTAATTCTGTTTTCCTTCCAAGAAATGTCACTTCCAGAATAACTTTGTTGAAAATATTATTAAATGCGCAAAAAGATGTCTCGAAGCATGCATACGGGACTATGTAGAATAAACCCTCAAACTCACCTGTATGTTATGAAAACTCATTGTTTGTTGCAGGTGGACAGACTAGACTTTTCCCTCTCTCCTTTGAGGACAAAAAAAAAAAAACCAAACCAAAAACAAAACCAAAAAGGCAGCTGTACCTAGCACAAGGCATTGCCATCTGTATGCATTAGAGTAAGCCTATTTAATTCTTAGGATAATAGGACTTTTCAAGCTTCCAAAGCTACAGGCAAAAAGAATATATTCCACTTTGTTTCCTCAGATCCTAAACCTGATTCTCCTCCCAACTGAAACGATTGCCTTAATGGTAAGTATTGATATTGGTACGTTTATGTTGTGAGCACGTGTTTTGAAACAATATTTGAATAAAAAAAACTGTAAAGGAAATAATGAAAGACAAGTAAGGTCATATGTCACTTTTTGAGCCCTAGGAATACATATCATTCTTAGAAAATCAGTTTCTGTATTTAAAATGTGCACAAGAAAATGAATGACAGAGGGAGAGAGAGAAATCAGGAGAAGAGCTACTTTGTGTTTCATTTTGATAGAAAAAAATCGGTATCAAGCAAATGAGGTTTTTGCTGTAACATAATTCAGATGAGTCATAATGTTGATTCTTATACCAAACGCATCAGAGCCTCTGTGAGATAGCAAGTTCAGACCCATAGTTGAGAGAATTATTTATCAGTCTGAGTTGAATAAGACATCATTCATTTAACAGAAATTAGAAGTAGCTGCCTTGGCAGAGTTTGCCCATGGAATTACAAGAGGATGGGCAAGAATTCTTATAAAGCTGAAGTCTGTTTACTGACTTGAGCAGACTTTGAAGGGAGTCTCTTTGCATTCTGCTTGCGGTGCTCTGTGCACGGAGTTATCCTTATCTTTAAATGAACAAATGCTGAAAATCTTCTACCCTACCAGTCTGTCTCAGCAGAGCAGGATAAACGTGCTCAGCTGAATGCACGGTTAACTCTCTTCACTAGGGCTTTACATGTGGGCCGTTATTTTCATCTTTATTTTTAATAATTTTTTCTGTTTGAAATTCCACTTGCCTTCATAGGGGACTTCAGAAGTTTTTTGTACTCTCACATTGGCTTCTTTTAATCCAAATTAAACAATACATACTCATTAAAAAACTTAATATGCTTTATTTTGCCCAGTGTAAAATCCCCATTTTAAATGGCTGCAATCATGAGCCACTTTTTTAAAATGTAAGACTAAATTTGCACTGTGACTGTTGCTACTTTTATTCCTCATGAAAATGCTATTCAGAAAAGAGCTATATATTCTAGGCAGATAAGTGCACAGTTTCATTTTATAGTGTTCATGGCAGGAAAAATTATACTTAATGTTTCAGTCAGGCCTCTAACATAATTCATTGTTTTCTCTCATTCATAATTTTTTGGAAAAAAACCCTGTGGATTTGATAATCTCAATGCTTCCATTAAAATCTTTCCTAAGGAAACATCCTTTCTTCCATTTTATATTATGCATTTTCAGTTTTAACATAGCTTAAACTACTATTGGATAAGGAATAAAACAATAGCAGCTGATCAAAACATTTCTAAATTTGACATATTGCCAATGTCTCTTTAAGTCCAAATTGCAGAAAATATTGGAAAATAACATGATGAACTTAAAAAATCAGATCTTGTATGAACAATGCTAGACAAGGATAAGCATGTCAGTCTTACTTATAATGTTAGTTCTAGCACGTACAACCTCTATAACACCTCCTCTGTTGCACCAACAAGCCTTGAGCTCAGGTCAGGAGACTGGAAGAGACTTTCATGAGGATGCTTCCATTAGGGATTGGAGCCCATCTTTTTTCGTTGTGGTTGCTGTTAATCACCATCTTTGTTGAACTTTGCTGCATTTCAAGCCATTGACAAGCTGACAATTGCAAAACCAATTCTGTAGCCCAGCGCTTCATCTTCAATATTTCTTTTCTTCCTTACTTGCTTTCTCCTCTGGTGGTTCCCTGTGCAAGCTAAGGAGATGTAACTTACCCGTAGAGAGACACAGCCCCAGCTTCAGCTCCAGGCCAAACATCCCTCCTCTCGCTCTGGTGCCCCTGGGCCCCTCAGCACAGCTGGCAGTGCTGCCATGGGGCAGGCAGAGAACAGCAGGGGCAGAAAATCACGAGGAGGAGGGAGTCAGCAAAGAAAGAGGTGACAAGAAGGAATAAATAGAGTAGAAAAGCGGGAGAGCAAGAACAAAGACGACTATGGAAATTGCTCAGAACATAGAAACAGCTTTCCTTCTAAAGTGGAAGGAAAAAATAGGAGATCTGGGTTAACAGGAACAGATATGAGAAATTCATCCTAATGCATACCAAGAGTAGTAGCTTTGTCAAAGCCCTTCACATCCTTCAGGGAAGTAACATCTCCTCTTTTTAAGGGTGCTGAAACGCTGCTCAAAGCTCTGATTTTGTTTTTTAAAAAGTAATGTAGTGGGGGAGAGCAGTGCAAGAGAACTAAGAGCAGAAGGAAATACCCTTGCTCTGTCAGTCCCAGCCATGCTTCTATAATATTCCACTACGCTCTTTTAATAGGGCTTGAGCCTAGCCTGCAACCTGCTACCACTTATTCAAGTGAGACAGCTATTTCAGCAATGAAGTCAGTAAAGAAGCAGCAAGCTAAAACCCAAAATGTCAGACTAAAAATCCTGTTCTCTCTCAGTCACTCAGCATTCACTTACCTGGTCCTGACAAGGTCATAATTTCCCTAAGGTAGCTCCTGGGCAGCCAAACCAACACAAAGATCAGATTTTAGGCATTAAATGTAACTGGCAGAACACAGTCCTTGGATTTATTTTAACATCAGACATCATCGCTTTGTATCCACAGCTACCTCTTTACTTGTTAAAGAGATCTGATCTTAACAGCTTATCCCACTCTTATATCCTCCCTCTATAATTATAGTTCATTTATTTTGACCAAATTATGACTAACTGCGTATGATTTATATGCAGTAACTTTCTCACCTGGTTAATTTTAGCTAGAATTATGGGAACTAATGAAACACATGATTCTGAAATAATAAAATTATTTTTATATCCTTACGCCAATTGAATTCTTCCCTTCTTGCAAGAGGTCATCATGTGTGATTCAATCTGAATAGGACATTTATTTTTGTATTTAATTTTTGCTGTGTCCAACACACAAACACACACAAAACCCAAACCAAACCAAAACAGAAAATCAACCCCATCTTACTTAGATCTAAGCAACTTTTAGAACAGCCTGAGAAAGAAAACAATTTAGATCTTTGTTTCTCATGGTTAAGTTTTAGTGCAAAATTGCATATATTATCAATTTTTTCCATGAATGCTGATATTCAGATTGTCCAGGATAATATGTAGAGACTTTAAATAAGTGAATGAACTTTCCTATCAAAACCAACTTCATTTTTACAGGCTAATCAAAGGGACACTGTCAAGGTTGTTAAGTATTAAAATTTCCGTATATTGGCAGTTGTTCCATTTGAAAGTACTTACCTTAAAGGGTCACCGTCAACTTTAAAAAGTCACATTTAAACTTGATCTGAATGCAGTGTGCTTTGAATTAGTGAGTTTAAAGAGCTTAGGGATAATGTTTTATTTTACTTTATTTTTTTGGGAGGAGCTGGGGTGGAATTAGGAAGCTTGCTTTCCTGGCTTTTATGATATATCATCCTGTAAAGTTTTCAGACGTCTAACTGGCAAGCATGTAATCCTTTCTAAAGCAACTTCAGACATGTTTTCAAAGGTAGTTCGTCACTTAAAGATACAGATTTTAGTGGCAGTGGCATGGATGCTTTTTGAAATGGCAGGAGGTGCTTATCTAAATTTTAGATTTCTAAATACTTCTGCAAATTGGGTCATCAAGTGTTTAAGAACCTGTGCCACTGACAGACAGTGGGATTCATATTCCTGAGTCCTTTTAAAATTTTATTCTCCTGAAAAATTCTTTACACTGTTGCAGCAGTGACTTAGACTTGACTCCTGGAGCTGCCTCTCTGAGTGGTTACCTGCCTTCACATCCTGGATGAAGTCAGTGAGTTAAAACATCCCTCTAAACACTTCATCTACACTGGACTGTTTTTAAGACCTAGCACTTAGCTATTCAACTTTACAAAGGACACACACCAACCACTGTTACAAGCCATCACTATCATACACGTCGAAGTAAAACATTAGTCATGTTTCCAAATCTGTTTCCCATAAGAAGTTTAGCAAATTGGATACAATTTTAAAGGTAAAGTTCGTGCTATTCTGGGAGAAATGGTCTCTTCAAATAATTACTTGTATTTCTGTTACACCCTATTGTGTAGGTTCACACAGAGGAATTTTGGTCTATGTTGAAGCTATTTCAAAGGAAGCTGATGCACAGATGACCATTAATACCAGACTTCTTTTATGTGGTCAACAATATGGCTGAATCTGTGAGATTTTTTGACGTCTATTAGAAAGCATGAGATTCAAGTGGGTAATTTAGGAGCTGAATGAATCCACCAGTTATTCTTTCCTGTTAAAAGTGGCTGACAGTTGCCTACATTTGCCCTTTACCAAGTGATATCATAGTTCTGGGAGACGTTCTGTGAAAGCTTTACATTACTCACATTCAGGAAAGAGGGAATTACTGCAGAGGAGATGAAATTCATGTAATGTGACCTCTAGCTATATGTTCATTTTTTATGCCAGCTCTCGCAACAACCACTTACTGATTCCCTTTTACTCACCTTTGGTATCTTCTGTTCCTCCATGGAGCCTTGCACTGTTTTCCGACAATGTAATTCCACTGGATTTAGTTCCTGTGAATAGACCACAGGTCAGTAAAGTCACCAAGCTCATCCAGAGAAGGATGCCATGCAAACAATTGTAGTGTGCAATAGAACAAATCTCCTGTTTGACATGAATGCTAGACTCTGACTGACTATGATCAATTTTCTGGAAATCTCTGGCTTACTTTGGAAAGGATCTGAGGTTTACATGGCTACCAGCTCAGGACCTCCCATGCTATTCCTAGTGCTACTGCTGAATTTAACCAGTTGGGTTGTTATTATCCAACACTCATCTTGCAAGGCTTAGCATGACAGCTACCAACAGTCAGGAAAAGCAGATAGTCATGAATTAAAAATCTCAGACTGTCACTTCTCCCTCTGCAAGCTGCCTGGTTTTCTCTCATTGTGCCTCATAACATTACTGCTGTTTCTGACATTGGCTTCAGTGTTTTACTGAGCAGAATCACACACCTGGTGTTTATCTACCCAGAGGAGAAATTTGGGTGTAAGTGTAACCCACTTTCAGGGCAAACCTTTCCCAAAGGATTCTCAGTCCACTGCCAATACATCAGGTTTGTAAGCTAGGCAATTACTCTGTCTTGCACTCATACTTTTAAATATCTTTTTCACATCAAAAGCGTTACCACGCTGCCCTTATTCCTGGTGACATATTATCTCCACTTCTCTCAGACAGAGGGGCCTTATAAATGTTTAGCATCATCTCATATCTTCTAATAGTAATGTATGTTTCATTTGCCACATTGAAACAGAATTACCTCAACCTACTTCATCAAATCTCTTTAGAGAATCTGATTGTAACCTGACATGTTGGGTCCATTAGAGACTGCAATTATTTAGGGTTAATTGTACAGGTGTGGAAGTAGGAAGGATATGTTGAGTTGTGACAAGTAGAATCAGGGTCAGACTTGAGGTTAAGAGAAGGAGGGTGTGGGGCATTTCTTTTCCCCTTTAATAGAACAATTAACACTTAGCCCAATCACTCTTGCATTTTTGAATGTCTTGCTGATAGGTCATGCACCATTACATCAGCATGTGAGAGATAGCCAATGCAAATAGGTCACTGGATGTCATCTCAATGGCATCTTACTGTAAATCTAATATGGTTTAAATGTAACAGAAGAGCACTGAGATGAACAATAGAGGAAGAATCACAGATTCAGAAAACTTTATTAGCTAAAAAGAATGTTTTCTTAAGCAGGATAAGCAGCACAGCACTGACCCTACCACTGATGTCTGGGTACTGATATAGCTGGAGGTCTCTAAATCTAATAATAACTGTAGAAATATCTTTAAACACTAAATCTCATTTTGCAGTTCACTGTCCATGGGTTAACAGAGGTTTTGTCCCCTTTATTAAAGAACAAAGACGCAGCAAGCCCAGCTTTATTTGTTCAAACATTATTGGGTGGTGAATTTAAATGACAATCTTTTCACACAGTCACAGGCTCCTCGCTTCTCAGCTTTTCCTGATGGAACAGTATGAGAAAAGTTCACCCTCATAGTTAAGGCATGACTGCAAAGAAAAGTGTTATGTTCCCAGTCGGGGCACATGGCTGCATTACTGCAGCGTAAGGAAGGGTGTGGGTCTGCAGGGTATTCGAAACCTGGGGGACACCCCCTGAGTGCACATTCTTATTTCATAGTATCCTGCTGCAAATGTAAAACAATTTCTGCACGTCCCTGTCCCATTGTGGGTCACCCATGGGCTGCAATCCCTTGAGAGTGTCCCGGACCCTAGTTTTTGTGTTGAGTGCCCCTCACCAAGAGTGTGCCTCCAGCCCCCAGCAGCTGCTAGATTTTTTTATCAATCACATACATTTGAGCATGTTGACCATGTGCTGCTTTGCTGGTTAAATTGTTAACTTATGCATGCAATGGTTAAATTTTGCTGCGCAGTGGAGTTTCCCCGCTGTTTCCCTCTGCCTCAGGGCAGGCTGTCCCATGACAGTCCCTCCTGCCTCCATCCACCCAGCTGCCCACCATGGCCCCCGGCCCCTGCGACCTAGCTCGTGCGCCCAAGCAACTCGAATGCTGTCAGCTAAAAGGCAGCAAGATCACACTTTACCCACTCTGCTGTTATTTGTTTATATGCACAGGTCCTCAACTAATATCAAGAAGTACACCCTTATAATGGGTGTGGAAAAATAACAAGATTTCCAATAGATGATAAACAGCCTAATCAGCTTAATTTGAAGTGTGCATTATTCACAACTCTAAAGTTCAGCTTCAGAAAGAGATCACGCAGAACTGTATCTTGTGCTGTAATTTTAGTTTCCTTCATTGCCATCACATGGAGGAACACATTTGTCAGCTGCACCATTTGCATGAGTATTGTGAAATCTTTTATAGCTGAAATGTTCAAAGCTTAAAATTCCCATTCCATATGATTTTATTTTTTTTTAAACTAAAACCCCAACCCCTGCATTTCATCCAGAATGAAATAAAAATCTTTAAAGTTTTCCAGGAAAATGAAAACCTTCTCTTGCTTTCCTGAAATGGCTGCTCCTAATTCCCACATCTCCTCAGCCTGTTCCAGAAATCACTCAGGAGCATCAAACACTCAAACTGCCTGGCTCCGGGGTTGCTTGGAGACTCCCAGCTCAGACTGTGTGTTCAGACAGGTCTGTTAGGTCATGAGACTTTCAGGCCTCCCTCTGCTGCAAGAACATCAGATTGTCTGGCTCAGGACCCAGACCTCTGTCTTGGGCTTGGGAAGTCAAGGGTTCAAGCAATCTGCCAGGAGTCTGACAGAGACCTCCATGCCATTCTTTAGCCGGGATGTTTTCAGAAAATATTTTGTGTTTCAGGTCATCCTTACTCTTAAGAGTTGAGAAGTCTTTAGGGAAATATGCTTTTCTTATTTGCCTGTGGGAAAAAGGACAAATTGCAGGTACAGCTTTCCTTCCCTCGATGTGTCAATCTTGAACTCCACTCAGAGGTTGAATTGGCTCCTCTCTTTTCATTTATTATCATCTTCTGAGGAACACTTTTAATAACAACAAGCTATCTGCAATGTCTCTGATTTAAGTAGCAACTATTGATTGACTAGTTAGAACTTCCGTGCTTTATGAATTGTTCTCTAGAGGTGACGAAATGGGGAAATCAATGCTTCAATTCGCTTTTATATTCCAACCCCTAGTGCAAGTTAAACTTTTTCTAATCAGGCTTCAGAAGGTGAAGGAATATTTTAAAGTAAAAGCAGATTTTGTGGGTGCAGAAGGGACAAACATATCATCAGACACTCAGTTTATCAAACATGGTAATCTTGACAAAAAAATTAATAGTATAAGGCAGCAATAAGAACTTAGTCCAACTAGAGTTCTTTATTGAAGAAGTAGACCATTTTGTATCTCAAATAATTCTAAAAGCATTTTAGAAGGGCTCAAAACCAAATAGTTTGAATGAGTGGAGAAATACTCTTATTGTTGTGGATGGCCTAAAGCACCAAGGCACAACCTTCACTCCCTGATTGCTGTTATTGCCATGGCAATAGTGGTTTACTCTATCAGCCTAAAATAAAGTATGGATTTACACAGATTTGCAGTAAAAATACAGTGGAAAGTCATGATGTATAGGCATAGAAGCTACTATTATTTGAGTCACTATTACATTTTCTGGAAGCCACATGATAATTCACCTACCTTATCACAGCAGAAAACCTCTTTACACTGAGAATGAGGTACAGGATAGGTTAGTCTTAATGGCTTATATTGATAGATTAAGTGCATATGTTTTGCCCATGCATCAGTTCTGAATTCAAATGAACAGCTATATGCTATTAATTTTGTACATTTTGCTATAGAGTAGGTACTGCATATGTTCAATACATTAAAAAAACATGTGTCATGCATAGTTTTCTGTCAGAAATGAAAACAATGCACTCTGAGGTTTCTAAATATTGCCAAGAATGTTTGGAATAAATGGACCTTCAATCTTGTGAAATACAGCTTTTGCTAAAATAAGGGACAGGGATGAATAATGGCCATACCAGGTAGAAGCAAATGATTACTCTGGTTTTACAATAGCCATAAAGTAATGATCATTTCCTCATTTCTGAAGAAAAAAATGTTGGGGAGAAGGGTAGTATGTACACAGCAATTATTTCAGCAGATGGGACATATTGCATTCGTGGGTCAGATCTTGCACTAATGTAAACACAGTGTCTCCATCAGATTTAAATACCTAGTTCCACACCTTTTTAAGGTACTGTTTATCCTGAAAGATCAATAATTTAATCAACTGATTGTTATTGTGATGATTACCATGAAAAAAAATTACCAGGTCTTGCTTAAATGATCACACCTTCTATTTATATCTGTGCTTATTATAAGGGGTGTAAATGTTGGATATTCTAATGAAGTAACAGGACTCTAGAAATCTTCATCATTAATCAAAAAATTAATAAGCTACCAAAACAAGATTTAAAAATAAAATTTAAGCAGTAGTTGCAAAGAGGAAATTTTAAAAAGCAAAATGAAACAAATGCTCACTGCAAATTACCTGAAAAGCAATTCAGGACAATGAATATTGTGGGAAATAAAAGAAACAGCATTTCCTTCTCCCCTGCCCAATTCAGTTCAGAACTGGTAATTACAATTACAGCTGCCATCATAAAAAAAGCATCATAGTTGAAAAAAGGAATGTTGTATTCGTAGCCCAAGTTAAATAGTAGAGCTGTGGGTTGCCAGATCCTCAGGCCAGGACCCAAGCTCGGCACATGTAGCTTCAGCTCCTGCCATGGACTTCTGATATAACCTTGAGAGACTTAGGTCCATATTCATACCTCCCCACTTCAAGCACTGAATCTCACAACAGGGTGGTTAAATGGTCCTGTTTCACAAGAAGTATAATGATGGTGAAATAAATTCCACAAGTTAGAAAAAGCCTAATTTTCTTATGTGACCTCTCCAGCAATCAGATGGATCTTCAGAGAACCATCTGTCCTCATTAGCAACCAGGGAGACTTGTCCTGGGTGCATGAGAATGTCGAGCAGGAAGCCTAAAGCCAAGAGAGCTGGGCACTGGCAAGTGCCTGACCAAGCACCTATCTCAACGGTTCCCAGATATACCTCTATCCTCTACATATTATTTTGAGTATAGATATTTTCTGAAGTTTCAAGAAGGCAAGGTGACAGCTTCTTTTCTGTCATGTGCTGGAGCAAGAATGTCGAGCCTACAGCCCATGGTTTGATTTGGCCCATCAAAAAATATTCCATCTGTTCAAAAGCCTGCTTAATGCCACTTACTTTCTGGAAGACATAGATGAGACCTTAATTATGGCAGCTGTCTTTATGCTAACTTCTTGCCAAAGATCCCTCTAGCCCCTCCCAATCACTCCCCTTTGCTGACACTGTAATGTAAAAATCATTAATCCAAAACCATTACAGACCCAAGATGCCTGAAGCTGTAGTCTCTGGGAATTAAACTGGGTCCTGGTTTCTGGTCCCTGTTCGCAATGCTGCATAGACATTTTCATCCAGTAACACATGCAAAAGCAGACACTGTTAGATGGGTCCCAAACTGAGGTTTCCTCCCTTGTGTAGGATCCTTACATTGCTGCAGCAACAGAGTACACTTCTTATCTTCTTACTCTTGCTTTTTGTCTGGTCCAATTAATCTTGCATCACTGATGTCATGACAACCAGATTCAACAGGGGAACAGCCCCTTCATAGTCTTGCCTCGAGCTTGATGGTGCATTCCGTTGGGATGGTGTCAGATCCTCTCAGAATGGCCAAGGATTATTGCACAAGCCGCCCCACTCCACTGCATGAGTACTCTGGCATTGGCCAGCTTTGGGCTGTGCACAGCAGAACATGTCCTAGTTTGGTTAAGATATCAAGGACAATCTTTTGGGTCAAGGAAATTCTGGAAACAAACTGTCCTCATGCACAGGAGAGCCAACCAGTCAAGCCATTCTGGGAAATTATTTGATTATTCAAGAGAGTGCAACACTAGCCCAACATGACTAGTTTTTAAGGTCTCTCTTGAGATTTAAACCCTGTGCAGATTGCAGAGGTGCTTAGGCATGGTGCTTCCCTTCCCTTGCCTGGGCTTCTGATCAGGTGCAGAAGCTTCTGCTACAGTGCCGAGGAATTTTTTGGGGCTCCAAAGTATATATATTTAGTGACCCCAGGCACTTTCAGGCTTTATGCAGCCTGTTAGAGAGCAGTTTGATTGTTTTCCTTGAGATTTCAGTTGAACTGCTCTCACAGAGTTGTCTAGCACCTTTTGTGGTGTCCACTCTGGTCCCCGGATGCTGCTCCACAGGGATAACAGGTCTCTCACAGGTGCCACATCTATAACAATGTCTCATAACATGTACTGGGTGCCTCTGTTTAGGCACTGAACCACTGAAGTGTGATTAAATCTCCATTCAGTTGGAATTTAGGCATGTGGATGAGAATAATAATTACCAAACTGTAAGGATGTTTTGAGAAGAAGCTCAACTAAAGTTTGGTTCGTGCTCCAAAACTAGAGTGAGAGCGTCACAGAAGAGTTCTCCATTACTTTCACACATTACCTAATGAATCTTCATAGGATCCTGGTCAGGCCAGAATTATTATTAAAGTATTTTTATCCTCCTATGGTTACTAAGGCAGAAAGAATTAGTCCAACATACATAAATTGGTTGCTAAAACTGTTATCCATTTATTTATCCTTACAAACATATATTTTGCATGCATCCAGGGATAACATTTTAGATATCTTTGTTAGAAAATGTTGGAGGAAGAAACTGTTCAGACTCACATGGCTGACTGAAATACTGGATTCTCATGGCATAGACTGACAACCCACACAGGCTGGGCTAGCTACCGACCTACGTGCTGCTACACTGGTATGCAGAGTACATGGATAAGAATATCTCGCATCAGCTCCTGAAGTTGAGAGAGTAGGAAAGTAAGGAAAAAAAAAAAAAGACAAAACAAAAATGGGGGCGGGGGGGGGAGGTGTTGAAGTTACAGAAACATTACAGAAACTTTTCTTCTATGATGTAGAAACATGCTCTTTTTCCAATGTGCTTATTACCTATGTTTTGATCCCAGTGCTATGTTATTACTGAGCCTGGGGAAAAAAAGGGATTTGAAAGACTGCAGTAAACTATCTCCATTAGAGCTAAATGTGTTTTAGGGAGCTTGTTTCTATTACAGAGACAGAAAGGAGGAATGTTTTGTCACACGGGAGGTGTTGAAAGGCAGGTCTGGTCGGACATGCCAAGTTGCATTTATGCCTACAACTGGCCTGATGCTCTGCTGAGGGGAGCACAGAGGGCTGCAGTGGAGGCGGTGGAGCTGAGCTGTCTGTACAGCTGACAGAGGCTCCTGAGCACATCTCCTGTTTTGTTATGATTCGAGCACACAGTTAATTTTTTAACCTCTCACAGAAGTGTCAGGTCAAGATTATGTGGCAATCAAAGGGCTGGTTGTTTCCATTCCTGGATTGGCAGAGTGCTTTTATTTTTGGTTCTAAACTCAAAGAAAAACATCAATGGAACAAAAATAATTTTCAGGCTGAGGCGGTGTAGAGGCGCCTGAGCCCCAGGGATTTCCGCAAGGCACCCCGTACGCCTGGTGGGTCCCATGGAACGACCACCTCACCCTGCCCAGACGTAACTCTCTCAGGGCTGGAGGACTCGCGTGTTATGCTTGCTGAAGATTGCAGGTGGAGAATCCAACATCTTGCAGAGTAAAGTCAACTGCAGAGGGTTTTATGGCTCCGTTTTAGTGTTCCCTTCTTTTTCTATGACCACCATTACCATCAGCAGTTTAGTGGTTATGTTCAGCGCTGCTCTCTAACAGCAAGAGATTAATTGCCCACTCAGATACCTGAACAAGGAGCCATGGCCTTCAGTACAAAAATAACACCAGCAGTGAAAAGCAGCTGCTCCCTGTCCCCCTCCTTCCCACTCTCTTCCCTCCACCCACTCTCTGTTATGGTGAGATTTCTCACTGCCAGGTAATCTGCACAACTACCACTGCTTTAAAGTGCTGAGGGTGGTATTGCAGAAGGAGGGCATGCTATCTTTTAGCACATGACTATAGTCCAGCGGCGATAATCATTTCAAACTACCTAGGAAAAAATAAACAGTATAATAATGTTAGTCAGGTAGCTTTTTCTACCTTATCAACACCTGCAGACACAAACCTGCACTGACAAATGCTACACCAGAGGGTAGGATAAGTGGAATTAGAAAATATTACCTCCAGGAGCTATTGAGCTCCCAAATGTGATATGCAACAGTAATGTAGATAGCATGGAAAAACAGACAATAAGTACAGCTTTGAATTCAAACATGACCTTCAAAGAGCTTTTTCTTAGAAACACAGAGTAAAAGCCCTAAACCTTTGAAAGAGCATGACCAAACAATAAGCCCCCAACTTCATGTGCACCTCTGAGAATTTATTCGCAATAATGGACTCTCAGAAGTCTTTTATCACTGTTTTAAAGACTTTATTTATCAAATTTGAAAGATATCTTCTCTTTGCCCCATTTTTATCACAGTCTCAAGGTATCTTATCAATATTCACTCAGCAAGCACAAGCATATTTCTAAGTGACAGTACAGAACAGTATGTGATAAAGTGAAACATTTTTGCAGCTCAGACCAATGTGCAAGATAAAAGCATATAGGCTCCTGCAAAAGCAGCAGGGCTTTGGCTGAAATGTCAGGAGCAACTATTTTGTGGGGGGTGATTCATTAAGCTGACACTTCAAAAACTGGAAGAGCTGTTCTAGCGCTCCAAGCAAGGTTTGAAAAACCTAGACTACCTTGAACTGTAGGTTCAAAATTGGCAGAGTCTAGTAACCCTACTCTTACTCTTCCAAGTGAGACAAATTGTGCTCGATGAAACTTAGGACAGAATATTTCATAGGCAAGATCTTCTGTAAGGTGGAGTTGCGTTTGCAGTTCACACAGTAGAGAGCCACGACACTTTTTATGGGAGAAGGGGATGTTTCCAGATGTCTTTGGTCAAAGCTGAATAATTATTCTCTTTCAGCACTGAATTTCAGGAGTGAGTGAAGACAATTTCTGTATGAATATAATTTGAGAATTCTCTAGTATGAAATATTCTTACAGGAAAAAAAAATCTGTGATCATTAAATGCATCCTTTATTAAGCAGATAATTCAAGTAACTATATGAAGCTTTTACAATGAAATAAACTGCTAATAAGATTTTGCAACTAACTTCATCATAGAAATTGGATGGTTGATTCAGAAATTACTTAATTTGTGGTGAAACTTCATTGCCAAGGGCATGTACTGTGTGAATGCATATATGACATATAAAACATTTGAAGCCTACATACAAGACAAATGAAAAAACTTGGAAGATGACCAAAGAAAATGCCTTGTGAATAAGTAATCAAAAATCATGTTGAAAGGATGACTTAAGCTATGTAAGGCTTTGCTAGTGACCTAATCTTAAAATCAACTCGATAATTAATCCTGCAGCCAATAAGGAATAGAGGGATAATATTCATCTCCCTCTAACTTACCTAACAATTATATTCTACAATTAGTAGAACAACAGACAAAGAAAGAGGTACAATACCCACATTAAATTCTACAAAGTGGACAAAGTTTTACCTTGTAGTAAAGCAGCAGACAGTACTTTGATTTAAGCACTCCCTTTATTCATCCGCTAGATAGCTAATTGATAGATCAATTACAAAATTGATCTAAGGCACATTATGATTCAGTAAAATGATTATTTTAGGACATACTTTTTGTTTATTACCCTTGACCAATTACTATGTGCTTTATATGATAGAAATCACACGTCTGTTGACCAAAAGGAAAAAATAATTGTGCAAAGAGATATTATAGAAGCAAAACTTGACACTGAAATGCACCCAGTCCACTACAATCAGTTTTTAGACAGTGTGCTTAGGTCTTTTGTCTGCCATTATTGTGGCAGAAACAACAGTGGTGTAACTGCTCTTGGTCTCAAAAATTTAAGAACTAGTCCTCGATCTAGTAACATAGCGCTAAACAGCTCAAAGTCTCCTGCTGCAATGATATACAGTATTTTTCCCTGGTAGCGTGTCTTTTCTAAAGATAATACAAGACACAGCATCAGTGGATTACAGAACTTGTGGGGCTTTCTTATTCTGAGTAAAAACTTCAGTGATTACCTATGAGCAGAAGAGCTCGTTTACTTGCACGCCTGTTAAATGCACGGGTTAACTCCTGTGCTTGGGAAAATTGGGGTTGGCGAGGAGGTGGCTTGTTGGCGGTGGCAGGGCTGACCAATCTCCAAAAATCAATTCATGTCATCAGCTTTAGAAAGGTAATCAAGTGTTACACCTACATTCCCCTAACAAGTTCTAATCTACTGAAGGTTTAACTACAGTTGATTTAATGAGGCTACTTTGAGAACTGGAAGGAAGTTTGGGAATTTTACTTAAGAAACAGTAGATGCAGGAGCAGACACTTAGGATTTGATAACTGAGGATGAGAAGCCCTTGTTAATCATGTCTTCCTAGAAGTCAATAATTAAAATCTCGATTTTTCCTAGAGGAATTCTTCCTTCACTGTGCCTGCAAACACAGTCCCTGACAATTGTCATATGACTTTCAGGTTAAATGTTTTAGTCTCTAGGACAATAATTTAATAGGTCTTTTATTCTTCCGAAGTCTGCCAAATTAATTATTAGAGCTACATGAAAAGGGGCATTTACTGCAGAATAAATCTGCTATAAACAGCTAGGACCTGTTATGGCTTTCAAAATAGATTTAACTCTCTCAGAATGAAACGGTGGTTCTGCTCTCCTAAACCACCATTTTAGAAAGGGGTGGGGGAGCACATCAGCACAGTCCAGGAAATTTTGGGTTGGGGAATACATTGGGTAATGGATTTTGTTGACGCTCTAAACTCTTCTTTCAAAATACTGCCTCTATCAGTAATCAAAACGCAAAACACACAAGAAACAGTGGTATCAGGTATAACCTGAGTTTAGTGAGAACGGAGTCGAGCCATTCATAGTTCCTGTAGAAATGTTTCCTACATGAATTACATCACTCGTAACTTGTTAAATATGTAACGAACTTTGAGGTAAGAGAAAGGAATAAAGGTGACTGAACCATCTAATCACTGCACCTAGACACATCTGACTGCTTCACACTGCTCACTCGCACTCAGCAAAGAGTTTAAAGATTATTTTTCTCTTGTTCTTATCTTAAAATATGCCAGTTGCAGGAAGAAACAATAGGGAATTGTTGAATTATCAGTTTACGCAGCGTTCTCTTGAATCTATCCTGGGTTCCCACTGTAATATAGGAACCTACAGCTCACTCCTCAGCTGATATCAAGGAACCAATATAATTACAACATGAAGAATAAAACAAATAACAAATCAGTTCCCCATGGACAGCAATAAGCAAATGTCTTTCCTCTGCACTATTTCAGATTCTTTCATATCAGTCCATGATATTCAAGGCTACTTTTAAAAAGATGCTGGTAATAAAGACAGCCTCAAACCAAGTTCCTTTTGTCATAAAGTTTGCTCTGTGCTATATATAGTTTTCTTTTGATTATCTGAGCAGGAAATAAAAATGCAATAAAAAAAAGGAAGAACAGCACAAGCAAATACACCCATTTTATTTTCCATTTCTCTTCTCACTTGTCATTTATTTTCCCTTATGGAGGCCACCAAGGTTTTTAATATATTTGAATCTCATACTCACAGTCCTCCAAGGGCATTAACCATTGAGGATTCACCTACTTCTGTTCTCATATTGAATATGATAATGTACATGTAGATTTCTGGTGCTGTGAAACACATGTTTGAATTCAGCCAACTTTGCTTTCAGACACACTCCTGAAAACTACTTCATAAAGTGCACACCCATCCCCCCAATTAAGGCAAATATACTGATCCAACTAAGTGTACTTCCCACTTAGAGAAACTCTGGAACACACTACATTAGATTCTTGGTACACATTTGCCTTCCCAGACTTTTTTTTTTTTTTTTTTTTTTTGGAACTTCCATCAGGGAAATTGCTTGTTTTGTAAGGATTAATGTCTCCCAATAATATGAATAGTTACTTTCCCAACAGAATATTTAATGTATTCACATCAGCACATCACAGTGGGAAATGTGTGGCCAATAACCACATGGGGTTAATGCACACTAGCTCTGATGATCTCAAAGCCAGTGTTCAGCTGGTGTTCATTGGAATGCATCTCCATTTCATTCTATGAAGCAATGCCAATCTATACCAGTTGAGAATTTGGCCTTTCTTCTTATTTCCTTTACAAAGCTAGTGCAGAAATAGTTAGAATCAGTACTTGGTAGACTTTTAATCTCATTGATATTAAATTTGTTCCCTCATAACCAGATCCTTCATGAATTTCAGAGACTTAATCTTTGCCAAATAGTTTTTCACGAGTAAATACTAATGACCTTGTGACACCAGAAAGGGGAAAAAAAAATGTTCTTGCAAGGAAAATGTATGTTAGAAACACCAGATAAATGAATTCTGGCCTTTACAAGGATTCCTAACTTTTGAATTTTAACAATCAAAAAAGATGCATGCCTTCTGCCTGGTCTGGAGGGAGAGAATTAGCTCCTACTATACCTGAGAGCTGTTCAAAGTGATAGCCAGAAATGTGTTTTTTGAATTAAAAGCATACTTTGTAAAGAATGGCATTTTGGGCACAATAGTCACTCATAGCAGACCTCAACTTACTTCTGAAATATTCAGAGATTTTTTTTTTTCCCCTTGCATAGGGAATTTGATGTGTGTGAAGCAGAGCGAAGATTAGTCTCGAGTGTGAGGTCCTATTTAATTCTACGGGAGCTCAAGAATGCAATTGGAGGTAGCTTTTGCAGGCTCCAGTGCATCAGAGAATCTAAATACTTGTAGTCAGGAGAAATGGAAACTGTGAGATACGGAAATGGAAAAGACTAAGCAAATGTGTTATTGCGGCTATTTCGTCAAAGGCTTAGCAGTTTTGAAGAGAATCCCCTAGCTGTTGCTACAACACCAAAAAAACCCCATGGGAAATGATGAAAGAAACAAATAGTGGGCGGTAACTGCTGGTCCACATAAGGGCACCACATAAATACAGGTGATATGGCAAAACCCCTGGGAGCCAGTGAGAAAGTGGGAAACCAAATAACTGTGCCAAAAAGCTCAGGAATGAAAAACTGAAAAAAAACCCTCACAGCTGGACTTCAGGTCACCTTGAAAGGTTGTTGAGAGAAAGGTCATTATGACCTTGGTCTGATTTCCCACAAGGAAAACATCATCTCCTTGATTCTGTGTTAACCTGAACTCATGGAAACAACTTGAATTCAGTCAAGCTATGAAGGTATTAGTTAGTGATCATTAGTTTGCTATTGAGTTGTGAGCTTGAAAGTATTTGCTTTTAATGTGTTGCTGTTGTAGGCAAGCTACAAATATAATGAGGGATCAAGATTTCCAAGAGATATCCAGTTCAGATTAAAGGGTTTCAGAAATACAAGCAGATGGTCTGTGAATAAGCATAGAAACTATATAATGTTTGTACCCACATTATGGAGGAACTGAGTAATGTACACCAAACTGCAGTCCTCAGACCAGAAAATTTCTTCATCTTTGAAGTGCTCACTCTGACTGTTTACAAAGATTTACTTATGAACAAGAGTGTGTCATTTACTCCTGCTTATAATTTGACTCATCAGCTACAAAACTGCCCTTTGGCTGTGTTTAGTCATCATTACTAAAGGTACGGAGATGGCAGGTGTCATGCATTTCAAGCAAGTACATTCAAGTAATAAGAAAGTGAACTAGTGCTGAATATTGCTACTGACATGCTATAGAACAAAAACTGAATAATTCAAAGGATAAAAGAAGTCAGAGAAGGTAGGTAAGTGGTTGGATGAATATACTACACCAATAATCCCATTCTGCTAAAGTAGAATAATGAGTTCATCTAATAGAAGATGCAGATAGAAACTCAATTTCATCATCAACAGGACAAAGGCCTTGGGGACCTTATATTTACCTCCTTTGTAGTATAAACATGTCAAGTATTTAACTGTTAAAAAGATAATGCTTCTTCCCTGTCTCTGAAGTTGTAACTCTTGCGGTGAATGTTATTCTTCTTGATACTTCCACTTGGAGAGAGAATTGGGGAATGAGGTACCAGGTATCATCCTACTAAAGACAAAGACAGCTGGAAAGGTAGGCACATAAAACTAGTTATTATTTATATGTGATCAGTTCCTTCAGATATTATTTAGCTTTTGATTATCTGTTTAATTTGTTAATGTAGGCAGTTTTTCTATTTATTTGCACGACTAACTATGCTACCGCGATAGTCTCAAATATCCAGAGATGGCAATATCCACATAGAGGCCATGTTTTGGGCTGGATTACTTTCCAAAAGGTTATATCCTTGAAAAAATAATAGGTATTTGTTTTTATGAAGTGTTCAAATTACTGATGAAACTCATTTAAAATAAAGTTACAAAAATACAGGAAAAGCTGCAAGATTAAAGGTGTCTTTTATTAAGCACTGAAA